>NC_060149.1:509912950-510225673 GCF_021461385.2 Schistocerca piceifrons
CTAAGGGTGGGCCAACACTATATTGAATTCTAGCATTACCAATGGAGGGCACCACAAACTTGTTCATCACTCTCAGCCAGGTGTCCGGATACTTTTGATCACATAGTGTACATTGAGAAACCTTGATGACACAGTGACAAGAGGTTTGGAAACATCAATGCAATACTATAACGTGGATAACAACCATAGGAAAACATCCCCATACTTTGAAGATTCCTGTGATGGCTGTCAAATTCACCCTGATTAAGAAGAAATTGTTGAATTACAATGAATGAATGAGGGCATATTATTATATATGTGCTTGGTCAACTGGTGGCTGTGGAAGCAATGACGTTGCTTCCTCTGGGGAGATGTTTGCTTCTCCTCACAAAGAGAATGTGGGTAGATAGTCACTTTCACTGTCACAGATAGGTATAATTCTTCCTCAGTTGCTCTGTTTCTCCACACTGAATAGAACCTGGCAACAAGAAACCAATAGGCTATTTGATAAAATTGCTGGCAGGTGGCAATTGGATCAAAGGGAGTTTTATTCCAGAATATGACAGTGGCTGGGATAAATGCACAGCAGAAAAGAAGGGAACACAAGAATAGGGACTTCAACAAGCAAGCATAATAAGTAGCCAGAGATGTGGACAACAACACCGTTGAATTCTTCATTACACAATGAGAAAGGGAAACACTGACAAAATATAGTACCATTTACTTTCTTAAGGATTTATGGGAATCATTTAACAGAAAATTGAAAGTTTAATCATAATTTGAAAATAAGGTATATCTCTATTACTAGGAAGGTAGTTAGCATAACCATATTTTTTGACCATAGCCTAGCTCTGATAGGAAGCACACATGAACACACTACAGGTCTAATTCTCAAGCCCAAAGTATTGGTAAGTGATTGGAGAGAGTAAGGGTAGATGTAACGAGGATGAGAATGCATTTGGGGGGACTGAACTCCTGACATAAATCCTTTATAAATGTACGATGCTGAACTGTCTTAAAATGGGAACTAGCTTTGCCTCATATTATTTAAGCAACTATGTTAATAATTGTGCAATAAACATTTTTATTTGCTGTCTTTTGCAAGAATATTTTACTCATAAACATTTTCTGCCTATTTAGGTTATGCACAACAGAATTTGACCTATTAGCTGAGTAGTGTAGGTTCAATTGAGAACATCTACCACATAGTAAGAGAAGCACAGTTCAACAAATTGAGACCTGCACAGAAATGATTGGTGCAGGTGCTTAGTTCTCAAACTGATGCACATCTTACATTGTACTGTTAGTGAGTTGGCAAACAGTCTTGTGTATAGGTTAGATCACTGCAAATAGCAATTAGAAAAATACAGCCACTAAAAAACCCGCATAAACTGACTTAAATCCATAATCAGAAGGAGAAGTTATAAACCAAACCCATTGCTATCAAAAAGACAAGAGATTTAGTGGATGAAAACACACATAGTGAAGCTGACATTGTAAAATAAGGAGCACACAGAAAATTAAATACTGACCTTTATGAGTATGTAAAGATTAAAATCCATTGTTGTTGTTGATGAATGCAGTATTATCAGCATGGAAATCAAGAATCAATTATTCCATTTCATAGATTAGTTTTTCACAATGGACATGTTTCTTGTTGTCACCTTCATCAACAGTTCTTCAAAGTGCTACCCATTCTTGTTTGCCAAAGGAGGCAAGTTTTTTCTCAGCAAACTTCTAGACATCCACAAGTGAGACATGTTGTTAGCTATTCTGTTCTTTATTAGAGCTCATACCATTTCTATAACATTTCGTACTAAGTGATTTGATGGCTTCTAGAGAAGAGCCCCAGAAGTTTAGCTACAGAGAATATATATGTGGGTATTTAACTTTTTTATTAGAGCATATAATTCAATTTCTTTGCTTAACTGGTTGAATTAAACATTATATGAATAACCATGGTTTGGAGTCCATGTTATACTGTTGTTCCCACTACAACTGGCTGGATTTCAAAGGTCAAAGTTAATGTGCCTGTTGACAACTCAGTGCCCCAACTATTCAGTGAGTTACTCTTATCATCAGATTATTTAAATTCCGCTAAGGACTTTCTGTTATCACATTGACTACTTAGATTAGTAATTTAGCTCAGTGTTCTTGCTATTCAGTATTGGTGGTTTCTCATTCAGTTTGTTGTTAACGTGCACAGTCAAACTAAAGCAAGAGTTACTTGACAAGTTTTGTATCAGTTTCTGTTCCAGTCCCACACTAATAATATGTCGTGTGATGAGGGCCTCATGGCAGGTAGATCATTCACCTGGTGCAAGTCTTTCGATTTGACACCACTTCGGCGAATTGTGCATCGATTGGGATGAAATGATGATGATTAGGACAACACAATACCCAGTCCCTGAGTGGAGAAAATCTCTGACCTAGCCAGGAATCGAACCTGGGCCTTTAGGATTGACAGTCTGCCATGCTGACCACTCAGCTACCGGCGGCGGACAGTCCTACACTAAAACAACTATTCAGTCAATAAAGTTTCAACAATGCTGTACAGATTTTTTTAAAGTAAATGATAAAGGCTCAACTAATTACCTTGAAAAGTGTATAACATTCATGCTTATCTCCCATTTTACTCTCTTTCCTGAATATTAAAAATATATTAGAAACCAAACGAGACTTTCTTCCTGTAGAGGTAACCAGTTAGTAGTTTTCAGTTGATTAATTAATTCCTTGTGCCCTCCAATACTATTTGTTCCTACAGAGTAATTTGGTTACCTGCATTGCTTTCACTTGATCCATCTGGTCATTTATTTTGTTTAATGTGAGAACTGTGAACGTATTTTCCAGTGGTAGAAATGATGGCACTGCTATCTTGACAGCAATTTCTTATTTTGTGTAAGAAACAATATGTCTACTTTGTATATAAATGTTGAAAAAGCACCATATTATTATCAGATGTTTCTCTTCAGCTGGTAAGTGTCTACAAGTGAATTACACAATTGATTAATTACTTAAATGTGGCATAGACAGTATAAAAAACACCAACATACCTGAAGTCTCTACTGTGCTTTATAATGTAATGCCTCCTTTAAGTGACACATTTTCTTTCACTGAAAGAAGGAGTTGCTTCAGTGTTGTGGCAGTTTGTGTGTAATGTGGAAATTATGTACCAGTCTCGAGACAATTCGTTCATGAAGAATCTAAAACATTCTTCTCCCTTTTCCATATATTTCCTAGAGTAGAAAAGTTCTGGAAGCTACTTGCTCCTCACTCACTCACTGGAATGGGTCCCATTGTCTTGGGTACAGTTTTATAGTCTCATCACTGGATGACAGACAGTAAGTGAATTTAATGGCGATCTCGTTGGAATAAAGCGGTGGACTCACATGCAAGCCAAGAATGTGTCCTCTATGTGCAGGCAGTCTTTTCCTGTGTGAGCTATTGTAATTACTGCATTGAAACAGCAGTTTTTTGAGGTAATTATCACTGAAGGGAGTAACAAAATAACAAAACTTTTCTTTTATGTTCGGGAAAGGGGGAGAATTCTTTTCTTGTTGGCAGATAGGCAGTAATGTTGGGTTCTGTAATAGGTACTTGTGCTAAAAATTGTCTTAAATCAGTCAGCTGTCAACTGTGGAGAGGTGTCAGTTAGGTTTGAAGTGCCTGTTTTTATAAATTCTCTTTCATATGATCAGGTGTTTTTCAGTTGTGATCATATGAAAAGAACACACTGATATTAACCTATATGTCTTGTTTGGGAACACAGTAGCAGAAACCATCACTCTGTTTTATAAGGTGTACAGTGAGGAAATACCGATACTCAGGTTAATTTACAAGTACTTCTCTCATTTTAAAAGTGATTAATTTATATGATAAATATGAAACATGACTGTAATGCATGTCTATTGCCAAACAAACTTGTAGCAATAAAATTCATATTCTGTGTTTGTTTTCTGATGAAAGGGAGCCTTAAGTGTGAGTGTGTGCCGTGAATTTAAAGTGTAACCACAAATTGATTCTGAATTTTTGTCAAACATAATTACAGGTATTAAGACGTACTCGGTGTTTCCTACTGAGCAAGGTGATGCAGTGGTTAGCACTCTGGACTTGGATTTGGGAGGATGACAGTTCAACTCACCATCCAGTCATCCAGATCTGGGTTATCTGTGGATTTCTTTCCCCATTCTTGAAACAATCTGAGCTTCTACTCTGTCTGTAATGACATCGATGTTGATGGGATGTTAAACCCTAATCTTCCTTCCTGGTTCCTTTTTTCAATGTTTCTTCCAGTAAATGGTCACTCATTTATTCAGACTCAGGATTTAATTTAAATTTTCCAATGTAAATACATATCATTTGGTAACTAATGTTCTATTAAAGATACTTTGTTTTATGGCTGTTGTTACTGTATTTCATTGTAGCAAAAGGAATGTAGCATGGACACCACATGAGATGTAGCCAGCTCTAAGAGTGTCACATAATACTTCCCCATCAGCCTGTAAACTTCAGATTAGTTTCAGTGTATGAAAAAGGTAAAAGAAACAAAGGAAAACATCTTCTTACCAGGCTGCTGCAGCTCAACCATCTCAGATAGAAAGCTCAATAACTTTTAAAACTAGGAATGTGAAGAAAAGAGGTTTTTCAAATAACTGTACAGGAATGGATCCAGAACACTGGGTCTGTGGTCTGCCTGCATACCAGAAAATAACTTGGGTGACTGAAGTGAAATAGAGAATCATTTTGCAGTAAATGCCTCTCTCAACTATTATGTTGCTTGATTAATTCTCACACACACACACACACACACACACACACACACACACACACACACACACACACACACACACACACACACACACGGCTGCATTTTCCCAGCTGACAACACTAAACCATCACAGTAATTCAACTGATGGAGACTCCACTGGGTCCAGGAAGTTTGTTGTAGTTTAGTAATTTCAGCTGTTTCTCAATGTACACTATCTTCTCCGTGGCATGAGAATGGCAGTGGGGCAGCAGTCCTGGATTTTCCTTTGTAAATGAACATTTGAAAGTCAAATTAAACATTTCTGCTTTTGTCTTGCTACCTCAGTTTTAGTTCCAATGTCATTCATGAGTGTCTGGCACTAACTCGGGTGCTACTGAAAGCCATTATATTTATGACCAGAATTTCTTTGCCTCTTGTGAAGTGTCTTTCCATTCAGCAAATCTCTATCTACAGCCCTATGCTTTGTTTTGCACTTATTGTGCAATGTTCAGTGTTTCTTACTTACAGAGACTGTATACCAAACAGAGACCACCTTTGTGAACTGACCTACTATGAATATATCTGTCCAGTCATTAGTCAATTAGTCCTCTAAACTTGAATCATATTTTCATTTTTTGTAGTCCTGTCTTCCTCAGTTGCGTGTAATATTACGGTATATTGATAATTTTTACTTATGGACCGTAAGTGACAAAAATGTAAATTTAAATAACTAACATATGTACATATTTCAGGCCACTGATAATGCCTTGCAGAAAATAAAGGCGAAACGCGTATGGCACTAAAATTGTGTTTTATTCAGTTGCTGTCAGATGGCCCATAAGTAAAAATTATCAATATACCGTAATATTGAATCACATTTCTTATTCATGCTCCTGTCCAGCGCTTAATGCTTCACATTTCTACTTGAGATATGACACTACTGCCTCTTTATCTAATTTACTGGATAAGTAAATCTTTCTACTGGCCTTAGTTGCCCTTTATACTTTGCAAATCATTGTTGCTACAACTGCCTTGTGTTCACTGCTATCTGTTTCAATGTGGACCTCCTCAGAGAGGTCAGGTTTATTTGTAGCCATAAGATTTTTGCATTTTATGGAACCCTCATGTGCAGGATTTTCATATTCTCTCACTTGCTGTATGCAAACTATTAGTCCTAAAGACAAAATGAACACGACCCTTCTGTAGGAAATTAAATGTAGTTAAATTTTGTATCGGGGGATACATTTTTGCTGGAGGGCACAATTTTCGTGTTATTCAAGAAAAATGCATTTGGAGGTCACTTTTGTATGTTTCTCTTTAATAATTCAAAAACCACATGCTCTGGCAAAAACATATCCCTTTGTAAAATTAAAATACATTAAATTTCCTACAAAAATATCCTGAGTCTCGTGGTCAACAGAAGGACCCAGTAATAAATTTATGTACATCCCTAATACTGAGTCTTGGCCAAAAAATCTCACATTCAGCTTCACTTTCTCCGTCGGTGAATTTGAGTTTTGTGTCTGTTGCGATGAATCCACCACTTCTATTTCCTGTTAGGCTATCCTTGTAATCATCTAGTAAAATTTCTGCCAAAGAGGCTATGGGACAGCATGAGCAAAAAGTCATAAGTTCTTTGATTTATTATGTATAATTTGACTAAAATTATGTAAATAAGTTACAGATACATGTAAAATCAGATACATGTAAAATCAGATACATGTAAAATCAGATATGTGTAAAATCAGATATGTGTAAAATCAGATATATGTAAAATCAGATATATGTAAAATCATATATATTAAGTCTTGTATTATGTGTGTGCTATGTCTATATCTGTGCAAATAAAGGCATATTTTTGAGAATGTTTGGAAGTTTGTAAATGTTGTGTATAATGTATTTCAAAGTAAACTGATCGTGGCGAGTTACATTTGCACATTCTACTTATTTTAGCATTAACATCTGGTCTGGAAAATCATTTTCCATTAACTGTCATCTAGATACTAATATAATTAACTCAATATTTCAGCCTTTTTCCAGTAATTGGCCAGATTGTACTACTGAGGTATCTGAAAGTTTACGATCATGGTCGTACGAAGTCAACTGTCATGGCATAACAGCACATTCTGTGGATATTATAACTATCACAGTGTGTTCTATTTAGTTTCTCCTTTCATCTGCAGAATGTATTGTGTGTGTTTACATTATATGTTACCATTTTTGTGTTTGTTTTGCAAGTTAGATAACTCTTTGAGGGGCAGGTGAACACCATAAAAATGTATCCTAAAGGGATATGAACAGTAATTTACATATTCAAATCTGATCCACTTATAACACTTTAGTTTTTTATTTATCTACAGCAGGTTTGCAAAAATTCACCTTCACGATAACAAAATATTGCTATTAAATATGATCATCACAGGAACCCGCCACCACATTACGGTATACAAGTTCAGTGCTTGGTGGTTCAACTTCGGTATAACTTGCTTTTAATTTTCAAAGTATCTGTTGAAACAGTTCTTACCTGCTCTCAGACACAAAGGTATTTTGCACGCTGAACACATTCACACAGTTTGGACCAGGATTTCTCTTTAACTGAAAATTGCACATCATCTTTTGGAGAACTGCTGCATTTCAGTTTCCTTGTGCATAATGAACGGTTTTGTTACACAGCAGTCTACAAAGTGGAAGAGCAATCTCATCCACCATCTCTTACTTTTTCTGTCTGCAACGTAGTCTCACTTCAGTCAATCAAAATTATCCGTATAGTTCATACTGGAATTGTAATCTTTCAATGCAAGGGAGCAAGTGACATTGGTTATTGTTCTGTCTTCCATACTGTGACCTAGTATGGACACATCCGATGGTTTATGACATACAGAAATCATATTGACTGCCCTGCTGTCCTTCCATTTATAGATAACTACTACATTATTGCTAATTGTATAATAAAATTTCCATCTCTCAAGTTCCTATTCCTCCTTGAGTTTTGGAATTTTTTCCTTCTGAGATTTATTGTTCCTCAAGTGTTCAGACCACTGGACTTTAGGTTCTTGAACAGTTCCTTCTCTAGATTGTCGCACAGATGACAAAATGGTAGATATCGAAATAGACGACAGAGGGATAGAGAAACAATTAAAATCACTCAAAAGAGGAAAGGCCGCTGGACCTGATGGGATACCAGTTTGATTTCACACAGAGTACGCGAAGGAACTTGCCCCCCTTCTTGCAGCAGTGTACCGTAGGTCTCTAGAAGAGCATAGCGTTCCAAAGGATTGGAAAAGGGCACAGGTCATCCCCGTTTTCAAGAAGGGACGTCGAACAGATGTCCAGAACTATAGACCTATATCTCTAACGTTGATCAGTTGTAGAATTTTGGAACACATTTTATGTACAAGTATAATGACTTTTCTGGAGACTAGAAATCTACTCTGTAGGAATCAGCATGGGTTTCAAAAAAGACGGTCATGTGAAACCCAGCTGGCGCTATTCATCCACAAGACTCAGAGGGCCATAGACACGGGTTCCCAGGTAGATGACGTGTTTCTTGACTTCTGCAAGGCATTCGATACAGTTCCCCATACTCGTTTAATGAACAAAGTAAGAGCATATGGACTATCAGACCAGTTGTGTGATTGGATTGAAGAGTTCCTAGATAACAGAACGCAGCATGTCATTCTCAATGGAGAGAAGTCTTCTGATGTAAGAGTGATTTCAGGTGTGCCGCAGGGGAGTGTCATAGGACCGTTGCTATTCACAATATACATAAATGACCTTGTGGATGACATCGGAAGTTCACTGAGGCTTTTTGCAGATGATGCTGTGGTGTATCAAGGGTTGTAACAATGGAAAATTGTACTGAAATGCAGGACGATCTGCAGCGAATTGACGCATGGTGCAGGGAGTGGCAATTGAATTTCAATGTAGACAAGTGTAATGTGCTGCGAATACATAGAAAGATAGATCCCTTATCATTTAGCTACAAAATAGCAGGTCAGCAACTGGAAGCAGCTAATTCCATAAATTATCTGGGAGTACACATTAGGAGTGATTTAAAATGGAATGATCATATAAAGTTGATCGTCAGTAAAGCAGATGCCAGACAGAGTCATTGGAAGAATCCTAAGGAAATGCAATCCGAAAAGAAAGGAAGTAGTTTACAGTACACTTGTTCGCACACTGCTTGAATACTGCTCACCAGTGTGGGATCCGTACCAGATAGGGTTGATAGAAGAGATAGAGAAGATCCAACGGAGAGCAGCGCACTTTGTTACAGGATCATTTAATAATCGCGAAAGCATTACGGAGATGATAGATAAACTCCAGTGGAAGACTCTGCAGGAGAGACGCTCAGTAGCTCGGTATGGGCTTCTGTTTAAGTTTTGAGAACATACCTTCACTGAAGAGTCAAGCAGTATATTGCTCCCTCTTACATATATCTCGCGAAGAGACCATGAGGATAAAATCAGAGAGATTAGAGCCCACACAGAAGCATACCGACAATCCTTCTTTCCACGAACAATACGAGACTGGAATAGAAGAGAGACCCAATAGAGGTACTCAAGGTACCCTCCGCCACACACCGTCAGGTGGCTTGCGGAGTATGGATGTAGATGTAGATGCAAAATAATTGTCCATAAAAATATGATTCTTTCTATTAAGATCCCTACTACTGGAGACTGTGAAACTTTTCCTGTATAAATATCAAATTTCAAGTTGTGTGATGATTCGTCATATAATATCCTCACTTTGTATCCTCTCTTTATAGGTTTGCCTCTCATGTACTTTATTGAGAGGTGATCTGCCTTTAAATTTAACTATTGATTCATCAATAGCGAGATTCTGATGTGATGAATTGAAATATCGGAATTTAATGTTCAAATTATCTAGCAATGGACATAGTTTGTATATTTCATCATAATTCTGACTGTTCTGTGAGGAGCCACAGAATTATTGTTGAAGTGCAAGTTATCACCAACCAACTAAATCTTTTTACTGTCATAGCTTTGATATATAACTTTCACAAAGGTCTGGATCAGAGCTGCAGTAATCATCATAACTACGATTCTGGTCATTCCCATGTAAAGATTTATTCAAATAAAAGTTCTTATTTCATGTTCGTTGGTGGAGATGAAAGATTTGCTTGTCTGTGTTGCATTAAAATCAGTTTGAAACATTATGTGATTCATAAGTGTTTCATCAAAAAACTCACAAAATAAGTCAGTTGGCTTCATGCTCAGTTTCTTCTTTATTGCTGCAGCCACACCACCTTTTCCAATAAATAATGGCACTTGGTCAACACTTGTTTCTTGGCCCCACTTTATCATGACAGTTGATGGAACAGTGAATGACACCGCATTGTTTTCTCTTGTCTCATCACTTTCACTGTGACCTTCAGAATCAATACTGCTCAACACAGGACTTTAAACAAAACTAGAAGTTGCACAATCCGTATTGAATGATTGGTCATTATCATCACTTTCATCACTGTTGTAATTAGAAAGAATTTCATCAAGTAATATTTAGCGACATTATTCCTGTGTTATTCTTTTTTGGTGAATCATACTGGATGAGGAAGAAAATACACTGGATGCAGAAGAAGGGCAGGTGGTTAGTGCCATTAATCACACAGACATCCATCTGTGAAGTATAGAAAATTCTATTTGATTAAAAAGTAACACATCTTGTAGATTTATGGGAGGTCAGCACATAAATATAAACAATTACTTACCAAAATAGCCATATAAAGAGCAGCTACAGAGAGGAATGCATGAGACTTCCATGAACAACGTCAACATTGTATGAAATATCAGCTTGTGCCATAAATATGTGGAAAAATACAGCACTTTGGTTCTCCTGCCATATATTGATACTTAAGTCAACAATAGTTAAGAGAACTACTGCGCCTGAATGGTAAACTGAGAAAAATAATGTGGTTAGCCACAGTGACACTGCCCTTTCAAAGTATCTGCATATGCGGTAGGTTACAGTGATGCCTGCCCTTTAAAGAATTAATGAGTATAACATGGACAAAAAGAAAATTTGAGACACAAAGGTCCATGTAGCTTTAGGGAATCAAGATATTTTGTTGTAATGTTTGATCTTGTTATAATATAAAATCAGTTTGTGTTTGTTAAAGTTTCCAACTGAAGAAGAAATAATACTGTCTAGGGTGCAGGCCCAAAAGATGATGGAATAGAAAATAGCTTTCTTGGTTGTTAATTGCTTCAGTACTTATAGGGAACTTGTAAGTCTTTTAGTGTAGGAGGTCCAGAGGTTAAAAGAGAATCCACAAGATTACTTATAAAATGGTATCCCTTATGAGAATGGCTGTGAGGGATAGGAAGAATCACCTTGTGCACTGAGTGTGTATGCCAGGAAGTCTCATTCAACATGTGGCTCTGGCAGTTCTGTTTTCAACAACTCACAATTTGTGTGGTATACTTCTCAGCTGATCTTTACCTATTAAGCCATGTAAATGGGTGTCTGCGTTATTTTACTGCAGTAGTATCTGTTAAATTTTTGGGATTTTGAAAGGCAATTCTGCATGATTCAATCTGTCTTTCATTCAGAATGGTCCTAGTGTGCCCGTTATTTTTGAACACAAAACATTTTTGAAATCTGTATATCATGAGTTACTAATTATAGTGATAAGGAACTTGAAGTGAAACAAATGATGATTCAAAACTAAGCCACTAGAAGAGCCAGAGAAGAAGGCCAGAAGGTGATATGTGATGAAGCAAGCACTGGGAAGATAAGTATAACATTGCCTAAAGATATAAACAAAATTCAATGATAGACTGAAAAAATATAGACAGTGGAAAAACCAAACAAATCATGGTGACAGAAAAAATATGAAGGGAGAGATAAAAACCTCAAAGTAGCGATAGAAGGTTGGGAGCAAAACTGAAGAAGTAGACATCTTCATATGCGCTTTATCCTTGATTTACTTCTTGTCTGCCTTCTATTGTGTGAGGTACTGCAGTGATGAGCCCAAATGATATGACCACATTTTTAATAGTATGTTGGTCCATCCTTCAAATTCAGTACACCAGCGTCCGTCCCGATAGCTGAGTGGTCAGCGTGATGGATTGCCATCCTACGGGCCCGGGTTCGATTCCCGGCTGGGTCGGAGATTTTCTCTCCTCAGAAATTGGATGTTGTGTTTTCTTCATCATCATTTCATCACCATCCGGCACGCAGGACACACAATGTAGCGTCGAATGTAATAAGTCCTGCACCAAGGCAGCCGTACCTGCCCCGTAAGGTGCCTCCCGGCCAATGACGCCAAATGCTCATTTCCATTTTACTACACCAGCAATTTTGAATTCCATGGGTTTGACAAGTCCTCGGTAGGTATGTAACACCAGATGTCTATGCACTGGTCATCCAATTCCCATAAATTATGATCTGGTGATTTGTGCATGCAGAGCTGGTACCTGACAACATCCCAGATGTGTTCCTTCAGGTTCAGATCAGACAAATTTGGTGGCTAAGATATCAACACGAATTTATGATAATGCTCCTCAAACCATTGTAGCATGATTCTGCCCTTGTGACAAGGACGGTTACCATGCTGGAATATGCCAACACCATATCCGAAGGCATAAAATATGAAGGGATACAGGTGATCTGCACTGATGTTTCTGTAGTACACAGCTGTGACGTTGCTCCATTTACTACCGCAGGTCCCATGGAAACCTAGTTGAATGTCACCCTTAGCATACATAATACTGCCTACACCCACTGTGTTCGTGGTGTGGTGCAAGTTTCGAGCAAATGTACACCTGGATGGTGGCATATCTCGACGTAGCTGTCACCATGGTATAACAAAAAATATCATTCATCTGACTAGGTGACGCCAGTGGCGGATTTAAAAATTTTTAGCCCCTGGTCACACCATATTATATGCTCCCCACCCCAAAAAAAAACATGTTTTAAATAATAACTATTACCCGATCACTTCACAATTGCCGTTTTGGGTGGGAGCGCTGTGACCTATTTCCGTACTCTACTATTCGTTGTTCTGAAGGACGCGTCAGCGGACTAGTGGCGATCAATCAAAATGTAATATGGTTCCTGAACTGCACTTGGTGTACGGCAGCGGATAAAACAAACTTAAAACTGCATTGCGTTAACAGATTCATCTGTCGAAAGACAAGAGAAACGAAGACAAGGTCTTTTATGACCTAAAAATTCAGCAGAGCGTGTAGGAGACAACGGATTTTTGTTGTACATTCACTTTTAATATGTTCTTTTACTCGAAACCGTTGAAAATTAACCGTTAAAAATTAATACTTACTTTTACAGAGATGCGTTCAAAATTAAAATTAAACTCTCGTTTTAAGATCTAATAACTTGAATGTGTAGCAGATTAAAAAAAAACACGTTCGGTATTAATACGTGAATCAATAGGAAAGCGTAAGAAATGAAAATGAAATAGAGATTTCGGTGCACGAACTAATAACTAAATACAGACGAACAAACACAGAACTGGATTTGCTATTAGCCTACATAATTTTACAGACTAGTGAGGAAAAGTCTAATAGTTAACGTGTAAAGCATTAGGGTTTGTGTTGCTAGATGCTGCATAATAAGTGTACAATATACCTTTAACCCATGTAAGGGCTGAACAGTTTTGTACTGCAGCTATTGCTTTCACCATAGCTCTTTCTAACGGAATTAGCAAAGCTTTTACGCATTTATCGACAGAACTGAACTACGATATTTATTAACAGTTTTTCATCTGAGCGTACTCTCCGATAATGTATATTTCCGCGATAACTATACATTTCAGCAGAGGCCAAGAATACACATCAGTTGTAATATACTACGTATGACGGCTGTACAGCGCCGAGCGGCAAGAGTCGTTCGGGTATTGTTTAGTATTGTCGGGCGCCTTCGGTCACGTCTGCACGTAAACGAGGTTTAGTTCCGCGTTCTGTCATTGTAAAATAAACAGATAATACGTAGTTCGTAAATCCAATCAATGTGTTCTAAGTTATAATAAAAATTACGTTATAATCTTAAATTTTTAAAACTAATATGAATAAATAAACAAACTCACCAGTCAGCAAAGCTTGCATCCGGCTTTGTCGGCAGAAAACTCATTGATCGTATCTTCATAGTTCAGACGGTTATCAGTTAGGAGGTCGGCTTCGATGTGAAGAATGGACAAGGCGCTCAATCTCTCCTCAGACAACGCAGGTACGATTTCATTATTTTAAGAGCCGAAAACGAGCGTTCTGCTGAACAATTTGTAAGTGCCATACATATTAATATTCTAAGAGCAATGTCAACATTCGGAAACACGGTCTGTAACCTCTCTTTTCGTAAAACTTTACTCATTTCGACTGGTATATTACTAACCTCAGAAGATTTCAAAAGTTCCACGAAATGTACACTTTCAAGAGGGAATGAAGGCTTTAAATCTGTGTTATATGACGCTTGGAGTTTTGCTGCACGTTCAGCAGTATCGTCAGGTAAACTGTTCTCGAGATTACAGAAAACTGTGAAGGAGTCCAACAGTGTTCTATAATTTTCCTTCCTCCTCACTAATTCGGTGTACAAGTTGACAAGTACTGGGAGAAATGTTTCGACTCTAAATTTTTCCCTTCCAGTCAGAAAAACTTCTTCAGAGTCCGCTGTGCTTTCTTACTCATGCGGTCAAACTTTGCAGATTGGAAGAGACACCCACTGTGACGAATCTGAGTGGCATACAGTTTGATGATACAACCTTAAAGGTACTCAGCAAGGGTCTCAACTTTGCTACGACCCCTAGAAACGTACCCATTTCAGGTTTCGTCAGTGCAGTAGAGCAAGTTGCAGCCACACATCCACCGAATGTGGCAGAGGAAGTCCGCCAAGAGTCCTGCAGGGCCCTCACTAAGGCCAGGCCGCCGAAATCGAACATCACAACCGAGGAGAGGCTTGCACTCAAGAAACTACGGGAAGGCAACAGCATTGTGGTACTGCCAACAGACAAAGGGAACTCCACTGTCATTATGATGAGAAAGTACGCCAACTTCTGGAGGACCCTGCATACAGAATTCTGGAGTGTGACCCCACGGACAAGGTGGCCAAGAAGACTAGTGCTCTCTTGAAGGAAACAGGGATGCCCGGTACGATCATCAGACAACTACGGGAAAAAGCGCCAGTGCCACCTAGACTGTATGGTCTGCCTAAAATACACAAGGAGGGCGTGCCCCTACGTCCTATTGTCAGTAATATTGGGGCACCTACGTACACAACAGCCAAGTACTTGAAAGGTCTCCTGTCTCCATATGTGGGGAAATGTATTCACCACATCTGCAACTCAGAAGATTTCCTGCAACGCCTCAAGCAACTGCACATCACAGATTCGGACATCATGGTTAGTTTTGATGTGGTATCGCTGTTCACCAGGGTCCCACTGAAGGACTCACTAGGTCTGATTGCAGAGAAATTTGACAGTGCTCTGTTGGACCTTGTAACGGAACTGAAATGATGGTGGGCTGACAGTAATTTGGAGCCCGCGCGTCGGAAACGGGCGCGCTGGTGTGAGACTGCCAGGGAGTGCACCCTGATGCCATCTATTGGCGAAACTGGGAATTAGCGCTGCCTGTCAGACAATGCACTAAGCTCTCGGAGTCAAATGTATTCTTTTTCTTGGTAATTATAAGTTATTACTGTATGATTTAATGTTATAAGGCGCTAGTAGTAAATTATTATGACTGGTATGAACTCCAGGGTAATAAATATAAATATTCTTAAATACTAAATGATTTCGGTGAAAAGGTGGTAGGGGAACGCCCCACTCTTGGTGATACGAGCGTAGCTAGAGGTAGCTGGAGACACAGGGACGGAACAATGGAATGGCCTGGGGAGTGTTGATGTGACCGGACGTGCGTAACTGTGCTCACGCAAAAGTGATTGTGCAACAGCGAAGAGGAGAATATCGTCGCCATTTGTGGAGTAGAACGCGACGAATGGTTGTTGAAGCTGTCTCTATGCCACTGGGGCTGATTGTAAGAGTTCCTGCGCCCAGATTTTATGGCGGACGTGCAGTAGCTTATACGAGTGCTACAGCTCGTAGTTCCAGCCGCCATTAAGGGCATGAGGCGTGAAGAGCTGCGTTAGCCACATGCATCTCACCACCAGCACCGACATGTCTACCCAAGGCAAGACTGCTTGCAATTGTTAAGTCGAACTTTGTATACATGTAAAAGGAGAATACCAGTTTTCTTTTGTGCAAGTGCAGAAGACAGAATATAGTAATGAGTAAAAATACGACACATGTTGTTCATTGTAAAGTGTAGTAACCTGAAACATAGTGTAGTGAAATCAGACTGAGGCCACCATCGCCTCTTTCATTTACAATTCTTTTGGGTGTAGAATACTTTAGCATACAAGAATGTTGAAAAGAGCAATGGTCACACCAGAATGAGTCGCCTATTTATAGTTACTTAAATTTTTCTGAGTAACCTTTCAAGTAAAGTCACTTAACTAATTCTATATCAATTGTCCAAAGAGTAATATCCAAAATCATTAAATAAGTTGAAGGATAGAATTTTGTTAACCTAAGTTGCATAAGTTGTCTTGGTGGTAATTACCAAGCCAACTCACAGAAATTGAGAGAGTATTTGCTTTGTAGAATCACCTAGAATGATCAGAAATAGTAATATTCAGAATTAAGTTTAAATTCAACTCAAGCCGTTTCACTTTGAAACGAGCCAAAAAACTGATTTATTCTTTTGCTCCTTCAGAGCTGGCGACCGTAGTTATAAGTATTTTCAGGAGGATTCGACGGTAAGTCTGCTGCTCTCGTCGTGCTGATAGGATTATCCACTGCTGCTAGCAGTGGTGATTGGATACATAAGCTCACTACCAAGTTAAGTGGGTCAGGTAGGCAGTGTTAGTGTGTGAACTGTAGGGCACTGTAGGGCACTGTAGGCCGTGGATCGAACCCGTTCAATCATCACAGCTCTTTGGGAAATAGTCCGGTTAGGAGTGTACTAATCATTAGGTAAATACTGGCGAGTAATGGTCAAAAATGTATACACAAGTGAATTTAGCAAGGTCCATGTAGCACCTAGTTAATGTGGTGCAATGGCGAGGGTAGGAGTGGAGTAAAAGTGAACTGAGCTTGTGGCAGCTGTGCTGTCTTCAAAGATTAATAACGTGAATTCACTACTACCTCTTACTATTAGGGCTGAGCTATTTATGGTTAAAATACGTAGCAGTAAGCGCAAAGGCGTGACAGCTACAAGTCCGTATCGGCTTTATACATACGGAAGTAGGAAGTGGGTCATTCTGTCAGTGGAGGGGGTTAAAACAACCGAGTCAGTTGAGAACATACCCCATTTACTGATGGAAAGAGTCGGCGGTTCGGTCGCATGTGGCGACCGTGACAGGACTTACCAAGTTTGTAGAATAATGGCTGCAATAAAAGTGTTTTATATAAACTTGTAGTTTCAAGAAAATTTTAAATTTAAAATTCTGTTGTAGATAAATGTACCACAATTGGTAAGTTCAAGACGACAACCTGCAAAGCAGCAAAAGAAAGTCCAATAGTAGGAGTTAAACAAGTAATACTTGGTTTAATAAACATTTCTATTAGGCACGAAATACAGCAGCATAAGATGGAGTCGAACAGTAACAAACAAGACGAAAACATTACAAGGTCAGACCCTGAATTAGGGACCATAGATACTGTTGTAGGGTTGGAAAATCTTATAGATGAATCCACACCCACAAGACAGGAGGAACGGGAAGTGAAACCAAAGGTAGTGAAAAGTGAACCCAATGTATCTGTGGATGCAAGTCACAAGGGAGAGGATATGGAATTAACAAGTTTGTTAAATAGGATGATGGCGCAAATTCGAGAAGGGAATGCTAGTTTGAAAGCAGAAATGGCTAGTCATATATCCCAACTGGATGAAAACCTATCTGGTAAAATAAAAGCCAATTTAGATATTTTGAATACGCAAAGCCAGCGTATCACAGAGGTAAACAAATCAGTAAATAGCATTAGGGCTGAAATAACAAATGTTCAGAGAAAAGTCACAGAAATAGAGAAAAGATTTGATACCGAAATTCAGAGAATAGAGAAATCAGTGGAACCTTTGGTTAGTGAAAAATTAGAACCGATAATTGAAAGTAAATTACAGGTGATAGTACCAGTTGTAAAGAAAGAGATTGCTAAAGAAACGGCAGCTGATATTGAAACACTGCGCAATACCATGTTGAGTTTTGATGCATGTGTGCAGGAGCAGGAAAATACACTGAGTAATGAGATAAAATTGTTAAGTCAGCAAGTTCAGAATCAGACGTTTCTAAACTGTAGTGGTATCCCATTGGTAATGCAAAAATCGGAAATACTGAGTAAGGAGGAAAAATACGATCCTCAAAAGAAACAAGGTGGATGGCATCCAATGGATTTTATAAAAAATTGTGAACGTGTCTTACCAACAGACATGTCGGATAAAGAAAAAATTAATTTAGTAATAGACGCTTTAGCAGGTCATGCTAAACGTTGGGGATTGAATTTGGATATCGACAATTTGAAGTTTACAGACTTCAAAGAAAAGTTCCTTGAGGAATTCTGGAGCACACAACAGAGAGATAGGTTGTGGAGAGAATTCGTTGTCGCCAGAATGCCAGAACATGGGCGTGGGCTCATGAAAGAATACTGTGAAGGATGGTTCAAACGTTTGGAGTATCTTAAAGATCGTAGATCAGAATCGGAGATAGTGTGGGAGTTGTGGAAAAAGCTACCTGACGATTCAAAGCGTTATGTAGGAGGCACTCATCGAACATTCGATGAATTTTTAGAAAAAATCGAGAATGAAGATAGGTGGCGTGAAACTAGAGAGTTTCGAGGTTTCAGAAATCAGAATGGAATAGTAAAAGGTGGTAGGAATGAACCGCAAATTAACATGATGAGAGGAAGAGGTCGAGGAGGTAACTCTCAGCGAGGGAGAGAACACTATCAGGGAAACGGGATGCATTATCAAAATCAGGAAAACTAAATACCGCGCAGGTCAAGGGCCTAACGCGCGCGGAAAGAAAGAAATGGCACAAATATAGGGAAGATCGGAGTAGTCAGTACTATAGTAGGATAGTGCGTCGTTCGCATGGAGAGCAGTTACATAAACGAAACTTTGCGAAGTATAATGCAGGGATACAAACAGAGGAGAGAGAGCAGGGAGGAATTATTAAAGGAAATGAAGTAGGAAAAGAATATCGGTCGGATGTGAAGGCTCACGTGAATGAAATAAGTACAATTCGAGGTCAGAGTGACGAATTGATGAAGGAAGAGTCAGAGAAGGCGTTGTTTGTCGGTAGGGATGGCAACTGTGCAGAGAGGCAGGGGCAAGGTAGGAGTGATGTGACTTATGGTAAAAGGTTCGTACGAATAGTCGACGAATCGCATCGAGAAGTAATTAAAGAGGGAAGGGTGGATAAGAAAAAGGGGCATAGTGCAGAGACGCATGCCGATTCAGAAATTACCTCGTATGCAGAATATGTACATCAGCTCAAAAGCCAGCCAGCACAATTAGAAAGATATTCCACTCAAGTGATTAAGTTGGACCCGAATATGACAGTGTTAGAGAGCCATACCGATTATGATGTGTACCTAGTGACAGCAAGAGTACATGACTGTGATGAAGATTCTTTTAAAGAAATTAGAGAAAGTGTATCTAACCAAGAGAAAGAGTGTTGTGATCCCTGTAGTACTGAAGCAGATGAGTTGAGTGAGACTGGAATTCCATTAGTAGGGGAAAATAATGAAACTAAGAGTGGCGAATGCACTATCCAACAAAGGGAAAGTAGAGAAAGGGATTATAACTTGCGAGAATTATTTGAATCCGAAGAAGGTCATATTTCTAAGGAGGAGGAATTATCGTCAGAATCATCAGAAAGCATCCAGGGAGAAAAAGAAGTAGAGGAAGTTTCCGATCCCGCAACTGAGAGTTCAGGCATGACAGATTCGAATGAGAATGAGATGGCATTAAGGAGCCTAGACGAAGGACTATTGGAAAAAGTGGTGAAAGAATTTAGGATGAAAAGGAGAAAGAAACCTCCAGATGTAATGGTCAGTATAAAAACCGGAAAAATAATATGGCAAGACTTGGCGGTGGAAAAGGATTTATTATGGGAAGATAAAGAAAGTATGAAAGAGGACAATAGGATGCAAACAATCCTGCCCATTAATGTATGTGGGTACGATTTATATGTATTGTTGGATACGGGTGCTCAAATAAGTGCTATTTCGCACGCATTTTTTGAGATGATCAAAGAGCAACGAGGAGTAGTCATGATGCCAGTAACAGGTGTTAAAGTGATAGGGGCGACAGGGAAATGTAGTAAACCTGTTAAACATCAAGTGATGATGGAATTTAAGATAAAAAACAAGCAATTTTCGAATGCATTTTTAGTAGTTCCAGAGCTCAGTGCCGAGATCATTTTAGGCATTGACTGGTTAATAAAACAGAAAGTAATTATAGATTAACTAATCCAGGGAAGTGGAGAGTATGTTGGCCAGAACAACACACTGAAGTGCTGATAGATTATGTTCACTTGGCATATGGCCATTGTGGTGCACGGAAGTGTACCGGTAAGTTAGATGAATGCATTACCTTTAACAACATGGCACGAAGGGTAGCACAGAGGATAAGATCTTGTGATCTATGCCAAAAGGCGAAAGTAACAAATGCAACTAATCAAGGGCCCATGCAATCAATAAAACCTGATGAAGTATTAGAAATAGTAGCAGTAGATATCTTTGGACCATTACCGAAAACCATGGGGGGTTTTGTGTACATATTTGTAGCAGTTGAACTTTTCTCAAAGTATATAAAGTTATATCCCTTGAGAAAAGCTACTGCCAGAGCTGTGTATGATAAAATGGTGTGTGATTATTTTGTGAAAGTAGGGAAGCCAAAGAGAATACTATCAGATAATGGTGTTCAGTTTTGCTCAAAAATGTGGAAGGATGGGATAACTGAGAAACAGGTAGAAGTGGTACATATCTCAGCTTATCACCCATCAAGCAATCCGGCAGGAAGATATATGCATGAGATAGGTCGGTTATTTAGGACGTACTGCCATAGCAACCACAAGAAGTGGGGCATGTATGTGAGTGAATTCGAAGAAATCATGAATTCATTGACAAATGAGAGCACTGGATTTACTCCAGAAGAAATCCTGAAAAAGACGAGAAGTAAAAGTCTAGTAGAAGACCTACTAGAATTTCCAGATAGAGTTGAATTAGATTATGATAGTAAAAAGAACTTAGTAAAAGACAAGATGAGAAAACAAGCAGATGCGAGAATTCGTCGTCATGACGAAAAAGTAAGGAATCCTAAATTCAAAATAGGTGATCTCGTTCTTGTAAAAACACATGAAAAGTCAAGTGAAATTAATAATGAGATCAGCAAATTTAAATATATATATATAATGGACCATTTAAAATAGTGTCCATACCCAATGTGAATGCTTATTATTTAGAGTACCCATTAACAGGCAAACGCCTGGGAGTAAGAAACATAGTGGATCTCAAAAGGTATGAACCACGAATTCTACCAGATTGAAAATAAATATATAAATAAATATTAAAGTAAACCAATATGTAAATAGTTTTGTTTCTTTTGTTCTATGTGAAAGGTAAATGTTCACTAAAATATGTTGCAGTATTCTAATGAAACTTCTAGTTTAAGTAGAGACTAAACAGACTGGGAAAGACTGAGCTTCTAAGAAAGCCTTAGTAGATGTGTAAATAAGTGTTGTGGAAGAGGTAGAAAAGTGAGGAGATAAAGAGAAAAGGACGGGCTATAAAATAATAGGCGCATAACGTGTGTTTTACTGGCCTGAGATAAAAGAAGTGTATTTAAAATTTTGTAAAAAAGATGTTTAAAGTGTACTGTGTTTAGAAGTAAAAAAATTGGAAAGAATATATGTAAATCATTTATGTAATGTTTAGCAGGAAAGATAGAAAGAATTGGTGTTTAATTTTAAATAAGTAATATAAGTACCAAGGTGTATCAGTAAGAAAGGAAAAACCCTTGGTAAAAAGCTTAACGAAAATTTCAGATTCATTATAGGAGAGACTTCTTATTGAATTATCACCGTTAGATACTTCAGTAAGAAGTGGGGCATGTGTAACGGAACTGAAATGATGGTGGGCTGACAGTAATTTGGAGCCCGCGCGTCGGAAACGGGCGCGCTGGTGTGAGACTGCCAGGGAGTGCACCCTGATGCCATCTATTGGCGAAACTGGGAATTAGCGCTGCCTGTCAGACAATGCACTAAGCTCTCAGAGTCAAATGTATTCTTTTTCTTGGTAATTATAAGTTATTACTGTATGATTTAATGTTATAAAGCGCTAGTAGTAAATTATTATGACTGGTATGAACTCCAGGGTAATAAATATAAATATTCTTAAATACTAAATGATTTCGGTGAAAAGGTGGTAGGGGAACGCCCCACTCTTGGTGATACGAGCGTAGCTAGAGGTAGCTGGAGACACAGGGACGGAACAATGGAATGGCCTGGGGAGTGTTGATGTGACCGGACGTGCGTAACTGTGCTCAGGCAAAAGTGATTGTGCAACAGCAAAGAGGAGAATATCGTCGCTGTTTGTGGATTAGAACGCGACGAATGGTTGTCGATGCCGTCTCTATGCCACTGGGGCTGATTGTAAGAGTTCCTGCGCCCAGATTTTATGGCGGACGTGCAGTAGCTTATACGAGTGCTACAGCTCGTAGTTCCAGCCGCCATTAAGGGCATGAGGCGCGAAGAGCTGCGTTAGCCACATGCATCTCACCACCAGCACCGACATGTCTACCCAAGGCAAGACTGCTTGCAATTGTTAAGTCGAACTTTGTATACATGTAAAAGGAGAATACCAGTTTTCTTTTGTGCAAGTGCAGAATACAGAATATAGTAATGAGTAAAATTACGATGCATGTTGTTCATTGTAAAGTGTAGTAACCTGAAACATAGTGTAGTGAAATCAGACTGAGGCCACCATCGCCTCTTTCATTTACAATTCTTTTGGGTGTAGAATACTTTAGCGTACAAGAATGTTGAAAAGAGCAATGGTCACACCAGAATGAGTCGCCTATTTATAGTTACTTAAATTTTTCTGAGTAACCTTTCAAGTAAAGTCACTTAACTAATTCTATATCAATTGTCCAAAGAGTAATATCCAAAATCATTAAATAAGTTGAAGGATAGAATTTTGTTAACCTAAGTTGCATAAGTTGTCTTGGTGGTAATTACCAAGCCAACTCACAGAAATTGAGAGAGTATTTGCTTTGTAGAATCACCTAGAATGATCAGAAATAGTAATATTCAGAATTAAGTTTAAATTCAACTCAAGCCGTTTCACTTTGAAACGAGCCAAAAAACTGATTTATTCTTTTGCTCCTTCAGAGCTGGCGACCGTAGTTATAAGTATTTTCAGGAGGATTCGACGGTAAGTCTGCTGCTCTCGTCGTGCTGATAGGATTATCCACTGCTGCTAGCAGCGGTGATTGGATACATAAGCTCACTACCAAGTTAAGTGGGTCAGGTAGGCAGTGTTAGCGTGTGAACTGTAGGGCACTGTAGGCCGTGGATCGAACCCGTTCAATCATCACAGCTCTTTGGGAAATAGTCCGGTTAGGAGTGTACTAATCATTAGGTAAATACTGGCGAGTAACGGTCAAAAATGTGTACGCAAGTGAATTTAGCAAGGTCCATGTAGCACCTAGTTAATGTGGTGCAATGGCGAGGGTAGGAGTGGAGTAAAAGTGAGCTGAGCTTGTGGCAGCTGTGCTGTCTTCAAAGATTAATAACGTGAATTCACTACTACCTCTTACCATTAGGGCTGAGCTATTTATGGTTAAAATACGTAGCAGTAAGCGCAAAAGCGTGACAGCTACAAGTCCGTATCGGCTTTATACATACGGAAGTAGGAAGTGGGTCATTCTGTCAGTGGAGGGGGTTAAAACAACCGAGTCAGTTGAGAACATACCCCATTTACTGATGGAAAGATTCGGCGGTTCGGTCGCAACCTGTTCAGTCACACACTGACATCCACGTATTTCCTGTACAGAAACCAATATTACGAGCAAACTGAAGGTGTAGCTATGGGCAGCCCACTGTCCCCTGTTGTTGCCAACATGTTTATGGAGAGTTTTGAGGAGGGCATTGGAGACAGCCACATTTAAACTCGCATGCTTCTTTAGGTATGTGGATGACACCTTCGTGATCTGGCCACATGGGATGGGCAGGCTCAATGAGTTTCTTGAACATCTTAACTCATGCCACCCTAATATCAAGTTCACCATGGAACTGGAGAAGAATGGCCAGCTGCCATTTCTGGATGTACTAGTCCAGAGGAAAGCAGATGGATCAATTGGCCACAGTGTGTACCGAAAACCAACACACACTGATTTATATCTGCAGGCCAGCAGCTGTTACCACCTTGCACAGAAGAATGGGGTTCTGAAGACTTTGGTCCACAGAGCACGTGCCCTCTCAGACCAAGAGAGCCTACCTATAGAGATAGAACGTCTCAAAACAGTTTTCTCCAAGAATGGATACACGGACAGACAAATTGAGAGGGCACTCCAACCAGCCACTATACCACAGGTTCCTGCAGAAGACAAAGATGAAGCAAAGAAGGTGGCATATCTGCCCTATGCTGGCTCTATTTCTGCCAGAATCAGTAGGATCCTCCGTAAACACAATATCAAGTGTGTTTTCTGTCCATCCAACAAGATCGGGGGACTGCTGGGGAGTGTCAAAGACGACCTGGGGTTACGAAAACCAGGGATATACAATATACCTTGTCAATGTGGCATGTCCTACATTGGCCAGACGACAAGAACTCTGGAGGCCAGGTGCAAAGAACATCAGAGGCACACTAGATTAAGACAGTTGACTAAGTCAGCCATTGCTGAACACTGCCTAGAACTAGATCATGCCATGAAGTATGAGGATACCAAGATTCTAGCACAAACACCCAGATTTTGGGACAGTGCTATAAGAGAATCGATAGAAATTAAAATGGCTGACGATCTTATGAACCGTGACACAGGGTACCAGCTAAGCAGAGCCTGGGATCTGGCTCTGGAATTGTTAAAGGAGCAACGGGGCCAGCTGCAAAACTAACCCCTGACGGACTGCCAGGCGCACCAGACCGAAGATGGAACACCCAGAAGTGGGACTGGTGGGCGCGGACCGCAGAGGGAACATCCAGAGCCGCAGCGGACGAAAAACAGAGCGGCAACGCTCCAAGAGGTCGTGGTGAGCGGGCGCGGACCGCAGGGGGAACGCTTGGTACCCCAGACCGTAGATGAAACCCCCAGGAGCGGGTTTGGTGGGCGCGGACCGCAGAGGGAACACCTAGAACCGCAGCGGACGGAAAACGGAGCAGCAACGCTCCAGCAGGTCGCAGGGAATGGGCGCGGACCACAGAGGAAGCGCCTGCAGCCGTTGGTGGAGGGGGAAGGCCATAGGCATAAATACTGGACCAGGTCCACTCGAGGAGCAGTCTCAGGTCACACCTGATGAAGGTCACGAGCTACATGACCGAAATATCGTGCAATTACGACCCTGATATCTGGCAGAACACCCGACAACCCAAGATGTCATTACGAGGTGCATTCAAGTTCTAAGGCCTCCGATTTTTTTTCTCGGACTGGAAAGAGATAGAAACATGCACATTGTTTTAAAATGAGGCCGCGTTCATTGTCCATACGTCCCAGAGATGGCAGCACCTTACGGCAGATGGAATTTTACCGCCAACAGCGAGAATGAGAACTGTTTTAAATACTTAAAATGGCGACGTTTTCCTTACATGAACAGTGTGCAATCCTTCGTTTTCTGAATTTGCGTGGTGTGAAACCAATTGAAATTCATCGACAGTTGAAGGAGATATGTGGTGATGGAGTTATGGATGTGTTGAAAGTGCGTTTGTGGGTGCGACAGTTTAATGAAGGCAGAACATCGTGTGACAACAAACCGAAATAACATCGGGCTCGCACAAGCCGGTCTGCCGACATGATCGAGAAAGTGGAGAGAATTGTTTTGGGGGATCGCCGAATGACTGTTGAACAGATTGCCTCCAGAGTTGGCATTTCTGTGCGTTCTGTGTACACAATCCTGCATGACGACCTGAAAATGTGAAAAGTGTCATCCAGGTGGGTGCCACGAATGCTGACGGACGACCACATGGCTGCCCATGTGGCATGTTGCCGAGCAATGTTGATGAGCAACGACAGCATGAATGGGACTTTCTTTTCGTTGGTTGTGACAATGGATGAGACGTGGATGCCATTTTTCAATCCAGAAACAAAGCGCCAGTCAGCTCAATGGAAGCACACAGATTCACCGCCACCAAAAAAATTTCGGGTAACCGCCAGTGATGAAAAAATGATGGTGTCCATGTTCTGGGACAGCTAGGGCGTAATCCTTACCCATTACGTTCCAAAGGGCACTACAGTAACAGGTGCATCCTACGAAAATGTTTTGAATAACAAATTCCTTCCTGCACTGCAACAAAAACGTCTGGGAAGGGCTGCGCGTGTGCTGTTTCACCAAGACAATGCACCCACACATCGAGCTAACGTTACGCAACAGTTTCTTCATGATAACAACTTTGAAGTGATTCCTCACGCTCCCTACTCACCTGACCTGGCTCCTAGTGACTTTTGGCTTTTTCCAACAATGAAAGACACTCTCCGTGGCCGCACATTAACCAGCCGTGTTGCAATTGCCTCAGCGATTTTCCAGTGGTCAAAACAGACTCCTAAAGAAGCCTTCGCCGCTGCCATGGAATCATGGCGTCAGCGTTGTGAAAAATGTGTACGTCTGCAGAGCGATTACGTCGAGAAGTAACGCCAGTTTCATCGATTTTGGATGAGTAGTTAATTAGAAAAAAAATCGGTGGCATTAGAACTTGAATGCACCTCGTAGATCGCCGGGAAAGCCTGAAGGGTTATGCATTTGCCTAATGGCTTAATTAATCCCGATGTTAGACTGCTCAGAGCTCACCTGAAACAATTCCGCACAATCTACCATATCAATCATAGCATGCAATCTAATGTTAAAAATTTGGAAATTTGTGGTAAGTTCCTGTGGCACCAAACTGCTGAGGTCATCGGTTCCTAGGCTTACACAGTACTTAATCTAACTTAAACTAACTTACACTAAGGACACACACACACGCACACACACACACCCATGCCCGAGGGAGGGCTCGAACCTCGGACCGGAGGAGCCGCGCGATCCGTTGCAGGGCGCCTCAAACCGCGCGGCTACCCCGCGCGGCCGATGTTAATAGCTTTCAGTAGATAAACGAAAATATTTCTAGCTTCTCACGCAACCTGATTCCGTTGTATGACTGAAGACGCAGAACCATAATGGATGCAGTTTTGATAAACACAAGTAAACCATTCCCATTAGTAATATCATTTAACTCTTCCCGGCAGAATTGGTCGTCCTATCTATCACTGTAGCAGGAGTGATTAACGGAAATTCATACTTTAGCAAGAGCCTACTACGATATGCATGTCCGTGGAAATCCTTAATGCGTAAGAGAGGGAGAGAGAAAGAGAGAGAGAGAGAGAGAGAGAGAGAGAGAGAGAGAGAGAGTATAATACGCCAGTATAGTCAAATTCTGACCCAGTAAATTTACTCCTAGTAGAGATTTCAAACTAAGCAGAAATTGCACATTAAGATACAAATAACACGAAGTCCTGTTCAAGATACGATATAAGTAATACCCATTATTGATTGTGTTCAGTAATGCTTCAGTTAAGTTAGGGCGAGACCTGCCATTTATTTTGTAGCTGCAATCACAGCATGAGGACTTGAGTATCTAAAAGTCACTATGCGTAACCAGCTTATCAATCTTCAGTATTTCCAGTCGTATCCTCGCGCCACGTAAACGTAATTGAAGTAAACTACGAATTTTGCATATATAACGACAACAGAAGATTATGATATTGCAAATCGATATTCATAATACCACTGCATCAATGAGCCAGATACATTTTCCAACGTTTCTCAAGCACGTGAATACTGGCCGTCATAAATGCACCGAGCGAGCCGCTCGTGCTCTGGAGGTACGCTCACTATCGACGCTACAATGGATCCTGCTGACTATAGCACCTGCCACTGGTATCACGCCACAACAATTGCGCGAAACCTGGCTTAGCTACAGCATCCAGCACTTTTACTTAACGCAGTTAGAAAACTTCGGAATACAGCCACGATCTCTCCTTTTTCAAATCAAAATACTGTATTGATTTTACCAAACCCAGTTATTCGTGCCCTTACAAAACACATTAAAAAATTCGTGCTACAAACTATTAACAAAAAGTAGATTCTGAAAATACAGCCTCTTACGACACTGTAATGCCGAACGGAGTTTCATGGCCGTTCAGTCCCAAGCTCTTCCTACTTTAAGGGGCCATCTGTTAATTGTCAAGACATCGACTATAAGCCCTAAGTCTGCGTCCAAAACACACTTCAAGCTAGTTCCTGTGATTTACCACGCCGACTTAAAGCTTTCAGGCTTCAAGGTAAGTTCGTCACAGGAAAATCAACTGCCGCCGTCAGCGAGAATCTTCAGTGCAGCGCAGCAGTTCATAGGATAATTCGGGTAGGTTGAATAAATCGCAGCAAAGGCCAACAATGATGACTTATCGTAATAAAGAGTATAGGCACAAAGAAACAAAGCACGTAATAATGCAAGATCGTCAATGACTATGACCAATTGTGTATGTGGGTCCTCTACGCGACTAGCATTATTTGAGTCTCTGCAAGCTGCCCATGGTGCTAACTTTATTCATTCTATAGCTTTTCTGTCTTTTTGCTCTGTCCTGTGGTTTTGTACAGTAAGTTCGTAGAAAACTATTTTACAGAGTTACTAAGACTTAATTTTGTTCTTCGAGGAAATGCAGCCCGAAAAATCCGATGCTTCTGCTAAAGCTAAAGATTTCTTGAATTTTTAGTACTTTTTTAAATTTATTATTGTCGCAACACTTCTCATTAAAACTTTAGACCCAGTCGAAATTTTGAAAGCTTTATTGCAAAAATCCCTCTCTACAGTTCCAAAAAGCCATAGACAATATTGTCAGAGATGGTGTAAAGTTGCCTCTAACTGATGAACGTTTCAATGGAATGTGACCAAAATATTTGCTGTTGAAGATCCGAAACTTCCAAAAGTTCGACAGATTTGTCGAAAAGTTGATGACGACGCTCTACCCTATGCTTTTGCCATCGCCTTGATTATTACCACAGAATTTGATGTTTTAGATTTTGTGATTCATTGTTTCGAGGATCGATATGACTCAATTCAAACAAATAGAAAAACTTCTTCTTTCCAAAACTAAATCCTGCAGTTTTATAATAGAATGTTATAAGGATGACTTTGACCCGGAAAGATTAACTTTGGATAAAAATATGATGTTAGGTGTGTATGACTAAAAATTATTTCATTTGGAGTAGGGAGGGTTTAGTGGGCTTCTTTTTGTCAAGTATGCACGTTGACGAATTGATTCCAGAGGTCATGAAATTGACTAATGGTTCAAATGGCTCTGAGCACTATGGGGCTTAACTTCTGAGGTCATCAGTCGCCTAGAACTTAGAACTACTTAAACCTAACTAACCTAAGGGCATCACACACATCCATGCCCCAGGCAGGATTCGAACCCGCGACCGTAGCGGTCACGTGGTTCGAGACTGTAGCGCCTAGAACCGCTTGGCCATCCCGGCCGGCGAAATTGACCAAAGTCGCACTGACTATACCAGTCCCTACATGTACAGCAGAACATTCGTTCTCCGCCCTTTGTAGATTAAAAACTTACCTGCGCAACACCATCATGACACAAGAGAAATTGAACGACAATGCTATCGTGCATGTTCATAAACAATAAGCAAAAAACTTGAACCTTGACACTGTGGCGAACATTTTCATCAAACTATCCACTGCTGTTCATGGGTACACATACTTTCTGAGTGAGAATTAGAAATTACACCAAGATTCGAGAAAAATAAAGCAATTCTATGTGGATGGTTGGTTACGTTTGTACTAGTTAGTATGAAAAAAGAACCTAGTAAACATTTTTTTTTATTCTTGAATTTCTCCCAGTGTAAAGAATATTCCTTGAATTTTCGGGACTGCAGCCAGATGAGTTCAACTTTTTGCCACGATATTTTGGCTGACTTCCATTCAGCCATTTTCAGGTGAGTTGGTTCACATTGTTAACTTTACACCAAAACAATGGCGCGGAGTCGCATGCACATAGGCAGCCGCTACATGAGCGAACTCTGTCGAGTTTTGCACCCTCTTCGCATATTACTTCACCTATGGCGCGCAGGCGCATGCATGGTGGTGAGGCGACTTTACTTGCGCGCTATCTGTCGGAATGCAGAACTGTGGAGATTCGGGAAAACGTAAACCAAAACTGTTCTGCCGATATGCAGATGGCACCTCTGCAGTGTGGCCCCACGAGGAAGAAGAACTGTCACGCTCTCCGCAGCACCTAAATTTAATACACAAGAGTATCAAATGTACGGTTGAAGTGGAGAAGGGCGGTTGTCTGCCGTTTCTGGCTGTCTTGGTCAGTCAGAAAATGGATGGGTCATTGGGACATTTCTTTTACCATAAGCCCACACATACAGAGCTGTATCTGCAGACGACTAGCTGCCACCATCCATCACAAACTGTGGGCGGCGTCCTTCGAACATTGGTGCACTGGGAACATGTGTCTGATGGAAACAGCTTTGCAGAGGAGCTAGAACACCGACAACCTGCATTCAAAGGTAATGGATATTTTCCACATTAGATCTGCACAGCTTTGAGAAGGAAGATACGTGATCATCTACAAAATCAAGAGGAGAAGAAGCATTTCAAGTCCAGGTCGTCCCTCCTACAAAACGGCTGTATTTCTTCGAAAGGAGGCTGAATCATAAGGAAACGCCATGTCAAAGTAATCTTCCGCCCACGTACAGTGACTTGTGCTCTTCTTGGTACGGCAAAGGACGATCTGGGATTGCGGAGGGCAGGAATGTATAGAATATCTTGGCATTGTGGCAAAGCTTACGTGGTCACACAACGCGCACAGTGTAGGTGTATTAAATATGATCACCACACTCGCCTTTCGCAGCCCAGTATGTCAGCAATAGTGGAGCATTGTATCTCCACAGGACATTTCATGTATTATTCTGCCGTGAAAATCTTGGCCTTGGCGAGACCCTTCTGGGATTCAGCTATTAAGGAATCGGTGAAAATACATCTGGCGAAAGATCTTATTTATCGTGATGTCGGCTTTCAACTGGATAAGAAGTGGGAACCGGTGAATTCGTTAATATCTATGGAAAGGAAACATTTTATGATTGGTGATACATAGCAACGGTTAATTTTATTAATTTGCTATCTGAACTTTTAACTCCGGAAGCCCACATTCCGACAGAGAGTACACATATAGTATCACCATTACACATGTGCCTGCGTGCTGTAGATGGGCAATATTGGAGGAGGGCTTGAAACTCGACAGAAATCGTTCATGTAGCGGCTGCCTTTGCTCATACGACTCTGTGAAGATGTTTTGGTATAAGGTTACTGACGTGAACTAGCAATCTCCAGTAAATTCGAGGGTTAGAACTCCTCTTCCTCTCAGGAATAAGAACAGCTCTGAGTTTAAATTCCAGTAGGGAAAAATTTCCAGTGGTCTTCATCGTCTTCTCTGACAGTCTTCATTGCCAGTCTGTCCTCACTGGCCCCCTCAGGGGTCAGTATTCGTTTGCTGAGTACGGGCTTGTCGACCCTGGGGCTCCTGAGCTGGGGACAGATAACCATCATCAGTTCTCTGACACTGTAAATTGTTGGCATGTTTCAGCGACAGTCGAGTGGCACAGTGGTGGAAAATTGTGTGTCACAGGGAATGAGGATCTTGCTTGACAGCCTGGAATGAAAGGATGGAATAAACCCCAGAAAAAATCCTCAACCTCAAGGTGTGCTGTGCGCTGATGAGATACATGGCTGTTGAGGTGGAACAGTCGTTAGCGGGCAACCTCTGGGAAACCTGCCGCACCTCAGTTGTATAAGGCTTACTCAGGTGTGCAGAGCTCTGTGTGAGAGGACCCTTATTTCCCTAGCTGTTCATGGGACCAAGGTGGAATCCTCCAAATCTTCTTTTTCTCCTCCCAGCGGGAATGATGTACTGCCTGTTAGTACTCACACTGATTCATCAAAAGGAGTGAGGGAGGCTAGTCCCCCTGACAATCAACTTGCTGTTAGTAATGGGACTCAAGGAATCGTGAATCAGAATGTCTTTGTAGTGATCAAGAGAAAGGGGGAACCGTTTGAAACAGTATCCCCCTTTTATATCCATAAAGGCTTCGAACGGCTTACTGGAACCCTAAGGTCTCCTCTCCATGATACACCACCTTGAAGTAGCACTGACTGTGCGTATGGAGAGGTTTGTGTGTTCGTGTGAAGCTACGGGCTATGGCGGCTGTGGGAACCTACGGTCAGTAAGGTCTTCACTGATGGACCAGACTTAGTGTGTCCCACAACGAACTGTCATCCCACATCCATTCCTTGTCCTTTCCCAGTTCCTCAATAACCAACCTTAGGTGTGATGCAATCCATGCCCAGGAGTGCGTGGCAATTGGGAAGATGTGTGGTGAACTGAGCCTCAGGGATACTGGGCGACCTCCCTGAGTAATTAGTCTTGCACCACGTGAGGTTTTCGTGATGTGGGCCGATTAGATCCCCAATTTTCGTAGTACCAAAATGGACACGAAACAAAATTTCAATACTAAGGGCAAGTTGAGACTTCAGACACCAAAACATTGGAGCTGGAACCGATGGAAAACATCCTCTCAGCTGAACAGAGGGACGGACCTGTTCAAGAAGTGGAAATGATTACTAAGAAGTTGGACCAGATTAAGATCAAAGACTTGTCTGGAGCTCAGAGGGGGAAACTTCTTAGAGAAGAAAAGCTAAGGGAAGGAAAAGAGTGGCTTCCTAAACAAAAGTGGAGGGAACTGAATGGACTTGAGACCAAGACCTCCAAAAAAAGATTGTCCCAGGGTGAAGGGGGTGTACAAACCCATTCCACATCAAGGGCAGGCAGTAAGAGAACAAGGGAGGAATCCCACTTCTCAGGATAAGTGTATCTGGTCAAGACAAGAAATAGAGAAACAGACCTATAGTACTGCAGTGTCAGCTTTTAGGATGGCGGTTATTCAGCAAGGCTATCCACTGGTCAAGATCACCTCACAGCAGGGGAGCTCGTGCAGATGGCTCTCTTTGAGAAGATTGGGGGTGATGCTGGCCCAGGACCCGAATTCAGGAGAGACTATCTGGAGCACGGTGCTCTTATCTTTGTCTGTGAGGGTGTGGGTGCAGTGGACTGGCTTAAGGAAAAGGTGCCCCTAATATCACCATGGCAGGATGTGAAGCTGCTGATAAAGACAGCGGCTGAGCTCTTCAAGACCGCAAATATATTAATCTGGGTGCCAAAACTCCTTAAGGATACTTCTCCAGAGACTCTGAGAAAATAGGGATAGTGTCTCAAAACCCGAAAGTCTCGACAGAGGATTGGAAGGTAATCAACCAGAAGGTTGCACAAAATGGCCAAACCCTTGTGGTGAAGGTCAGAGAGAAGTCCCTGAAGGCAATGCAGGTACATGGCCTGAGACTATTCTTGGGGTTTTGCAGGTTGCCGTCAGGGTAATCAAAGACATCAAAAGCGATAATAGCGACAAGATAGAGACTGAAGGTGGTGCAGATAAATCTGCAACACAGTAAAGGGGACACTGTTGCCCTGAGTCATCTTCTGGGAGGACAAGAAGTGGATGTGGCCCTAATTCAAGAACTTTATTTATATAAAAGGTGTGTATTGGGCCTCAGCGGCACTGGAGGTAAGCTAGTTTATGCTAGAAATATAAGAAACTCCAGAACATGCATTTATGTAAAAAATGGAATCCCCTTCATGCTGATGGCAGACTTTTATTCTAGGGACTTTGTGACCATCATGATGCAGCAATGTGAGGAAGATATCAAGAGGGAGTTTGTAATGGCCTCGACTTACCTTCCTCGTTAGGACAGTGCTCCTCCTTCTCAGGAGATGAGGAGACTGACAGAAGCCTGTGCCCAACGGGGCGACCAGCTATTGGTTGGATGTGATGCTAATACCCACAACTTAGAGTGGGGCAGCACTGACACCAGCAGTAGAGGTGAGTACCTTCTAGAATTTCTTCTAGCTAATAACTTAGAAATCCTCAATAGGGGCAAGGAATATAAGAAGGGAAGAGGTAATGACATAAACTTTGGTTGAGGGGTAGTTATGTCAAACAATGGCATGTGGCTTTAGAGCCATCCTCATCAAACCACATCTATATTCACTTCAAGGTTAAAATGGGAATTAGACAGACCATGTCCTATAGGAATCCCAGGAAAATGGACGGGGAGGTATATAGGAGGGACCTTGACTCAAGTCTATCGGCAGTCAGTACTTCAATAGGGAATCCAGTAGAGTTTGTGGAGGTAGCAGAGGCAGTGATCTCTGCCAACATGACCTCATACCATGACAACTGCTCAGTCACCAAGAAGTGCACCAATAGAAATGTATCTTGGCGGAACAACAACCTGGAATCACAGAGGAAACAAGTACAAAGGCTGTTTAACATTGCAAGAAAGAAAGGACAATGGGCAGAATGTCGGGAGGCCCTTGTCAAATACAATCTTGTAATTAACCAAGCAAAGCACGCTTCCTGGGAGGTATTCCATGAGGATGTAGAGGGTACGGCTGTTCAGGCCAGGGTTCACAAAATCCTCATTAGAATACTAACTAATCCAGGAGGAAATTTAAGGGAAGAGGATGGAGAGTATACAAGGACAGCACATGAAATGCTGGAACTATTCCTCAAGACTCATTTCCCTCAATGTACTCTGACAGACAACACAGACCGGGACAAGATCCCTACAAGATACCGGTTTTTAGATATTAGAAAGGAGAACTGGGAATCTGCCAGAGAATGTGTTGACCATAATAAAATCCAATGGGCAGTAGGAACATTCCAATCCTTCAAGTCACCTGGTCCAGATGGAATTTTTCCAGCGCTCCTGCAACAAGCAGGAGTGAACTTAATAAGATTCCTTTGCAGGTTATTTAGGGTTAGCCTAGCAGCAGGAATCATTCTTAACATCTGGAGGGCAGTGAAGGTTGTCTTCATTCTAAAGCCAGGGAGATCTGATCATACCAAGGCCAAGGATACAAAACCAATTAGTCTGTCCTCCTTTCTTCTCAAAACATTAGAAAAACTGGTCAACGTGCATGTTAGGGAGAGGAGGCTAACTAGGGTCCCTCTACACATAAACCAACATGCATACCAACCAGGAAAGTCGTGTGAAACTGCACTCCACCAACTTGTTGGGAAGGTGGAGAAAGCACTACACTTTCTGGAAATAGCCCTCTGCATCTTCTTGTACATCAAAGGGGCTTTTAGCAACACAACCTTCAAATCCATGGTTATAGCAGCAGAGGTTCATGGCTTGGAGACCACCATTTGCAGGTGGGTTAGAGCCATGCTTAGTCATAGAAAGGTAGAAGCCACCATGATGCAAGAAAAAATTGTAATCAATACCGCCAGAGACTGTCCACAAAGAGAGTTCCTGTCTCCTCTACAGTGGAACCTTGTGGTGAATGAACTCATTGTACAATTAAACTCTAGACAGTACTTTTGCCAGCGATATGCAGACGATCTTGTCACAGTAATATTTGGGAAATTTTCAAGTACAGTCAGATCTGTGGCACAAGGAGCATTGAACATTTGCAAAATTGGTGCAGGAAACAGGACCTAAGGGTCAGTCTAAGAAGACTGCTGTAGTACCATTTATGAGGAAGGAGATCCAATGCACATATTGGAATCTCAAGCTTCTCGATTTAACTCTACCAGTGAATAGGATAGTGAAATATCTAGGGGTAACCCTGGATAAGAAAATATCATGGACCTCTCATGTATGGAGCACCTGTCCCAAGGCGAGCTTCTGGTAAAACCTGGGGCTGGATATACACCGTGATAGCAAGACCAATGATACTTATCGGGCTAAAGTGTCGTGAAAAAAGGTAGAACAGCAGGTAGCTGCTATGGAGCTTGCTAAGGTGCAGAGATTAGCCTGCTTAGCCATTACAGGCAAAATTGGCAGCCCACCCACTGCTGGGATGGGAACCATGCTGGACATGCCCCCATTACACCTGTGGGTAAAGATGGAGGCAGCAGCTGGAACACACAGGTTAAAGACTGGCAAAAACTGGAACTCACTGGGGAATCCAGGATCTCACACTGAAATACTGAGTGAGATAGACATAGGTATGGTTGGGGAAATGCCATCCGACTATATAATGACTCCCAGCTTCAACAAGCCTTTCAATGTAGTAATTGGAACTACAGAGCTCTGAGAGAACAAATTTCGACACCACACTGGGGACATAGTCTGATTCACTAACGGTTCGAAAACAGACCAAGGTGTTCGGGCTGGAGTATACAGAGTTCAGCCAAGGCTGGAGAGTGTAATCTCTTTAGGGAAGATGGCCACTGTGTTTCAACCAGAAATATCTGCTATCAGGGTGCACGCGGAGGAGAATTTCTGGAGGTGTTTCAGAGGTCGTAGCATTTTCATTTATTCAGACAGCCAAGCAGCCCTGAAAGCACTGGCAGCCTGTGCAACAAGTTCAAAGATCATGGCAGAATGCCACAAAGTCCTTGTGGACATAGGGGAAAGCAATAGGGTAAACCTACTGTGGGTCCTTGGTCACTCAGGGATTAGTGGTTATTAGCAAGCTGATAGGTTGGCCAGGATAGGGGCGATGACACTATTTATTGGACTGAAACCTGTCCTGAAAATCATGAAGGCAATGATCAAAATAAAACTATGAGACTGGACAGGGAGATAGCATGCAGAATATTGGGCTAAGGTCCAAAAGCAAGAGCATGGTAAGATATTGATGCCAAAACCATGTTCTACGAGAAGTCTCTCAATCCTGGGCTTGAACAGGGCTTGAACAGGAGAGAAATGAAACTCATGGTTGGACTATTGACAGGCCATGGGAACTTCAAAAAGCACCTACATAAAATGGGGGTAATAGAAGAAGATGCCAAATGTAGGATATGTTGGTGTGGGAGAGGAAAAAGCATCACATTTGATTTTTGAATGCAAGGCATTGGAGATTAATACACACAGAATATTCGGATTAACCAGACCTGAAGAAATTGTGTCTAGCAAAGCACTGGTAAAGGATCTCCTTGCACTGTGCCGGGGCATTGGTTGGCTTTACTAGAGACACTGGGAACGATACTGCACAATAAATTCTGTTTTGGTGTATTGAGCAGCAGGCTTGACCAACGTTGTTTTTGCTTCCCTGATAAAAATCAGACCAAATCAATCCTAAAGTCTATTAAGTGGTTGCAAAATGGTTCCTTGCTGGTCGAGATTAATTGGGTAAATCAGGTGGAACTACTCAGGAAGTCACAGAAATTGGGTGATTATGACATCATTGTTGAGTTGCATACCTCAAGTAACTCTAGTAAAAGTGCAGTCACCTGCCATGATAATGTGGTAATCGATGTTGCCAAACTCAGACAAGGAGAGGCATCACAGGGGATAGTGGATGTGGAGCAGAGGACACATAACAATAATGGAGAAATTGAGAAGACTGCCACCTTCATTGTGACCAATTTCTGATGCTGAACATGTAGTGGCAGGTTAGGCCCTATGTACTGAACGCTATGTGCTCCTTCATATGTCAGTGTTTTGACTATATAACGCTGAGTTGCAGAGGCAAAGCTACCTGTGGGAAGTGCAGAAAGGTAGCTCATGAAGCTGGGACTGACAGTCCATCTCCAACAGTCTGCATTAACTGTTCTGGTAGCCACCCAGCCTGGAGCCAAGATTTTGTAGAGGAATGGAAAACTCAGGAAATAAAAGTGACCAAGCGGATTGCCTATCCAGTAACCAAAAAGCAATATAAGGCAATGAAACCCCTTGTCTTTGCCTCTTCTTTTGCTTCCTTGGTGCAGAAACCTGTTCCTAAGGTCCACGCTTTGACACGGACGACACCCAGCATATCATTATCCACCACCAGTGCCTGCTCCTGCACCTGAATGTGCCAAAGCAAAGTTAAAGATATAGAGATCCAGGCAGCTACTATGGAAGATACCAGTAATACTTTTGCAGTGAGCATCCTGAAGGCTCATCAGAAGCAAGTGCCTTTCCAAGCCCACTTCCTTCAAAGAAAAGTGGCTCTCACCACCCTCTTTCCACCTTATCCTTGCTGGGAAAAGGAGCAGTGAAAGTATCTCAGTATTCAGATTGAACACTGTCTAGGATGCCATCAGATGTCATTCTGGCACATCTGACTGATGATATTGTGGATTTTGATGCATCATCACCAGACCCAGGCAGCCCCTCCACCCCACCTCACTTTATAAGGGCCTCACCACCCCAGTGCAAGGACAGGGATAAATAAAGACCAAACTGATCAAATGGCTCACATACTCCAATGGAATATAAATGAATACAGGAGTCATCTGGAGGAACTGAGACTCCTTCTACCGGACAGACCCTCTTGTCTCTGTCTTCAAGAGACTCTTTTTAAAGAGACTAATACACCTGGACTTGGAGGCTGTTATCTCTATAGAAAAGGCGACCTTACTGGTGACAGGGCAAAAAGTAGGGTTTCAATGTTTGTAAAGAACACTTTTCACTCATCACCTGTGCACTTAACCACAAGGCTACAAGTGATTGCTGTTTGGATAGTGGCTGATATTGTCATCATGGTGTGCTCTGTGTACCTATTGCATCATGAGCCTCTTGGCAGTAGGATTCTCACTCATCTTCTTGATGAACTACCCAGTCTCTTCTTCTTTTTAGGGGACTTCAATTCGCATGATCCACTATGGGGGTTCTAAAACCAGTTGCCCCAAGTGCTGGATACTTGAGGACTTGATACACACTACTGACATTATACTAACAAATGTGGGTCAAGCTACACGTTTTAACACTGATGCCGGTTCATCTGCAGCCATAGACCTCTCCTTTTGCTTTCTGCCCTTGCAGACACTGCTCAATGGGGAGTGGACAATGACCTTCATGGTAGCAACCACTACTCTATCTGGATCCATCTGCTTGATCAAACAAATCCCGAAAGGAAGCCACTGAGATAGTTGTTCCAAAAGGCTAACTGGATGCTTTACAGGCAGTTAGTTGTTTTCAAGCAGTGTGACAGCCTCCAGAACTGGGTGGATCACATTGCAGCTGTGATTCACCATGCTGCTGATGCATCCATCCCAAAGTCAATGGGAACACCTAGTGGGCGACAAGTCCGGTGGTGGAATGATGAGTGTTGTTCTGCAATCAGACACAGGAGAGTGGCTATGTGCTGATTCAATCGATGTCCTACAGATGAGAATCTGGAAAACTTTTGAACGGTGCATGCAAATAATTTGGGAGGGTAAGTGGAGGTCTTGGAAAGAGTTCCTGAACTCCATCAACAGGTCCGCATCCACCAGCAAAGTATAGGAAGCCTTCAGGAGGATCTCATGGCGCAACACTAGACCGTCAATAGCAGCTGTATGAATACAGGGGTCTCTCGTAACATCACCAAGAGGCATAACTCAAACAATGGCTCAATCATATGAGTCCCTTATGGCTGATTGTAGCCAAGATCCTACTTTCCAGTGATATCAGGAGACACAGGAGAAGGTTGATTTTGATTTCCGTTCCACCAACATGGGAGAATACAACCAGCCTTTCTCTCTGTGGGAGCTGGATTCTGCATTGTCAATAGCTGTTGATACGACCCCTGGAAGTGACCTGATAATGTACATCATATTGCAACATTGGGTCTACAGTTTAGGGTGTTCCTCCTTCAGATCTTCAATGAAATTTGAATTTAATTAAATCTGGATGATGGGTGACTTTTCCAGCTCGTGGAAAGAATCTATTTTAATCCCAAATTTAAAACCAGGGAAGGATCAGACAGACCCCAATAGTTATTGTAGTATTAACCTGACAAGTTGTGTAGGAAAGACACTGGAGCATATGGCCAATTGACAGCTAGTGTGGGTCATTAAAACCAGGACCCTACTCAGTCACTCCTAGCATGGGTTCAGGAGGTATCACTCCACACTCGATAACCTGAGACTGCTTAAAGCAGCAATTCAACAAGCTTTCCTTCATAAGCAACACCTTATTGGTGTTTTCTTCGATATGGAAAAGGCCTATGAGACTACCTGAAGGCATAATATTTTGTCACAGCTCTATCAGTGGGGATTCCGTTGACATCTACCCACATTCATTCAGTCCTTTTTCTGGGACAGATATTTTAGATACAAGGTTGGGAAGGTCTTGTCTGACTGTTTTAAGCTGGAGAATGGTGTCCCTCATGGGAGTGTTTTAAGTGTCACGGCACCTGTCATTGCAATAAATAGTATTACATCAACAGTGCAATGGCCTGTACTATGTTCCTTGTTTCTGGACGAATTCTCCATCTTCTGTACATCCTCCAGTCTTCAATGACTACATGGAAATTGAAACTGACAATCAGACAGTTGGAGGAATGATCTTACACCACAGGTTTTAAATTCTCTTTGGAGAAAACTGTTCATGTTGATTTTAATCATTCCTCCTCTCTTTGTAAATTACCTATTTTAAAACCGGGGACACCATTTCACTTATAAGGAAAAGGTGAATTATCTGGGCCTTACTTTTGATAAGAAATTAACATGGCTGCCACACCTTAAAGAACTTAAACACCTTTAAATGTGTCTAGTCATAAGTCTTGGGGAGCCAACAGGACACTTATGCTCCAACTTTATAACGCCTTTTTTGCGACCCTGGCTTGAATACGGATCCCAGATTTATGTTTAAGCAAGGCCTTCATACCTCAAAATGCTGGATGCAGTTCACCACAAGGGTACTGAACATCAGCAGGGGCCTATCACAAGAGTCCTGTCGTTTACTTGTGTGTGGAGGCCGGTGAGCCTCCACCATCTATTCAACATCATCATCTTGTGGTACACCAAGCATATAGGGCTTTGTCCATTCTTACATCACCAGCATCCAGCTATGTTGTGCAGCCACCACTGGAATGGCTGTCAGTCATCGGCCACAGGCAACAATACCATTTGGAATCCATGCAAGGAGTTATTATTACAGGTGGGCGAAGGGGGCGTTAAGGTCCAAAGCCAGGGGTGGAGTAGGGCATCACCCTGGCTACTACTGAGGTCCAAATTGCTTTTAGAACTGGCTGCTTACAGGAACAATTGCTCCCCAGACAGTATTTTTACAATTAAATTTAATGAGATTTTACATTACCACCCAGATTTTATTACTGTTTACACAAATGATTCTAAGCAGGGAGATTTTCTTGGTTGTTCTGTCATGTTCCCCTACATTGTCCTCAAGGTAGAGCTCACAGAGCAGTTTCCAATTTATTACACGGAATTGTTTACTATCCTGAGGACGATGGACTATATGAGATGCCATCATGACAAGAAATTCCTCATCTTCTGAGATTCTAAAAGTTAGACAGATGTACCCAAAAGATTGAATAATGCAACAAGTGCAGGATACTCTTCTTCTCTTGCAAAAGCAAGACAAGGGAAATCATTTTCTACTGGGGTTCCAGGGCACATAAGGTTTTGGGGAAACAAACTCGCTGATGTGGCTGCCAAGAAGGCTTGCTCTCTTCCTCCTCTTGTCCGTTGTTGAGTTCCCCACCAGGTTTTCATTTCATTTGTGACCAGGAAAGCCATGTGTTGGTGGGAGGCTCAGTGGCTGGAAGTGAGGAATAATAAACTACCTTCCATAAAATCTTCAGTGCGAGCATAGTTTACCTCCTTATGCCCATGACAGTCTGAAGAAGTAATCCTTACACGGCTTAGAGTGGGACATTGCACATTGACACATGGCTTCCTCTTATGTTAGGAGGAGCCCCCAGTGTGTCAGAGATGCAGGACACAGCTGTCAATGTGACATACTTCAGCTGAATGTGTTTTATATGATGACCTGCGATTTAACTGGGGCTCCCACAGGATCTGCACTCTATTTTAACTGATAATGAGGTGAGTGTTATTCGTGCTTTAAGATTTTGTGTGGTGTCCGGAATTCTTCCAAAATATTGTGTGTGAGATTTTCATGTGCCACAATGAGGCTAGGTCACTCATTATTCATCAGTGACATCCATCTGCAGTTATCTGTTCCTTCCTTAATCATGTTTTGACAGTTATTTTATCCTGGGTTTCATCTAGCAATTGTGCTGTGTCTTGTAGGGATTTTAGTATGGGCTTTTCTGAAGCTCCCCTTATTGGGATTGCATTGCGATTCTTGTGGGGGGATGAAACTTGCTTTTCCAATTTATTGGCCCTTTTTCATAGATTTTCACCACACTCATCATATTGTTGATGCAATGGCACTAATGACCTTGCTGTTTACTACCTTCAGGCATTAATAATAATAATAATAATAATAATTGGTAGGATTCTTTTGGGATTGGTTTCAATCTGAGACCCATGAGACTAAGGAAGAAGGGACTGATAACCTTGCAGTTTAATCCACAAACCAACCAACCAACTAATACTCGCAATGAACACCTTATTCTTACCCTTTTTTCCACACCTTAATCTTTACCTATGCCACCTAATCATGCCATCTCCTATGACTTCCTCATCCACACCTATATTGTTGCCACTGACCTCAACATCCATGATAGATCCCCTGCAGCACGCCAGCAGTGATGCCAGTTTACCAGCTCCCTGCAAGGTGACATTGTTCCCAACCCACACCACACCCATCCTGGAAGCAGCAGCACACCAGATGTCATCCTAACATCTCAAAACCTCCTTGGATGCCTCACTGCAGAAGTCCTTCATCCAATTGGACCTGTACTCTTCACCATCTCCTACACACAACCTCATCTCCATGCACACTACCCCAGTCTCTTCCTCAGAGTTATCCAAGACTACTCCTGTGCCAACAAGAAGTCCTACTGGGACTCCATAGAAACTCAGATTGCAAGCTACCTCCTGACCTTCCTGACAATATCCTTCATGCCACATCCTCCCTGCAGCAGACTGTCAGACACTATATCCACGAACATTCCTACCAAGGACATATATCCTCATATATCCTCACCATCCCATCCTCCCCCCACAAGCCCCACTCCTCCTTCAAGAATCCTGATGCATGTGTTGCTTCTTCCTGTGAAATCATGACCGGGATGTACTCACATGCAAATATGGAACACACATCAGAAATTTATTAAATGCAAAGAAACACCTGGACCAGCCAGACACGCACCAGACTCAACACTGGGTCATTCCATGTTAAGTCATCCAGGCCATGACACTCATTATTTAGTTGTGAACTGAGACTTTGTGCACTGCTATTGTATCTAATATTATTAACTTCTGCCAATTTTTATTGCTTTACATACATTCTGTTGGAAGCAATTGCTGAAAGTTTGATGCAATGTGTTACTTCAAAGCAAACTGTAAAAATCTGAAAATTGGCTGCAGTTTTTAAACAAAAAAAGGTATGCAGACAGTTATTCCCTGAATATCCTTTCGGACATGTAGATTCTGACAATGTGTTAGAATTGGCCCATTAAATTTTTGGAAATTAATTTTATTTAATTTTATTGTTGAATTAGAATGAATACTTTGGACAAAACGCTGAAAACATTTGAAAGTGATCTACAAATAATAAAGTTTCATCACACAAATAATCAGTTTTGAGAAATGAATGGCATTGGGGCAAAAATTATATACAGAACCACTTTTCTACCACCAACTTTAAGGACTCTTTGCTGAGAGAATAGGTACGGCCTATTGCTGTGGTGATATCAACTTCACACAGAATGTGAGAGAAAGAAACATAACAAACATAATTATCAGGCCAATAGAAGGATGGGAATGGTCCATGAGGATGCATGAACCTTATTCTAACATCTCCTTCTTCACAATTCACCTTCTCAACAATTCCCAAATACCAAGAAGAGTCATATGCACATGTAACATAGCACTTGGGCTGCACAGTGCATTCTGGCATTAGTGGTAGAAGCGCATATGAGAAATTGTGCACATACTAAAATCCGTATCACAACTCAGCCTTTTTGCTCCAGTCTTGGTTGGTGGTAATGGCACAATGTGATGCACAGATTGCATCCCAGGAGTTGTTTTTGCACTTGTGAAGCACTAAGAAATATAATGTCTGACTTGTACCATTTCATCTTTTGAAACAAAGAGCACTGAAATGCCTCGCAGGTTCTTGCGACAGCATTCAAATACCTGTGAAACTATAAGTATTTGGTCTTTATAAACTCTTTGCAAACTTGTTTTAGTGACAAGTCTTTTAACAGTGCCACCAATACCATCACAGGGAGATTTGCCATGGCTGGTAACAAAAGAGGACTAGCTGCACTTCATGTTGAAGTCATGTTCATGGTAGCAGATATTTCTGACATTCTTACAATTTTTATATCATGCAGCACAACCATCAATGAAATATTCAACATACACAAGATGAGTTTCTGGAAATCCACACTTAACAAAATTCAATACAGTCTTCTGAGTGTGGTACACCAAAGCAACATCATGTCCTAGATAATCAGAAACAATACAAATATGTTTTGCATGCAAATTTTTGTTCTTTTTGTAATGAATATGGACAGTGTGAAGAGTGCAGCTTCCATTGTTCCAATGGAATACACAAGATGAGTTTCTGGAAATCCACACTTAACAAAATTCAATACAGTCTTCTGAGTGTGGTACACCAAAGCAACATCATGTCCTAGAGAATCAGAAACAATACAAATATGTTTTGCATGCAAATTTTTGTTCTTTTTGTAATGAATATGGACAGTGTGAAGAGTGCAGCTTCCATTGTTCCAATGGTACCCCTGTACTTTATCTTGAACAACAAAATTGAGATTTTCACTGAAATCCATTAAAATCAACACTGATCCTTCATCGAGTGTTTCCTTCTTTATTTGCAGATAATCAGATTATGATTGAGAAATAAAAGAGTGTGGAGTAAGTTTTTCAATATTCTTAATTAGTGTGTCGCAGAATTCTGATAGAGAAGTGATTTGAACACTTAAAGTCATTCTATCAGTTGATACCCATTGACTGTACTGTACCATCTCATCAGTATCATAGTCTCGTATTTCATTTTCTAAGTGGGTTTGAAGCAATGAACTGGTGGAGCATTATTCACAGAGACAAAACATACAGGCTCAGTTATTTATATCATATGTTATTATTTTAATTAGATCCTGGTATGTTTCTTTAATAGAAAGGGAATTTAGAAGCAATTTAATGTTTTGGTGGTAAATGCACACACATATGGTATGTGTTCCTGATGATCCTGCAAGTATACACTGTTTTGGTTGAAGAGAAGCGAATTTTGAGAATCCTACTTTGTCTTCAGGATACATTTCAGTTAAAGTACTTAAAACAAGACACTTTTGTTCATAGGTATTTTTGCTGGTGCTCACTTTGTATCTTTTCCGAGGCATTATCCTTGTGTTTTCATCATCCAAATAAAAGCTCTTTGCTTTTTGCACTGTATCATGTGGCAATGTCTTTCCTCTTTTCTGCTCATCCATTGATAAAATTCCCTTCTCCATTAACAGAGCTCTTGCTTGTCATACCAAATATTCAGAAACCTGAAATCTGGAACTGACTTTCTGTTGAGACCATGTTGGCAGCACAAGAGTAAGTAACTGAATTTTTTCACAATTATTTGCATATTCAATTTTCTGTTTGATTTTGTCCATGGGTTCATCATGATTTTTGCCTTTGCTTCCAGTTCTGTTAAATCACAGTCAGGGATAGTGCTTGCTTCAGCAGCCAGCTCAACTTGATATGTACATGAAATTTTAGTTTTCAGAGCCCCAGCTGCTGATTCCATTTTTCGTTTGACTGCTGCATACCGACTATCGCAAGCAACCAAATGCAGCTTTGCAGGAGATACTGCTACGCTAGTTAAGCTAGTATTGAGCACAGATTTATCACATTACTGTTATTTATATAGCCTCGTGATGAGTCGTCACTTGCTTGTTTTTCATTAATACTTTTGATACAGGTGGGCATATTTTCTCCCCAGGAATAATGCTAAAGCCTCTCATTTTGAAGGTCTGTGCCTTTTCTAAACTAATTTCATACAATCCAGATGAAACAAATTGTTCATGGCATTTGAAGGGATCACAGCTAATTTTCTTATGCAGAGAGAATCTGCACAGGTACCTGTCTTTGTGTTTAACACAAACACACACACACACACACACACACATGGAACAAATCACAGTATGGTTGAATGTTGCTTCACCATAGTAAAAGTTGTTGTTCTTCACTGGTCAGTTAATTCACACAAGTCAGGGTATTATCGCATATATCTTGCAGATACTGTCCAAGAAAACACTGCCAACTTGTACTTTCCATCTTTCTTCAGTCATAAAACCAATATTTGTCATAAATAATTCAAAAGATGATTGGTGTAACCTAAAAAGTAATTAAATAATGAAAAATCATTCTATCCCATTCTTTCATTACAAAAGTATTTCAAATTATTATTGTAACATGAGGGGACTTACTTTTGTTTTGGAATGAATAGTTAAAAACTGCAACAATTGAATTTTTAACCAATAATTGACTCTAGATACAGCTCAGTACAAGAGCTCAGAACTGCACGCTCAGTGAACACATGACTAAAAACAAAGGAGCTGGATGATGCAGTACATGTAGTGGCAATAAAACAGTGTTCTCGGATATGATTTGTTCCTAAGGAAATCCAGTGTAGTCAGCTTCAGCAATTTAGTGGTGACATGGTAGTCATGAGTTAGCAACTTCAATTTTCTTTACAAGAACATTGATTTTCACACTTCCCACTATTTCTACAATCTGATTCTTTTTGTGTGAGGAATATTTATGATAATATTCTAAATTTTTCAAAGGTGTCTATGAGTGGGCAATACCTAAAAAAAATTATAATGTCTATGTATGGATTTTGTTTAAAAGAAATTATTTACATTTTTTTCTGAGATGTAGATTATGGATATTCACTACAAGAAGCATAAAAATATAAACCTTCCTCCTTAACTAAAAAAAATTCAAGCTTCTCTATAAAAACTGTAGGAACTATTGCATTTTTAAATTATAAAGGAGCTCGTCTATGAGAGCCTGAATTCCTGAATCTATACAACTTCTTTTTATCATAACTGAAAAAGTAATGACCTGCAACATTTACATTTTGGAAATGTGAATATATCTGGGTAAACTTCCACTACCTAAAATTTCAAGGATTTGCGCGATGATAGGGTGTCATTTCCTAAAATTTCTGGATTATTTGACGTGGAATGACCCCCATATCCTCCCCATAATCTCTTCCTAGTATTGGAAAGCATTCGATTAACTCAACACTGTACCGCATTCCCCACTCCTCCACAATAATCAGCCCTTACCTGAAAACCAGAGCTGACCACTTTTTTTTTTAATCCTGTCTCTCTGACATCTTCTCCATCTTAGTAACTCTCATTTTGATTACTCCCTGTTCCCTAACATCCACAATTGTACTAACACTGCCATCCCACCCTTGGCTCCCAGCTTCCAGTACTTCGATAACATACCACAAAGAGAATTCAATACACCAAACACAACACATGACATATAACAAGTACTTCACAGAAAATGCATCAAATCTTCTGGTCGTGACCACATCACCTCATCAACACCTTAAAGACTGCCTTCTCTTCTTTCTCATCACCCTTGCAACCTATCATACCACTTTCCTCTCCACAGGTTACTAACCTGAGGTGTGGAAAACCTCCAGAATCCTACTTTTTCTGAAACTGCACAAACCTCCTTCTGATACCTCTTTCTACTGCCCCATCTGCCTCAACTCAGTGTTCAGTAACATCTTTGAATTCACCCTCTCCTAACACATCCATCAATACCTAAACCATCACCACCTCCTTCCCATTAAACCAGTATTGTTTCTGTCCCAATTTCTTCTCTGATGACCAGCTCCTGCACCTCACACATCTCCTGTTCCAACAACTCAACTTCCATAGATCCACTATTTTTGTCTCCCTTGATCTAGAGTAAATCAACGACTATGTATGGCATTCCAGTCTCCTTTTCAAACTTCAGATCTAGGCTCTTCCAGTAAATATGCCTGCATTATCCCCCTTGCCTCCTACCTCCACCCCAAAAATCCCAACGATTCCTCCAAATCCACCTCAGTCAGTTTACCTCCTGGTGTAACCAATGGCTCCTGAAGATCAGCCCCTACAAAACCCAGGCAATAATTATAGGATGAACAACCCACACCTTCCGTCTCCTTGATTTACACCTTACCATTTATGATTGTCTTATCCAATTACCTAACACACTTAAATATCTTGGACTAACCCTTGACTGGCAAAAAGTGTGGAAATCTCACCTACTAACCATCCAACAGAAAGCCCAAAATAGACTAAAACTGCTAACAGGCTGAACTTTGGGATTATATCCCTCCACTACTCTACACACCAATAAAACCCTGAGCTGACCCATCTGCTGCTATGCAAATGCTACATTAATCTCTGCCTCACCAATGTTCTGTAAGTCCCTCCAAGTCCTGGAATGCCATGCCCTATGCCTTGCTGCATCTGTTTACCTTCCCACACACGGACCTTCTACCATCTTACCTGATTCTCATCCCTTCTCACCCACATCGAACACCTCTGCATCCTCTGTACCATCCACAAACTAGATTCCAGTAACTCCATTGTCTCCCCTCTGATCACCAATTCTGGTTGCTGTCACACCTTCACAAATACATCCCTCCATCTCTACACCTGCACACACTCCATATCCTATCTCAATGCAACTCCAACCAATTCCTTCTCTTAGACAATGAGATTTGCCCTGATATTTATCTCTCCTACCGACTTTAACTCTTCTTCTCCTATTGCACTCCACACTCCATCTCAGAGCCCCTCTCTCCTTTTCCCTCACCATCCATCCCTATCCTTCTCCTCCTGTAACCACTACCCTCCTAGCACACCACACTATTCCTCACCCTCTGTCTTTCTCACTGTCCATATTCCCACTATCTGCCTCACCTACTACCTATCCTCTCTATACTTCCTCTATATGATGGCCCCTACCTCTTTACCCATGCTCCTCTATCCTATTGAAGATATTCTCTCCTCTGACAATACTTGTCACTGAGTGGAGGTCCTTCAGATCTTAGATGAAAGTGCAGTGCTTCAATGTTTATCAGAAGAATTTCTCCTGACTGTGATGTGTTTTTAAAATTTATATGTTTTCATTTTTTAGTTGTCTGTCTTTGATTTTTAATTTTAAATATAAGAAGAGCAACACATTTTTGTTTCTCATTCTATATTTTTTTTAATTTGTTTGGCTGAAGAGCAGAATATTGTACCAATTCCAGCTCACCATATGGTGTGAGAAGGATGAAATAACAACAAAGGAAAGAAACAGCAATCTCCAGTGCTAACCACTCACCTGAAGATGGCTGAACGGGTGTCAAGCAAAATATTGTGGCAAGATCTGATGTCACCAGCTACAATCCTGAAACTTCATGGAATAGTTCATTTATCTTTATCCAGTTTTGCTCATTCAAAAATACCTGCAACTGGATTTTCAGAAGGGAGCGTTAGTTTTCAAAATTTGTGAACTGTGGTTTAGAGCATCCACACTGATTTTCAAAAGCTGTCATCCCTGCCATTTGGGCAACATCGTAACACATACACTACAAGAAGCAGCCAGCAATCGCAGTGATTGACAAGCATTACAGTACAAGGAACGTAATTTCAATTTTGTGAATGTGTTTCATTGCACCATCCCAACTCATTGGTCAGTCCTTCGATACGATGCTACTTAATGCATTGTAGGGGATTCATGTTGCAGAGAGGTCCCCAATGGAATTTGTGCATAACTCGGCCATGAGGAAATCTTTTTCTCTTGATCTCTTTGTATTTTCATTCAGCCTGTGGACCATACCATAGACTATACAATCAAAGATAATCCTCTTACTATAATAAACTTTCTTGGTAGATTTGTCCAACCCACACTGATGATTATCAGTTCAAATTAGGGATATGTAGTTCTTGAACAAAGCAGTTAAAATGAACTATTCTACAAAAGGAACTGTTCAGAACAGTCTCTCCTCCAAGCCCACTCTGAAATGTTGACCAACACAAAAGTTCTACTGTCTCCTCTGTGTTGTTAGTTGCAATTGAGGTGATCATTGGATGTGGGGCCATGTTGTCCATACATCTGGGTAGGATAACCCACTAATATGGGCCCACCTAAAAGATAGAAGTGGTCAAAAAGTGAATAAAAGGTAATGGGTTAGGGCAGAGGGGAAAAAGTTCCAAGACATGTGCCATGGAAAAAAAATCTCTGTGATCGTCTGGACAGGTGGTAAGAGTAGAAGCAGTATTCTTCCTATCTGTGACAGATCTCGCAAGGGTGTAGTTGTAGTTAGTTTTTTGAGTATTTTGCAGTGCTTAGTACCATTTTCATAGCTTAGATTGTCATACGAGAATCAGTCCAATCGAGGAGTGGTACTACTGAGGCTAGGAACCTGTTAAGTATTCTGGTCCAGCAGCACTGTTTTTACCTGTAAGGTGCCAAGGCTGTCATATGATTGGCTGATTGGTCATAAATCATTCACATATTGTGTGGGGTATTGTTGGGTTTGTATGTGTTTGGTGTGCAACAAAGTTTCCCTGCACTGTCAGCTGGTCGGCTGGATCCATTTAACTGATGTTGCCAGCCAGTTTTGCTGTAATGCAGGGGTTCACCAGTATTTGCTTTGATTGCAAGCTTCTGATAGCCCTATGTGATTAATAGTCTCTAGCAAGGAGTGTTTTTAGGCACTTATGTTTCCACCTATGGTTGTGATCGTAGTTTCCCAGGTTTAGAAAGGAAGGATTGTTTGAGTATCTCAAGTTCCTGTACAGTTGTGTGGCAAGACTTTTGTAAACCTCAGTGAGAGTCTCAAGGCAGAATTCTCTATGAAGTTCCATGGTGCATGTGAATTGTGGAATGTTTCTTATTGTTCTTAGCTCCATATTCTTTATGACCTGCAAGCAGTGCAGGCATGTGGGAGCTGCGTACATCATCACTGGTCTAATAGGTATTGTGTACATGGACCTCAAAACCCTCTTATTTAGTATGGGTGGCACAGGCATGTGGGAGCTGCAAAGGTTAGCAGAGGTTCAGCCAATATTGAGAGAGCTGGAGAGTCATCTGCTTGAGATTTTAATTGGTTCTGTGCATCTTTAGCTGCCAGATGTCAGAAACATTTGTTATGGAGAATTCTGTGATGTGTCTGCGGACTGTGTTACAGACCAAAATGTAGATATTTTTCAAGAAACTAATGTGGTTATCACTGAAGGATCAGACTTTACAGTTAAGGTGCATTAATTTCAGAAAATGTATGCACAGTAAAGTTCATTTGTACTTCCATATTCTTACTGATGGCTTCTACATGTAGTGTGTAAGCAATGGACACGCCACAGGTACTGTTTACCAAAAGATTTGCAGCTGCAGATCACCTTCTGTGTGATATCAAAGTATATTAGTCTCTGTAATGACTTTTGATTAAAATATCATTTGTGGACAAAGTTATTTGAAAATTCATGACAGTGTACTCCTTTTCAAGTGACAGTTGTTTTCTCCCAAGTGGGGAGAGGCAATGTCATGGCCACTCCTTTGTACTGCCTTCTCTTGTGGAAACTGTAATCCATGCATAATGCATGCACAGATGTGGTAGGCCCTACCATTACAAGTAAGGTTACTGTGACACATTACCTGAATGTGGAACATCAAGTTATGTTAAGTGATAACATTTATTTACATCAGTACATATCACTTACAGGCAGTCTGCCCCTGGTAGCTGAGTGGTCAGTGCGATGGCATGTCATTCCTAAAGGCCCAGGTTCATTTCCTGGCTGGGACAGAGATTTTCTCTGCTCAGGGACTGGGTGTTGTGTTGTCCATATCATCATGATTTCATCCCCATTGACATGCAAGTTACCAAAGTGGCGTTAACTCAAACGTCTTGCACCAGGCAAACGGTCTACCAGACGAGGGGCCCTAGACACACGGTATTTCCATTTACTTACAGGCAAATTTCATTTTGCTTTCTATACTTATAGGCAGACCATATTAGTCCAAGGAAAAATACAATGGATGCAAATGAGAGAAAGCTCAGTTATAGTTTCGGCAAATATGTTAGTATTTCCTAGGTTGTCTATTCAGTGAGCAAATGATCACAGGGAAACAAAGGTATGTACCTGGTTCTGAATTTTCAGGAACATGTTATCTAAGCAATTCACTATAAATAATTATATACCTTTGTACTGTGTTGCAAGTTATTGGTATTCCTAAAGCAATAACTAAAGTAGCTGCAGAACTGGAATTTCTGTTTCTGAATTTTTGATACTGTTACTAGTATATCATCTTCAGGGTATTCAACATAACTTGTGCATACGTTCTCCAAGTCTGTTGATTGTTCTACATGATGTTTCTCTTTTTCTGGTGTTGTATGTCAGATTTTTAACTTGTCTCATTAACTCCCTTGAGTCTTGTTCCTCTGATAAAGATATGGTGCTTATGAGATAGTCTCTGCCTTGGTTTGTTGACTCCTCATTGCTGTTGTCCTCTGAACTTTATAATACAGGGCTAGTATGAGCAAAATAGCTATTGCTCAGGCCAAACTCTAGTCTTATCAAGACAAATTAAAGGGCCAATCCTATAATTTTCATTCACTTTTTGAAACTACCCACTTTCATAAATGAAAATGGCACAGAAGTGGATATTTCCACATTTCAGAGCCTTAATGTGCTCTTAGGTTGTATAAAATGAGCCACATAGTAAGTCTCTGTACACACCATTTTCTACACAAAACAATCCTTCCCCCATTTGTCTCACTGAACTTTCAGTAAGTTCAGTTTGTCCCAAAAAGTACCTTTTCATTATAGGATTCACAAAATTGTGAGTGTTAATATGCAGGAAGTGAGATGCAAGATTCAATTGCTGAATCTTTCAGGCAATTTTAAACAGGCTAGGGAGGAAATCATTTACTAAAACTTTAACAACACCTGTCAGTGTTTTATCTGCTGTGTGCCTGAGGAAAAAATGGTTCACCCTCTTATTCACTGATTCACCACTAATAATTTTATTAATATTGTTTTACTTGTCCTCACAAACTGTCATCCACCTTATAGATACTGACAGCCAATGCTTACCAAAATTAGCAAGTGCATTGTTATTTCTTATAAATACTTCAAGAGTTTTAAGCTTTTCCTATTAGCTACAAACATTCTTCAGATAGTGATGCAGCACTGTCACCATACGATCAGATTTTACTTAATACCTCCTGGTACTGCTAAATTCTCCCACTAAGCCTTGCTTGCTAATGATGTCAACATAAGTAAACCATGGGAAGAATAAGTGTTCCTTAAATGACCTGTATCTTGAATTCAGAGAACAGAGCTTCTTCAATTGAACTTGTATTTTCTACTTCAACAAAGAATATTCCAACTACTAAATAGCATACATTAGCTTTCACTACTAAGAAAAATAATGGAATGTCATACATCATTGTTTTGTAAGTTGCATCAAGCTAACATACCTTACTATATTTCTTTATAAATTTCTATTGCCACTTGTTCTCGCAACAAAAGGGTGATAGTTGCAGTTCATCTGTCATCTGAAAAAAAATCTCGCATACCTTGAATTATTTCCTCACTCATTAATTTGATTCTGTAACACAGCTTGGTCAATAGTGGTTTTCTTTAACTCGAGAGCCTGATACATAAGGTGATAAATTAGAATCTGACTACAGGGTAAAACATTATGTTAGTGTGATCAGGTCTGTTTTCCTGGCAAAGTTAAAGAGCACAAACCTTGAAAGTGTAACTAACAAACTTTAGTGATGTTCTATTTGCAACAAGTGTGTCTGTTTTCTGTATTACATCTTGGTTACTCACTGCCTTCCTTACAACAAATAAGCTCTGTACACATGGATGTAAGTTGTTTAAGCTATGTCGTAAAACAGTTAATATTTGAGAAAGGGTTTTCTGTTTAGTAACCACTATCAACTCAAAATACTTTTATAGGCAGTGTTCATTTAGGCTTTGCCATAATTTGTTACACAGTCTGAATACACATGCTGTGTTTTGATTATGGTATTAATACGTCCTATTGGAATGAATAAATTCATTGTGTAATTATCATTTCCTTCGATGATGAATCATACGGGTTAAATATATCATGATATAAGAGGGAATAACTATGTTCATATCATCACTGTCAGAGTACCTTCATCTATATTCATTGTTCCTTTAAGCTTACCAATAATCTATTGTTCAGACTGACTACAAGTTTTGGTGTCTTTTAAAAGGTGATATTATTGCATATGTCAATGTATTTTAGTTTTCTTTTTTTTCACATTTTTATAAGCAGACGTGTACTATGTATGTGAATTTGAAATATGAATAAATTATATTGTGTAATTATCTTCTTTGAGTGAAAAGTAAGCTTATTGTATTCCTTGTTACAGATAACAAAACCATGTGCTATCAATAATTATGAACAGTTTTCCTAATGTCTTGCAAATTACCCGCTATAATCCACAGAAATGAAAATAAAGTAGTTTCTGATGGTGGTGCCTTAGCAAACCTAAAAAATGATGGCATATACACTTAGTAAGGAGTTTACTCCTGCGGAGTTACTGTACCCATTATATCTCTCCTGAGCATGTCATTTGCCATTTCCTTTTGTATTTCTGGAGCCTCTACCTCACCTTTCCATCCTTTCTTGGTACCACTGTATGTGCGCCAGCACATAATAATTTACAGCAGTATTTTCTGGGGAGAATAAAATCAAGGTTACTAGCAATGAATGTCATTAGAAATGTCGGTAGCCCAGCAGAAGCTGCTACTGTTACAATAAATAATTCATGGTTGTGAGTTTGCTGTAACTCTCTAACAGATGTTTCTCAGGCTGTAAATAAATACTCCTGCATATCACTGTTATAGCTGATGGTTCTAAAATTTAGTTACTTTACTTTTGTAATTCACAATCTTTTATATGCAGTTTGCCAGTTTTTACAGCAAATAACGTGATTTGTCTTGCATGTCATGAGACACATTACATTTCAAATTGTAGTTACCACAAACACTTCATTTCATCACTGACCATTACACTTTTCCTGTGTAACATGGTAGTGCAAATGCAGAAATAACTCTAAAAATGAGTCCACAACATTTTGATTGCACTACTTCATATTTTTTTATATAATTCTGCATTCCTATTTTACTTCACTACTGAAGCAAGAACATAAAGTAAAGAAAAATCTACATATGTAGGCCTACTTGGCTTTATATCTCACTATCTGAAAGGACCAAAACAGAACTGCTTTAACACAAACTGTTAAATAATTGTCATTGCAAATGTTCAAATACATTCCTAGGGAGTATTATGATGTACTGTGGGTTGTTGGCTAGAGAGGTGATATCTCATAAATATTGCTCTAACAGTACTAAAAGCATAAAGGAATCCCCACTTTTAATAAGCCTCCACTACACATTTGATGCAATGGAACAAGTGTGTTTGATAGGACATGCTCCCATTCGACACAGGTTTTACTTTGAGTCATTACTCGTCTCTGTACTGGCAGGGTAGGTACATTATATTTTTCAAATAATGTATGCACATTTGCAGCTGGCTAGAAATTGAAATTATGCTGTGGTGCATGGCTCTGTTGCGAGCACATGGCAGTCGGTGTTAAAGGAATAATAAAAAAAAGTTGATGGACTGATAACTTCTGTGTAAAATTCCACAGTTATGTTATTATAATGGAAAATCTTGTTTAAAAATATGACCAGTATTACAGTAGAGCTGGGCCATTCTCTTTCTGAAGAACACATCACAAACCTATTCAGTTGGTCCTTCAGCAACGTGATGGAGTGTGTAGATTGTCATTTTCTGTGTGTCTCATGATAAATCACAAAATGCTACATGGACACGCACTCATGTTGCCAATTGTTGTAGACCAGCTGTGTAATTATTCTGCGTAAACATGTACAGATGCAAAAAAAAAAATTAACAAATGATGGCCACATTAGCAATTTTAGACCTGTGTGTAGGAGATGAAAGTTGGTGGTATCTTGGTAAGAGCTGGCAGTTTATGAACACCTGTGTATCATGTCAGTACTTTAATGGTAAGCAACATGTCTCCTCCATTTAACACTAAAAAAGGAGAAATAATCTTGTGAGAAGTTTTTAATGTACATTTTTTAACTGAAAGAGCTAAAAAATATCTTAATAGTTCAGTGTGTTTGCAATTCAGAATCAGTTAATAATTAGCGGCATACTGAAAAATCTTCAACCATAAACTCTATGTTATGACAGTCTCTTGTATGTACTATCGACAATTTCAGTATTAAATTAAATGTTCTCTCTCTACAGTGTACAGTACCTGGCAGTGTGTCTTGCTAACAATTATCAAACATACACAATTTTAATCACAATAAATAAAATACAGAGAATGATTAAGCTGACACAAGACTGAACTGGACATTTTTGCACAAGAGATGGAGCTCTACAGCTTTTGCTTTACATGTCACATTCATGACAATGACAATGATTGAAAGGTTGGGTCCTTGGTGTCCTAGCATAAAGTACTCTGAGACAAGTGTGGTTAAAATTATTACAAACAACAACCTTTTTAAGACTGAGGAAATGGCAAGAAGCAACATATACTAAATACTGAGGGAGAGTACTGAAGAAACAATATGAAAACAATGTTGTCAGTCTTTGAAAACTGTCTTCAGTACCAGTATCTGGATGAAAACCAATTAAACAACTTAACAGACTTTTGTGCCTGTGTAACTGATGAACTTGTATGGGTTACTGACCTACTTTTCAAAGAAGCTAACTTCTCTGGCAATTTCCATTCAGTACTGGCATATGGGAACACATTCCAAATACAGATGCACAATTTATGAATGATACACAAAAAGATAAATGCAATGATAATCTTTTTTCAAGCGCAAAACAAATTTTTGTTAACAGAACTCATCCCACCCCTTGGGAAAAAAAGGAAAAGAAGTTGCAAATATTGTGCGCAAGCAACAGCCAGTCGAATCACAGTAACCTTATTACTTATTTTGCATTTCATGTTTAATCACTCACTATCATGCAGTAGTTAGCATATATTATTATCATCACTTTTTACTAACACATTATCACGTACTATTGGTACAGTTCTGTATGTCTGGAGCTATGGTAAGCACGTGTGGCTGTGGACTGTAGACTGAGCTTAATTAAAATTGCGAAACATAATAAATACCCTTTCACAAAAATAGCATTCGCATAAGAGTACCAGTAATTGGTTTATAATTTGTTTATGTTTCTTCTTAAATAGTCATGTGAAACACATCCACATTAACTTCGGAAATTGCAGAAATAATGTGAGGATGAATGTTATAAATGATGTGCTGATACAAGTAACTTCATATATTCAGCATCAAATGCAGCTAAAGAACCCGGCATCTGTGACAACTTTCATTCTTTAATGAGACTTTAGTGACTACTTTACAATAAATTGCCTTGTTTCTTCTCTGCTAAAGCAACAGCACACGTTTTTGAATTCTGCATGCACTGTTTGTTGGAGTTCAAAACTTTAGGTAAACACTCTTAGGGGATGTAGAAATTATGTCTGGGACAAGAGCGATAAGTAGCACAAGAAGATCTACAGCTTGACCCACTATAATCACTTACTGGTAAAATTTTGAGGCATTTATTGCTTTTGCAACAATTTCAACTTCTTCATCATCATCCGCAATCCTTGTTTCAATACCAAAACTGACTAGTTTTTGCACAATCTGAGTAATAAACGTTTCCTTGTTGCTGAGGTTACTGAGAAAGGCGGGCTGTGATTCAACACATACTGTCTCATCATTAAAGAAAATTTCTCGTGAGGTCCACTTCATCATTTGCCTTTGACATTCAATAGTTTTATGTTCAGAGAACAATCTGAATATCTGTCAAATACAACAGCAACTTCATCTTTATAAAGTCTCTGAATACAGGCTATAAGGTTTTATAAATGTCAGCAAAAGTTCCATTCTCGGGCCACACGACATTGTGGATAAGAAACCCTCCATCTATAACAAAGAACTTTCAATCAATATTGTCAATATTCCTTTCAGGTACTTTATTGAAAAGATTGTACAGTGACAACTCTTTTGTTTCCCTCATGAATCCACTGCTGTCAAACAGAGACACAGGTACACTCGATAATTCGTACATGAAGCAGTGCTTTAAATTATCAGGTGAATGAAATGTGCACAGTATTCTCTGAACTAACTGCATTGTATCTACTTCAGTTATATTTTTTTCAAGCCTACAGTTGATATGCACATTGTCCAAACCATGCGGGATTGCTTAAGCATCAGAGAACCAAATTTCGACAAGACAGTAACTATTGTTCGAAGAGCTTCTTCACCAACAGACACAGCTTTGTAGCAGTTTACTTCCTGAGAAACTACTAATCCAGATCCTAATGAATCCAATTGTTCCTTATAAACAAATTGGGTGTGTTGTTGCAGCCATAGCTGAAATGTTCTGCAAATTTTCTTGTCAATTTCTATCTTCCCGCTCCTCAATTCGACATGTTGATCACTTGAAACCGAATGTAAATTGCAGAACTGTTCCGTAACTTCACATATGTGATGGACTATTGGTATACTGCAAATCCATCAGTTCAACACACTATCGGTGAAACCTATTCCCTGTGAAGCACCTCCAACACTCTTCAGGTTCTTCATAAGCATCTGTTCTATCATCATGTCAGTCCATACTCCACACCAATACTTATCAGAGTGTTGAACCATGAAGAAGCTGTCCTTGATGAATTTATCAAACTCTGCGGGTTTCATGGTTTCTTTCAGTTTTTTCATGTCCTGGAGGTACAAATGATACACCTTAGCATAAGGAAAGTGTCCAGTTGCATGGAATATTGGGAATATAGCTCTCACACATTCTATATGGAGCTCTCAATTCCCCATACGATCTGCCTGGATGAAATCCAATGCCAAGATGACAAGCTGAATGTATTGTATCCAAAACTGGGAAGTTTCCCCTCTTTGCTTAATATCATCCATTGTGTTGACAAATTTATTTTTCAGCTTTTCAATCATGATCTTTTTCCAAATCACCAAAAGGTGCACCATTTCTACTAAAATCAGAACTACAGTGTTTAATATGTTGCTTCTCCCCCTCCATGACTGCCATTTCCCCCAGTATTATAATGCAAAGAGCACAAATGACTGCAGATCAAGCCTAAGATGCCCTTGTGTATGTATGACTAGATAGTATATGGGGAACAGAAGCTGCAGCATACACAGTCTCCAAAAGTTGAAAGAGTCCACTGTCTCCCATTAAGAATCCTATTGCTCCTAGAAAAGACATTACCAAGTGAAAGCCTCCTATTCAAATAACTACACTAGTGAATAACTCATTCCCTCCCTCAGCCTCCATTGCAACTATATCTTTATCTTTCGTGTAGAGTGGTCGATCAAACGTCACACTACATGTTTGCTGTGTGGTGGTCTTCTTACTCTCTGTGATGGCAGAAGTTAAAGCAGTTAAAATAGTACTATAATCTGTGGGTGGGCTGTTGATGAAGGCAAGCACTAACACATTTGATTGCGTATAAGGTTCTCCAGTTGTGATTTTCTCGATAAAACTTTGCCATGCAGGGATAGAAAGCTGTAAAAACTTTCCTATCATCCAAGTAAAATCGTGATTGGTAGGCACTATTTCTTTAGTGAATGATTTTTCTGAGTAGACATCTTGCAGAACAATTTCTTCAATTTCAACTCTATTCTGCCTTCAGAATGTTAGCAGACTAATTTTTTGGGTACTTGCTGTTTTGGTAGAGCTCAGAATGACAGAGTTTCATAACCTTCTGATGTTCTATCACTCTCCCAGGAGTCACATGCCTGATTTCACCCATAGCATGGAATGTACCTTTATCCCTCATTGTTGCAATATTGAAGTCAGCATTATCGAAAATGAACTGTGGAAACGAATCATTTGAAATATTTGGTTTCCAGAACTGAGTGGCAGAAGCCTCAAACAAAGCACAGTGCTATGTGAAGAGCAGAAACCCATATTCGAGACAATTTCAACAATGTTTTTTGATCCCACTTTATGAAACAAGTACACTGCAAGACCAAGCTGCAGTGGGTAGCTGACACAATCACATGGGATACTGCTGTTCATTTTTTAATGGGGACTGTTCACTACCTTTCATTTTTCACAAAACCACACCCTGGATAACGTTAGTGTTATCCAGAATTTTACATTACTGAGTTCACAGCTCTCATAAAGATAAGTGTTTAATTGCATAATAACAATTAATTAAGGCAATATTACATCATAATTAGTAAGTTAATATCTATTGTAAGCTATCAATTGAAGGATTCATATTTTTTGCGTATTTTTCTGAAAAAAGAAAACATTTCATAGGCACGGGTTTTGAACTAGGATTTGTTTATGTTGTGTTGTACTGTAAGTTACGTGATTATTTCAATAAAGTAAGGTTGTGTTAGTGTATTCTCACACACTATCTATTTGATTCTCTAGTAGGTGGTCGAAGTGAAAAGTACTGAAATAAGTGGAAACTTTATACAGTGTAGGCTCAGTTCTTTGTTTACATTTTGTTTCATCACGTAAACAATACAAGTTATATCGTTTTTGTTTCTCCAGAAGTTTTCAATTAGTATCCAAACTTTGGGCCTAAACTTTCTAATAAATTTAATATATTATTTGAGTAGTCTATGAAGTTATTCTTGTCTTAACTCAGACTAAAGCTAATATTTGTTTGCCATGAGAGAGAAGTGTATGACTTGCCATAGGATTGCTAGTTCCGGGGTGTGGTGTCCTTTCATGTGGGTGACTGTAGCGTGCGTGTGTGTGTGTGTGTGTGTGTGTGTGTGTGTGTGTGTGTGTGTGTGTGTGTGTGTGTGTATGTATGTGTGTGAAGTCTAATCAACTTCATTGATTTTTACTTCTGTAGGGAATGGAAAGGGTAAAAATTTTCACTTTATTTATTTATTCTTCTTTCAGCTTCAGTTGGGGCACAAAGAAGGGTCCTTAAACTCGCTGCTTTTGGTGTGTGTTTTAAAACAATGTGTAGAAGTGCTAAAGGACTTTATGTCCTTAAATTATGGAGAATTACGTAGGGATAACATTTACGGAGGCTCAAATACTATCACCTTTGGTACTTTATATTTGAGGTTGCATAAGGGTTCTACCGTACCTACTGTGGTGAGTTGTGGTGTATTGTCGCGTATCATGTCCAACTTCCGAAATAAGGTTCGTGCCTTCTCCTTAACCTTGTCTGAGAGGTAAGATTTGCTTAAGGCTCAATGAATATCATGATTCCAGATCCACCATTGGGCTCCAGTGATCCATCGTAGGCATCTGCTTTGTACAACCTGTAACTTCTTGTAGTTAGTGGCACACATAGCACCCCAAGAGATTGATCCATAAAAAATAGATGGTTTGACTGTGGCGTGGTACAACTGGAGTTTCGTGCGTTGGCTGAGGTACGAGCTCTTCAGAAATTGGAGGAGAGCTCCCAGCATTTAGAGGCTAGACGTCTTCTTCTTCATAATGTGATAACTGTACAGCAGTTTGGCGTCCAGATGCACTCCGAGGTATTTTACAGTTGCTGCCCAAGGGAGTGGCTGGTCTGATATCCGTAGGCGTTCATTGACGATGAGTCTCCGATGTGTGAAGACAATAACTTTGGTTTTCTCTGCATTGACTGTTATTTTGTTCCTGTGGGTCCAGTGGTCCACTAAATCTAGTTGGCACTGCATCCGTGTGACAAAGTGGTCCATTCTGGCATTCTGGTGCCTGCAGTCAGGAGTGCTGTGTCGTTGTCATAGAAACTGGCAGTAACATGTCGCACCGTCGGGAGGCCGTTAATGTATAAATGAAACAGCAGTGGAGATATGACCGATCCTTGTGGAAGTCCTTCAAGGACAGGCCGTGTTGTTGAATTCTTGTCATCAATGTGAACATATAATCTGCTATCCTGAAGAAAATTGTCATGAAGTTTTAAATAGCAGTCTGGTAGGGGAGTGGTACATCAGAGCTTGAGGATCAAGTTACGTTGCCATATTTTATTGTAAGCCTTGTCTATATCGAGAAATACTCCAATGGTATGTTTTTTCTTGTTTAAATTGTCTTGGATAGATTCCGTGATGCATAGTAGTTGTAACTCGCCTGGAAGCCAAACTGCTCCGGTCAGATGATGTTGTGTGCCACAAGGACGTCCAGTATGTGTTTCAGTAGGACACGTTCCAGTACCTTTCCCAGTGTTGGCAGTAAGCTTATGGGTCTGTAGCTGTAAGGGTGTGAGAGATCATTGCCCGGTTTTGGTATTGGCACTATTCTGGCAATCTTCCATGCCTCAGGGAAGTCTCCAGTCCTGACGCAGCTGTTCACTATCCGGGTGAGAAGCACAATAGGCTTTCTCTGTAGGTGTTTCAATTCCGTATTTCCGATTCTATCTGTTCCAGGTGAGGTGTGTTTGCTATACTTGATAATCCTCCTAATTTCCTCTGGCGTTGTCAACTGGGGCATAGTATTAGTTGGGGCTGTGTCCTCCTCTGCACGATGGAGTGCATCATCTCCATCCTCCATGGGGGGCGTAGTCATATGTTGTTGGTATGTAACCGCATACAGCTCCGCCTGTGCCAATGAGTCATACAAGAGGCCATGGGGTCCTCGAATTGCCCTTTTGGGGGACTGTAGCTGTCTGAGACTTTTAACTATTTGCCATTCATCTTTGGTGCGTGATAGAAAGTTGTCCTTGCGGAGTTCCCACGTGTGTTGCTTCCAGTTCTGAACCTTCCACCAGAGTTCTCGGGTTAGTCTGTGAGTCTCCCATCTATCATCCCAATGGCGGTAATGGACCCATCATTTACGAAATCGATTGCACCTTGTCTTAAGTTCCTGCAGTGGTGGTGGAAACTTGTCATAATTGACTCCTGGTTGCAGGCGCTGCATGAGAGCTCATTGTTTCGCACTGTTAAGCTTCTTCGTGAGTACTGAGACTGCCACATCAATCGCTTCTCTGGTAGGAACAACCTGGGTTGGTCGCACATTGTTGTTGAGGTACGTTTGGAGCTGCTACCAGTCGTAAGTTCTTGTCATCGGCGGTGGGAGTTGCAAAGTGGCCCCCTCTATGAGTCCTAACACCAGTCTGTGGTCCGACGAAAGATCATCCAGCATCCGCAGATGGAGATTCAGGTTGACGTTCTTGATTATGACGATGTCTAGAACATCAGGGTCTTGAGTCTGGATGTAAGGTATCCTCGTTGGTTCCCGGGTTAGTTTTACAGAAGTTCCAGGCAACATGTTTACTATTAAGATCCCCTCCAAGGAGGATCTTGTCATAACCCTCTGTAACGGCATAAAGATCTTCTGGGCGAAGAGGCTTCTTTGGGCTAAGGTAAGCTGCAATACAGATAATATTTCCAAGCATTGTGTGGATTGTTACTGCCATGGCCTCTAAAGTCTGGAGTTGGGGTAAATGTTCTTGGTAGTGACGAATGCATTTTTTGATCAGAACTTTGGTCCCTCCATCCCGTTGGTCCCGTCTGTGCATCTGGTAGATGTGCATGTTCTTCAAGTGGAGGTCGGTTGACTCACGGAGATGTGTTTCGGAGACAAATGCTAAGTCTATCCTGTGGTGATGCAAGAAGTCCGTGAATTCTATTTTCTTCAGTTTCAGGCCATTGGCATTCCAGATGCAGATGTTAAGATTCCTCGTGTGATGCCGTCAATCCATTTAGGGCGTTTGAAAAGCTGTCTGTATGGTTTCTACAAACGAGAGGATAGACGTCAGCTTCTGCTGGAGGGCGGTGAGTAGTTGAACAATATCTGTTAATGCTGGTGTAAAGGTGGTCGACCAGGCAGATGATGTCTCTGCTGGTGTTGGCGTCAGTGGATGGGCATATATTGCTTTGGAGTAAGAGCACTGTTGTCTTGTCTGTCATGGAGTCACTCTGGGCGCTGGTTGTGGTCGAGAGGCGATTGTTTCCGCAGGGAGAGGTGCCGCTTGTTGTTGGGTGGCCAGAATCACTGCCATGGCCGAGTTCTTAACAATTACATGCCTTTGTGGGGTTGACTTCTTTGATGTCCTTCTAGTGTATTTCCGTAGGAGTTCTTGAAATTTGGGGCAGCCATGGTAGGTCGCTGGATGTTCTTATTCACAATTGGCACACTTTGGGGGTGCCATTCTAGGATGGGCACAATTCTATGATTTGTGGGAGCCATCGCAGCGGACGCAGTGGGCTGGCATGCTGCAGTAGTTCACTGTATGCTCGAAACGTTGACAATGTCGGCACTGAACTGGTCCTTCTTTACTATTATAGGTTTCTATTATCACTCGTGTGTAGAGCAGGTACTTGCCATCATATATCTTGTCACTGTCTTTTCTGGATTGGAGGGTGACTCGGTACACAGGTTGGGTATCAGTTGTTTCGTCTTCTCGTCGTGTTCCTTAAATTGGTAGACTTGTAGCACTTTGCAGCCTTTTTCCTTGAGGGCACAGTAAAGTTGTTCTTCGGTAACTTCCACCGGAAGGTGTTTGACAACTACTTTCAGTTCTCTGTCGTCTGGTGCTTGGTGTGTAAAATAGGAGAAGCTGTGGTTCGTGAAGAATTTTATTGCATGTCTTTGGTCTTCGAAGGATTCAAAGTGGTATTTGATGTGGCCATTTTGGTATATAAGCTTTAAGATTGCCCTCTAGAAGACCATTGAGCGTTTCATTGAGGTGAACATAATCCTTCGTGTAATAAACAGTGACTCGGGGCACTTTGCGAAGTACATTCTTGTTTCTGTCCAAGGCTTCTGCGGCATTAGAAGTTTGTGCCTGTGGCTTGTTGGTGGGTGATGGAGGCGCAGCTTGAGGTGTCAGTGGGGCGAATTGGTTCGTTATGGGGATGGTCTCTGTTTATCTCTTAGTCGCGTTGGCTAAGTCCTTGGCTAATGCGTTGCTTCTGCACCGTTTGTTGTGTATGAGCGTAAAGACCCCCTCTGCGTGTGGGGAGTCGTTGTTGTTTTCTGATGGGAAGGCCATTGTCATCACCGCATTGTCGACCGTTTGGTGGGAGTGCTATGATTTGACATCTCTGAGTCCATAGCTGGTGATGCCAGACAGCTGTCATTATCCATCTCTTGTGTTTCCCGTGAATAACAGATATGGCGTTGTACGTCTTTCAGTGTTTCTTTGTCCTCCTCTCAATGTATATCGAGTCTTCTGGCGTAGTCCTGGTGGTCGTCTTCATAGCTGCGTCCGTCGTGGTGTGACATATGGCCGACGTCCGAATACGGTTTTGTTGTGTGGTTTGTAGTCTTGTGCAGTCGAATAGCACCTGTCGATCATCGTTCTTGACGTTATATCCTGTCATGAACCAGTGATGTAGCCTGGGTTGTCTACCTGGGATCCGTCCTGTGTGGAGCGGCTGCTGGGGCGTCCGGCGGGCCAGGCCAGACCGACTGACCAGCGGCCGACTCCGGTGCGTCCGAGGTGGCTGCCACGGCCAGGTGCGCATTGTCCTCGCTCGTTGGCATAGCGAACTCAACTGATGTGGAACTAGATTAAGCGAAACTAGATCTGGAAAGGTTAAGGGGAGAGAAGGGAAAAGAGAGGTGGGAAGTGACAACAGGTTATAGAAGAAATAGGAATAGGACATTTTCAGACAGTGTGTTGTGAATGTGGAAAAGAGGTTTGATCTGTTGTCACAGTTGGAAACTGATGAGCCACAAATAGATGTAGAGTAGACAGGACACAACAAACTTTCAAAAAGTGTTTGAAGAGTGAGAAGTCAGAAAATGCTGCGAAGAAAAGTAAGTTTTGTTGTTAGTTAGTTCACATGGTAGAGGTGTTGCCCAACTGTTGCTGGATGAACTAGGGTCAGATTACCAGGTCACTAGATTTTTTAAATATAGTGCAAGTCTGGGTCAAGTGATAGAGGCTGTAGGTTCACTTTGTAAAGACTTCACAAAGGAGGACACCGTGGTAAAAGCGGGTGGGGTGGGCAACGACATAGATAGGGACCAAAATGATTCAATTGAGAGTGACCTGGTAAAGGTAGCTTCAGTAACAAGACATATTGGTGTTGGGCTTGTGTCTGTTCTGAGAAGCCATGACTGGCCTCATTTAAACTCTTCTGTTAGGAGAGTTAATTTAGAGGTGGAACGGCTGCTTGGATCGGGCATGGGTTCTTATATCGGTGTGGTTCCTGTTGACTCTATCAGCAGGTGGGACTATAGGAGGCATGGCCTTTGCCTCAACAGGAAAGGGAAAACTGTCTGGGCTCATAGCAAATAACTTACGAGGAGGGGGGGGGGGGGGGGGGGGCACTGTCACAAGTGGAATAACAGTGGTTACAAGTGACAGATCAGCAGTTTTTTTAGGGTAGGAGGGGCACAAACAAAAGTTGTTCAGAGACAGGCTGAAAATGACATTCACATTGATAAAATAGGCAGCCAGAAAGCAAATTTGAATGTACACAATTCACACAGACAGCCTCCGATTGAAATTAAAGATACTCAAAAATTGGCAGGAAAATTAGGTTCATCCAGTTGAAATTCAGCCAGTGCACAAAATCAGCTATCACTTTTGCATCACAATATCCGAGGACTAAGGGGTAAGCTTAATGAGTTGCTTATTTGTGTTGAAGAATTAGAGTTGAGCAAACCAGTTGATATAATCTGCCTCTCTGAACGTCATGTGACCACAGGTATAGATATGTTAAATGATACAGGATTCAAGTTAGCTTCTTATTTCTGTAGAGGAAATACGGAGAAAGGAGGAGATGCCATATTTGTCAGAAACTGTTTTGATTTCAAGAATATTGATATTAATAAATTTTGCTCAGACCAGCACTTAGAAGTTTGTGCAACAGAAGTAGTATTTCATAATAAGTCCTTTATAATAGTAGGTATATACAGATCTCCTTCAGGAAATTTTAACCTCTTCATAAAAAATCTGGAAGCTCTGCTGTTCCACCTCATAGCAAAAAACAAGGAAATAGTGGTTGCTGGAGATTTTAATGTGGATTTATTGAAAAGCTCTGTCAGTGAACAATTATTGCGGTCAGTAACACAATCATTCAATTCAGTTTCTACCAGTGGCGTAGCGTGAGGGGAGACTTTGAGACTTAGTCTCCCCTGTATTCCTGCTTAAAAAAGAATACAATAGTAATTCATAACAAAAATATAAACAACTTTCTACTAAGAGCTCTAAATGTGCGAAGACATCAGTTTTTGCAGCCTGCGCCGCACCCTGAGTATTGGTGTATTTGCCTGTTTGAAACTCGAATGCTCCCAGTCTTTGCCTACCTTCCCTTATGTGGCTGTGTGCGCCTGCATTTTAGTGGCATTCTCGGCTCCCCTCCACCACCTCTCTTCAATGAAGGCTGGTGCGCTGCGCTTGCTAGCAGGTATCGAGACTAGTCTCTGCCGCTTCTATGCTGGTTTTTACAGTGGAAGTGAACAGTCGCGCGGTTTGTGTTCATATTGATTCTTATGTGATTTTAGTGTATATTAAAAGGAAGATCAGCGTTGGTCGTAATATTGATGTTTTATTAATAGCAGAATCGATTTTTGATCACATAGTGATCATCTTCGGTGCTGTACACATTAAACTCAGACACTGGTATTAAGTTATCAGTAACCAAAACCGAGAAGCAATCACAATAGTTATTGTGTACAAATTGACTTTTGGAAAGGATAAAAGGGGGAAGACCACCCCCCCCCCCTTACAAAGAGGAGCTGTTCTATTTCTTATTGCTACACCACATATGAGTGTTTTCCCAAAGACTAAAAACTTTATACATTTTCCCCGATTTGCTGATTTTCTTACTAATTTGTCTGGAGTAACACGGAGACTACATAAGTGACTGCTTGGTGGTTGCACCATAACTTTGCTCATTCAGATGCAACTAGCTCCTCTAGCGGTATATATAAGGACGTCGACATCAGACGCCTAATTAACCACTATCATGTACTGACTGCACCGTCACTTTCGTAGCTTGTTCGGGTTCAAACAAGCTCTCCCATCATTCTTATGTGCATAGACCTCGTCATTAGAGGTCTATTATCTAATCCATATCATGTGCATGGACCTCGACTATAGAGGTTCAAAAAATATCATGTACATGCACCTCAATACCCAGACACTGGGCATGAGGTCCGCATAAACCAACCCCCCCCCCCCCCCCTTCCTTTTGCGCATAGAGTGTGGGTGTCGACTGCTGTACATGATTTGGGGGTGTGGGGGGTGTTGATGTGACTGTACATGTCACTGGTCACTCCTCGGTACACCCATGCACCTAGTGCGGTATTCCCGCATAGTGTGTGGGTGTCGAAGGCTGTACATGATTTTTTTGGGGGGGGGGGGGGGGGTGTTGATGCGACTGTACATGTCACTGGTCGCTCCTCCGTACACCCAAGCATCTAGTGCGGTGTTCCCGCATAGTGTGTGGGTGTCGAAAGACTGCACATGATAAGGGGGGGTGGGGGGGTGTTGACGCGACTGTACGTGTCACTGGTCGCTCCTTGGTACACCCACGCATCTAGTGCGGTGTTTTCCGCATAGTGTGTGGGTGTCGAAATACTGTACATGATTAGGTAAAGAAGGGGGGGGGGGGGGGGTGGGGGGGGTTGGTTTATGCGGACCTCATGCCCAGTGTCTGGGTATTGAGGTGCATGTACATGATATTTTTTGAACCTCTATAGTCGAGGTCCATGCACATGATATGGATTAGATAATAGACCTCTAATGACGAGGTCTATGCACATAAGAATGATGGGAGAGCTTGTTTGAACCCGAACAAGCTTCACTCCTCGGTACACCCATGCACCTAGTGCGGTATTCCCGCATAGTGTGTGGGTGTCGAAGGCTGTACATGATTTTTGGGGGGGTGTCGATGCGACTGTACGTGTCACTGGTCGCTCCTCCGTACACACAAGCATCTAGTGCGGTGTTCCCGCATAGTGTGTGGGTGTCGAAAGACTGTACATGATAAGGGGGGCTGGGGGGGTGTTGATGCGATTGTACGTGTCACTGGTCGCTCCTTGGTACACCCACGCATCTAGTGCGGTGTTTTCCGCATAGTGTGTGGGTGTACCAAGAAGCGACCAGTGACACGTACAGTCACATCAACACCCACCCACCCCCCCTTATCATGTACAGTCTTTCGACACCCACACACTATGCGGGAACACCGCACTAGATGCTTGGGTGTATGGAGGAGCGACCAGTGACATGTACAGTCGCATCAACACCCCCCCCCCCCCCCCCAAAAAAAATCATGTACAGCCTTCGACACCCACACACTATGCGGGAATACCGCACTAGGTGCATGGGTGTACCGAGGAGTGAAGCCTGTTCGGGTTCAAACAAGCTCTCCCATCATTCTTATGTGCATAGACCTCGTCATTAGAGGTCTATTATCTAATCCATATCATGTGCATGTACCTTGACTATAGAGGTTCAAAAAATATCATGTACATGCACCTCAATACCCAGACACTGGGCATGAGGTCCGCATAAACCAACCGGGAGAGATGACGTAGCCCAGCGTTCGCAAAGTATATCGATATATCGATCGGCAAATACAATTCGAGCTGACGTAGTGGCAGGAGAAAATCGAGTTGACTTAAAAGGGGCGGGAGAGTCGTGTGTTTACAGGCTCAGTGCTGTAGAGTTCTGCTGCTGCGGTATGTCGCAAACTCCTGTTTCGGGCACTTCTTCGAGTATGTCTACTGACCGTGTTGAAGACCGGGAAGTAGATGTGTTCGAGAGGTTAATGCGTTCATCGCTGAAAGATGTATGTATTGACAGAGAAGGCGACATTCATGGATTTTACGAGACAGAAGAGGATGTTGTCCATCTTCTGAGCAACTTGCGCGTCCATGGCTACGCATACTCAGTTAGAAGAAGTGCGTATTATCGCCAGCCCCCTTCAGGTGCTGCTAAACGTAAATGAAAGTGTTCCTAATTCGTTTTTGTGTTCAGATGTAACATAATTATATAGTTGTTACATAGATGTATTCCATTTATATCCTTTGGCTGCATTAAAAATAAATGTAATTATAGTTGTTTGTAGTAAATAACGTCGTTTGTAAATCAGATTTGTACATTTCTCGAGTTAAACATGTCTTGCATATTTTCATTCTGTGAACACATTACACTTTTCATTCTCGCACTACGTACTGTTCAATCGAGTAAATCAGTCATAGTAGGATGGGGAAGACAGCAAGCCATGTAGCACACACGAAACAATCGCCAAGTAACATTAATGGCTATGTAGCTAAAAATATAATTTGCTAATGGGAATGGATAACTAAGAATGAAATTTCATAAAGGACAACCATTGTCAAAGTTTATAGAATGTAGCCTACAAATAGAATTTGTTACTGTAGTGTGAAGGAAACAATTAGTTTTCTCCATATACATCAGAAATGAGAAAGTGGTGGAAAAAAAGCCCGCACACATTAATAGAATGCCGTGAACAAAAGACATGTGGGAAGAAGAAATGAAAGAAATTGATTTTGGAAACATTTAAGACATGCAGGGATTAAAATGTAACTCAAGTGTAGGTACTGATACTTTCTTTTAATTAAGTATTTGTAGCAGCATCAACGCACGAAAATGCCAATCTTCCTGCCTCTACTCTGGCAAGATTTTTTACAGTGTATCCTAAACCTCACTGACCACAGGCGACTCTGTATTGTATATCTATTGATCATTTGGGCCATTGTTCCTGTACAGTTAAAGCAGCTTAATTTACAAAACTATCTGCCCATTAATGAGTGAAAATACTGCAACTAAGTACTGACATCACTTCCATGCTCTTTGCTTCAGTGGTCAAAGACAACTACTTGTATCCAGTAGTGAACTATATCCATTCGTGTATGAATAAACTGATCTTGATTGTACTAGTTCATGACAAGGTAATTGGTTTTTGCACTAAATTCTGCTGGTTTTTCATGATGCTATCATACATATTTTACATAGGTCTGCTACATAAGTTTCCATGCACATCAGTGGCCTACCCCATATATGTGCAGTGACATGATTGTATATTTAATTAAAATTCTGTTTTTACCAGATGAGACAGGCTTCTTCTACAGCCACACAAAAGGCAACATACCAATATAGTTTTTTGGCCCTGTTTTCTGTGTTGAAAGCTTAGTGAAAAGAGAATGTACTCTTGGCCCGTTATATCATAAAAAGGAGACTCCTGTTGCAGATCATCTGGTAAGTAAAATAAAGATCTAAGTAGCAATTACACATATTTTCAATCAAAAAGAATAGTTACAGGGACTTATAAAACTTTGTTTATTTTATACATAAAGGTGGACCATGTTAACCCAAAGAAGAAGAGAAAAGTTCTCATGGACACACAAAAGAAAGGCTGTCCAGCAGCATTGGATGTTAAGTGTGTCAGTATATTCCCTGACTATGCGATAAACTCGGCAACAGACAGTTCAAAAAAAAGAGTGAGTATCCAACTGAGTAATGTGTGTAGATATATTAGCCTGATAAGTTACATGTATGTAATTTGGCTAGCTCTTGTATATAAATATTTGTAATTCATTGATAAATTTGTATTGTATTAAAGGTTACTGAGAAACTGAAACGAGACTTGGAGTCGACACAGGTACCAAAAAGTTATCTGCGATATTATGTGGCTGCCTCCCAAGCAAGCCGCCATAATCATGGCATTGAATGTGTGAAAACGATTGGACACATACACCCTTTGCTTTCAAAAGAGATCAGGGATATAGTTACAAAGGGGATGAACTCAGTTTGGATAATTAAGTTAGAACTGGAGAGATTTGTGGAAAAAAATTCACTGGGGAAAACAGACCAGATCGGATGAACATAATGTTTTACCCAACAGATAGTACAATTTATAGCCATATGTATCAGGCTCTGTTTGATTTGAAGAAAACTGTTATTGACCAAGATGCCTTAAGGAATCAAATTAATGGGTGGGAAAAGGAATCGAAGGCTGAGATATTTTTTTTCAGACCGTTTACAGATGACAATGGAAAAGTGCAGCCATTGCTTTTTTGTTACCAGCACAAGTGGCAAAGGGAACTTTTGAAAAGGTATGGTAGGGTTTAGGGTATGTTTGCTTGATGCAACATACAAGACAACGAAGTATGACATTCCATTATTTTTCTTGGTAGTGAGAGCTAATGTATGCTATTTAGTAGGTGGGATATTCTTCATTCAAGTAGAAAACACTGCTTCAATTAAAGAGGCTCTAGAAATTTTCAAGGCACAGAACCAAGATTGTAATCCAGTTTCATGGGTTACAGATTTCTCTGAGCCTGGGATATGGGCAATTAAAGGAACATTTCCAATGTCAAGGGTTTATCTTTGTTTTTTTCATCGAAAGCAAGCCTGGCAATGGTGGCTTAGCAAAAAGAACAATTTAGATGTACCGGGAGATAGTGAGCAAATTCTGAAGCTGTGGGAAGGAATTGCTGAGTCACCATCTGAAGAACAATTCTTAACTGCAAAACAAAACCTTCAATCTCATGAATTATTAACTAGAAATTCTGGTGCACTTGATTATTTTAATAAGCAATGGCTTTCAGTGTCTGAAAGGTGGGTGAAGGCCTATGAGGACAAGGAGAATTTCTTCGCCAATATAACTACTACTAATGGTGTTGAATCATTAAATAAAAGAGTGAAACATTTTTTCTTAGACATTCAGCAGATATAACATTGACAGGTGTTGTTAAAGTTTTAATAATAAATGATTTCCTCCCTAGCCTGTTTAAAAAATATTGTCTGAAGAATTCAGCTGTGAAATCTTACAGCAGAGATTCCTCACTTCTTGCATAACAAGTCACACGAATTTGTGAATCACGTAATGAAAAGATATTCTTCAGCGCAAACTAAACTTACCGAAAGCTCAGTGAGAGAAATGGGTGAGGGATTATTTTGTGTAGAAAGTGCCAAGGCCAAGGATTGTTACTATGTGGTGAATTTTGCAAAGCCTAATTGCACATGTGAAGACTTCCAAAGGTGGAAATATCCATGCAAACATTTCTGCACAATTTTCATTTATTACCCTGGCTGGGACTTTCATAAGTTGAATGACAGTTACAAGAACAGCCCTTTCATTTGTCTCGATGAGACCTTTGGGTTTGGCTCAAGCAGCAGTTGGTCTGAACCTGCCAGCCCTGTATTACAAAGTTCAGAGGATACCAGCAGTGAGGAGGCAGTAAACCAAGGCAGTGACAATCCCAGAAGCTCAACTTCATCAGAGGAGCAAGATGCATGGGCTTGAACAGCTGCAATCTGAAGTATCCAACCTCTCTGCTGAAGCAAATTTAGCTCCAAGAATATGTAAGTCAAAATAAATTTTTTGTGCATACATTTTCTAAAACTAATGTACTACAACTATAATCATTGAAAGAACTACTTACTTGCATTGATGCCCATACAATCACCCTGGACTAAAAGAGGAACATAAATAAAATACAAAATACAGCTCAGCCCCCTGAATCAGTTAGGCATGAACATAGCAAGACAGCCAGTAGTATTTATTTAAATTTAATAAACCAGTTGCTGAAGCCAATTTGATTTTATATAATTGATGCTAAAATCTAGGTCAGGGCCAGCGATAGTCAAAATGGTGCTTATCCACTGCTCATTGGTTGGCGAGCGACAGTTTTGCGTAGCCAGAAGAATGATTCTTTGACATATTCAATGAGAGACAAGAACAGACACAATATACTTCTAGCGCTGAAATTGTAAAGCATTTTTATGTTTTCTGTTTTTCATTGTATTCATGAGTTTTGAGAAATATTTTGTGATAAGTGGTGCAAGCTATAAATTACTGATTTCAGTGATTGTTCAGCATGATGATGTCATCTACTTGTGTATATCTCATGGATTAATTGCAGAGACATGAAAATGTCTGATGTGATGGTGAAATGACTCTTAAAGAGTAAGTGGGTGGAATCGTCTGGAAGTGCAGCATAAGTCTCCACTTTGAGTAACAAGATCAATTTTTTTTTTTTTTTTAATTCCATCGTGGAAGAAGGTAGGTGGATCAGTATTCATTGATTCATTGATAGTTGCACGTGTGCTATATTAAAAAGCACCATTCCACCTACAGTCTTCCATGATTTAAGTAAAAAACATTGATCCACTTACTCATTGTTCTTGTGTACATTGATTGCATACCAACTCAAGAGGAGAAAAATATTTCACTACTTTCTCGAATACACCTTGGGTTGTGACACTGAACTCAGTTTTCAGATGCTAGCACAGTTTAAATAGCTGTGACTCAAACAGGGAACAGTTAAATATATGATTCTTGTTTACAACAATGTTTCATCCTTTCTTTCAAATGTATTACATTGAAACATGTAGTCTGCCTACTGCTATCTCATTGGCTGTATAACACAGCTGACACACCCTCTTTTGTTCCATTATACTTCACAAGAAGCGCTGAAAACATTCCTGCGTGAAAGGTATAAGTACGCCACTGGCCTGTTCTAGATTTTTCACAATAGTTGGTTCAAAACTTGGGCTACTTCCACATAACACCCATTGTCTAGTCTGCACAAGTGCCAGCTGCCCCTTCCTCCTCTCATAGTTTGTCCTACCTTACCAAAAACTTTTCCTGTTCTAATAATATGTGCCTTATAAATCTTCCTGTAAGCAAATTCTTTCTCTCTCTGCCCCCATTCCCTCCACCTTATCTGTCGTACAGTTTTTTTCCCCTTTTCACTACATATTACTATAATTACTGAAAGGTAGAGGCACCTGGGATGACTCAATCTACATGGTTCTTGTACTGTACTATGGGGTACAATTTTAGATCTTTTCGCTTAAAAGTTTTATTGTTCCACTGTTTTGGAATTTGCTGTATGCAGTCTGGTGGTGGTCAGATGAAAGGAGCTCTTGTCTTAAGTAGCTAATGCCTCATCACGTGCATGAATGGACTAAATGTTGTTGTACAGTTACTCTGACACACAGTTGGCTGTTATATACAATTCCCAAAGATTATTCAATTATTCTACCTATATGTGTATGCATATACGAATTTGTCTGAGGCTCTGGTCTGTAGATCCATTAATCACTAAAGTATTGCTGTTTTCATTGGTAGTATCATTCCAGTAGCTACTTATCCCCCTGCTTGCCAATCTTCTTGAGAGATCAACACACACTCCTTGAGCTACTCCTAATTTGTTATCCTGCCCCTTTAATTTCTAACAGTGAGATGGTATAGAGCCTCACCTATTTGGAAAGATTTACCTCAGTAGCTCTGACATTTTCATTGACCTATGAAGTGCAGGGATAGGTATGTAAAAAATGGAGACATTAATGTGTTGCATGATACCACTCATTCTATGTGTGCAACTCCTAGTATTTTATCAACTCATTGTATAGAGTATAGGGGTGCTTGGTGAAAGTCATGTCACACACAGTGTTTGATTTTTTTTCCATACTGAAATTTTAATGACATGTGTTACATCTGCAATTACTTCTGTAAAACAACTTGTGAAGACTACCAACCATGAGGTGAAAGCAACCTTGCAGATAGAGTAAACAATTTAGACAGTGTTGCAAGAGGATCTTTGGTGGTTGATAATTAAAGACAATGGGTTAAGCCCTTAGTCACTGCTGATAAACGTATCCTGTAAATTGTAATTTACTACAATGAAATTTGTATGTCATGGCAGGCAGTGTTCTACACTTTGCTAAAGACGAACTGACATGTTGCTACTAATTCCAAATTCACACAGTATGTTTGACATTCACTATCCAAAAAGTAGAAATTGTCTGTTGAAGATCAGCTTTAATTGAGGACTTCCTAATTGTGGCAGACTTAATGAAGTAGAATATTAACATTACAAAAAGGATACAAGATGTTCTCACAAATTGGTACAATGAAAAGATTGATAACTCAGCTTTCAGCCAAAAGGCCTTCATCTGAAATAGAAAAATACACACCCATGACCAATGTCTCTCAATACTATGGCCAGAATGTGTGTCTAATTTGTATTTCAGATGAAGGAGCTTTGGCTGAAAGCCAAGATGGATAATTGTAAAATTGTTATTCCATCTTGGGCTTTGCGTTGTTATAATATTACCATTCTTAGACATGTTATGTGTACTCTGCATCAACTAGAATGAATCTGTACTATTTACCACAGTTACTCAGTGTACATACAGATTATTATATTGCAAAGGAAATTTTTCTCAACACCTTGTCAGTCATATATAGATTGCAGTAGTGATAGGTAAGAATTGCAATCTATCTTTTATTTTAAAGCTGTGGGTGGTGTGGGAGTTATCCCCTTTTGCAGTTAAACATGTTACATATGCTTCATCATTAAATATGTATTGTTTACCCTTTTTTTGCTTACTACATTATCTCACGGTTCACAGGTACTCTGTGTTCTTGTGCCACATTTAAAAGCAGCATTCAGATCAGCTTTTTTGGTTCTTTGTATTGCATGGGAGCAATGGACAAGCCACAAGCAAACATCAAGGTATGTCAGTATCTGCATTGATTTTTGATTAAAATCACTTGCAGGCCAAGTTATTTTAAAGTTAATCATTGTATTCCCATTCAGGTGACACAGCTGTCTTCTCCCAGCAGCGAGAGGCAATGTTGTGATCATTCCTCTGAACCTCCTTCTCTCGTGGAAAGTGTAATTGACACACAATGCATACCCAGGTGCGGTAGTGCCTACCATTACAAATAAGGTTGCTGTGGCACATTACCTGGTTGTGTATCATCAAGGTGCATAATGTGATAACATTTATTTACATGAATTCTTTTTACAAGGCAATTTTTTTCAATTAATTTTGCTTTCTGCACTTAGTCAAGACCATATCAGTCCAAGGGAAAATATAATGAACACAAATGAGTGAGTGCTCAGCTACAGTTTCAGACAAATGGCTGAATTTTCCAGGTTTTCTGTACAGTGAACAAATTACCACATGGAGACAAAAGTGAGTATAGTATCTGATTCTGAATTACATTTCTAGGAGCATGTTATTTTACCACTTCACTGTACATGATTTGACAATTTTGTATTGTTACAGGTTGCTGCAGAAGTGGCCTTGGTGTTCAAGTAAGACAGAAAGGCAAATTTCTGATTTTTTTTTAAATCATGATGCTATTACATCATCCTCAGGATGAGATGTAGCTAGTGCACACATTGTCAAAGTCTGTTAATGTTTATAGTGCTGTAGGTCAGGTTTATAACCAGCCTAGCTAACTGCCTTTCATCTTGTTCCTCTGATGAAGTTGAGTTTCTGGGATTGGCACTGCCTTGGTTTACTGCCTCCTCACTGCTGGTATCCTCTGAACTTTGTAATACAGGACTGGCAGATTCAGACCAACTGCTGCTTGAGCCAAGCCCAAAGGTCCCATCGAGACAAATGAAAGGGCTGTTCTTGTAACTGTCATTCAACTTATGAAAGTCCCAGCCAGGGTAATAAATGAAAATTGCACAGAAATGTTTGCATGGAAGTATTCACATCTGCAATTAGGCTTTGCAGAATTCACCACATAGTAACAATCCTTGGCCTCAGCACATTCTACACAAAATAACCCCTCACCCATTTATTTCACTGAGCTTTCGGTAAGTCCAGTTTGTGCTGAAGAATATATTTTCATTACGTGATTCACAAATTCGTGTGACTTGTTATGCAAGAAGTGAGGAATCTCTGCTGTAAGATTTCACAGCTGAATTCTTCAGACAATATTTTTTAAACAGGCTAGGGAGGAAATCATTTATTATTAAAACTTTAACAACACCTGTCAATGTTATATCTGCTGAATGTCTAAGAAAAAATGTTTCACTCTTTTATTTAGTAATTCAACACCATTAGTAGTAGTTATATTGGCGAAGAAATTCTCCTTGTCCTCATAGGCCTTCACCCACCTTTCAGACACTGAAAGCCATTGCTTATTAAAATAATCAAGTGCACCAGAATTTCTAGTTAATAATTCATGAGATTGAAGGTTTTGTTTTGCAGTTAAGAATTGTTCTTCAGATGGTGACTCAGCAATTCCTTCCCACAGCTTCAGAATTTGCTCACTATCTCCCGGTACATCTAAACTGTTCTTTTTGCTAAGCCACCATTGCCAGGCTTGCTTTCGATGAAATAAACAAAGATAAACCCTTGACATTGGAAATGTTCCTTTAATTGCCCATATCTCAGGCTCAGAGAAATCTGTAACCCATGAAACTGGATTCCAATCTGGGTTCTGTGCCTTGAAAATTTCTAGAGCCTCTTTAATTGAAGCAGTGTTTTCTACTTGAATGAAGAATATCCCACCTACTAAATAGCATACTTTAGCTCTCACTACCAAGAAAAATAATGGAATGTCATACTTCGTTGTCTTGTATGTTGCATCAAGCAAACATACCCTAAACCCTACCATACCTTTTCAAAAGTTCCCTTTGCCACTTGTGCTGGTAACAAAAAAGCAATGGCTGCACTTTTCCATTGTCATCTGTAAACGGTCTGAAAAAAATCTCTCAGCCTTCGATTCTGTCTCCCACCCATTAATTTGATTCCTTAATGCATCTTGGTCAATAATAGTTTTCTTCAAATCAAACAGAGCCCGATACATATGGCTATAAATTGTACTATCTGTTGGGTGAAACATTATGTTCATTCGATTTGGTCTGTTCCAGCAACACTAAAGTGCACAAACCCCGAAAGTGTTAACGAACAAACTTTAGTTGGTCACTCACTGATTTCCTTACAACAAATAAGCTCTGAGCACATGGGTGTAAGTTGTTTAATCTGTGTGGTAAAACAATATTTGAGAAAAGGTTTTTCATTTATAAAACAGCATCAACTCAAAAAACTTATGTACATTGCTCATAATTTGTTGTGTAGTCAGAATACACATGTTGGAATGAATAAATTCAATTATGTAATTATCATTTCCTTTGGCAATGAATCATATGAGCTAAACGTGACATTAGAGGGAATAGCAATTTTCAAAACATATTTTTCAGTGCATACTCTTATGTGTGCATTGTTCCTTTAAGCTTACACACAATCTGTTGTTCAAAGTGACTAGTTGTTAGTGTTTTTAAAATGTTTATACTATTGTACATGTCAATGTATTTTATGTTTTGCATTTATGTAAGCACACATGGACTATGTATGTGAATTGGACATATGAAGAAAAATTATCCTTTTTGAGTGAAAACTAAACTCAATGTATTTCCTATAGCAGATAATAAAACAATGTGGTATCAATAATTATGAAGTTTTCTTAATCATTTGCAATTACCCACTAGAATCCACAGATATGAAAGTAAAGTAGTTTGATTATGGTGCCTAAAAAATGTAACCAACCTAACAAACTTACAGTTTTTAGGCTTATTTACTTCACAAGAGGATTAAAACTTTAAAAATGGCATATTCAGAGCCTACGACAGGGAAATTTCTACACCTGGTATTGTCCTCCTGCCCTTTCCTTTTGTATTTCTGGAGACTCTTGCTCACCTTACCATTCTTCTTTGGTACCACTATATGGGCACCAGGTAGACAGTAATTCAGTATGGTGTTTTATGGGGACAATAACTTAAGGCTACTAATTCTGAATGTTATTAAGAAATGTTGTTAGCCCAGCAAAACTTGCTACCATTCTATCAAATAATTCATGGTTGTGAGTTTGTTGTAAATCTATGATAGGTATGTTTCAAGTTGTAAATAAACTGTCCTGAGTATCACTGTTACAACCCTTTATTTTACTTTTGTAGTTCACGATCTTTTATATCCAATTTGTCATTTTTTACAACAAATCGTGATCTGTCTTGTATGTTATGAGATATATTACATTTCAAATTGTAGATACCACAAGCACTTCACTTTCATCATTGGCCACTAATGTTTTCCTGTGTAACATTGGCACCAATGTGGTAAGGGTTATAAAAAAAAGTCTGCAACGTTTTGATTGTGGTACTTCATATTATTTTAAATAATATTTTCCTTCACTATTGAAGCCAGAACATAAACAAAAATCTATATAAGTGGGCTTGCTTGGCTTCGTATCTCATGACCTGAAAGAACCAAAATGGAAATCCTTTAACACAAGACGGTGTTAACAGAATTCTCACTGTAAATGTTGCATTTCACCCTCAGGAAGTACTATGGTGGGTCATTGGTCTGAGAGATGATATAAATGTTGCTCTAGCACTATTATAAGCAGAAAGCACTCCATAGATTTAATAAGCCTCCACTACACACAATGTGCAATGGAACAAGTGGTTTGCGTACCTGACTGTAATGGAACATGCTCCCTTTCAACCCGAGTTAAACTTTATCACTTATCTCTCTGTACTGACTAGGTAATTACTGTACAAAATTTCACAAACTGAAGATATATTACATTTTTTAAACAATGTAACACAATTGCAACTGGTTAAAACACCGAAGTTTAACATACAGACTGGCAAACACTTACCGATGGATATTTCACTGCCAGGCACACAGTGCTAGGTGCTAGGCTCTGCTGTGGCCTCAAGTGGCTACGTAGTGTCAGGCATCTAGTTCTACTGTGGCTGCCTGCAGCCACATGGCAGACAGTGTGTTCAAGAAATAAAAAAGTATTTCTTATTGAAGATATAATGGAAAATCTCATTTAAAAATGTGTCCAGTAATAGAGCTGGGCCATCCCCTTGCCGAAAAGCACAACACAAACCTTTTCATTTGGTGCTTCAGCAACACAATGGAGTGTGCAGACAACGGCCATTTGCTGTGCTTCTCATAATACACCATGGGATGCTACATGGACACAATCATGTAGCCCATTATTGTAGCCTGGATGTGCAATTATTGTGTGCAAACATGTAGAGATGTAAAAAAAAATTAACAAGTGATGGCACTCTAGCAATTTTAGGCCTGTACACAGATGAAAATCGATGGTATGCTGGTAAGAGCTGGCAGTTTATGAATCACACATATATCTGTACAGTACATGTATGGTTAAGAAACATACCTGCTACACCTAGTACCAAAAGAGAAATAATGTTGTGGGGAGTTTTTAATGTATGTTATTTAACTGAAAGTGCTAAGAAAGACCTTAGTTGTTCAGTGTTTTTGCAGTTTAGAACCAGTGAGAAAGGTACAGTGAAAAATCTGTAACCATAAAGTCTATCTTATGACAGTCTCCTGTATATAGAGTACTGACAGTTTAATATTAAACATGCATAGATGAGTTTTCATCACAATTTCAAGAGGTATTTCCACAATCACCAAAAAATTACCAATCTTCATAAATGATGGATTAAGGAAAATAATTGTTAATGCAAAAAAGGAGCTTAATATTACTATTTCAGTATCTAAGATGACAAAATCATTTGCTTCAAATTGTAGCAATGGTTAGTACTTCAAAAGGAAACTGATGCCTGAAAAATAATGAAAACTCCTTTAGAAACACAGCAGAGAAGCCCTGCCCCATGAAAGTCTGTCCTCCCCTACCCTGGCCATTGCTGTCTTGATCTGCATCCCTTCCTCCATGCCATTCTGTAAAAGTGTAGCTAGGAGCTTTGTCCATACGGGCTTTTGGTTCCCTCATCTCCATGAACATGCAAATATGGTCAAAGGCTTAGGATAAAGAGTATTCTGTGCACCCACTGTTTACTGTTACCCTTAATCTCGGTACAGTGCTTGCCAGTGTCTCATGCTAACAGTTATCAAACATAATTTTAATCACAATAAATACAACAGAGAATGATTGACACCAGACTGAATTGAACATTTGATATTCTACTACATTTGTAGAGGAGACCAAGCTCTGCGACTTTTGCTTTCATGCCACGAAGTTGACTATGGTTTTATGCCATCGAAGAATAAAGGTCCTCAGTGTCCTAGCACAAAATACTCCGTCACAAGTCTGGCTAAAATGACTGCAAATAACCTTTCTAAGACTGAGGGAATGGCAATGAACAACATATACTAAATTCTGTGGGGGTGCACAGAAAAAACAATACTAAAACAATGTTGTCACTCTATTAAAAGAGTCTCCAATATCAGTATCTGGATGCAAACAAATGAAACATACTTGTATGGGCTACCAAGCTATTTTCCAAATAAGCTAACTACTTTCCATTCAGTATTAGCATATGAGGATACATTCCAAATAGAGATGAGCAATTTATAAATGATACAGTACACAAAAAGAAATTCAGTGATTTACTTTTTTGAAACAATACAAATTGTTGCTGTTTACAAAATCCACCCTGCCCCTCAGGGTAAAAAAGGTTCAGAAGCTGCAAATATTATGCCAAGCAAATCACACAGTTACCTCAATATTTAGTTAGTGAATTATGTTTAATCTCCTACTACCACTCAGGTAGCCATATATTATTTTCACTTTTTATTAACACATTATTGCACACTATTGGTACAGTTCTGTATGTATGGAGCCATGATTGAGTGTGGCTGGAGACAGTACACTGCTCTTAATGAAAACAGTAGAATAATACATACATTTTCAGAAAAATAGCATTCACATGAGAGTACCGGTAATTGTTTCATAATTTATTTACATTTCTTTTAGTCCTTTTTTAAAAAATATTCGTCTGAACATCCACGTTCAATTCTGAAATTCCGGATACGGCGTGGGAATGAATGTTCTAAATGATGTGCTGACACGAGTCATTTCATATATTCAGCAGCAAATATAGAGAAAGAACTCTTTGAGTCTGTGACAACTTTCGTTTTTTAATCAGACTTTGGTGAATATGTTGCAACAAACCAATTAACGCGTTTTTCAATTCTATGTGCAATTTTCTGGAGTACTCTGTTACTATGGCACATCATTAATCAACTTGGGAAAGCACGTAAAATTTGGCAAATATAACTGGAAGACATGTCGTACGCATATTTTGCCACGGATGAACGAACAGGCACAGTATAGTTTATTGCGTGGTTAACACATAGTCCCCCTCCTCGGACACTCCATTTGAGACTGCACCCGAACGATTGCGTGGTTAACACACAGTCCCCCTCCTCGGACTCTCCATTTGAGACTGCACCCGAACAGCCGTGGCTGGCCTAAACTTTCACATCAACTCGATTTGTACTTGGCGACCGACGTATCGACATACTTCGCGAACAACACGTACAGTCGCATCAACACCCCCCCCCCCCCCCCTCCCCCCCGTTATCATGTACAGTCTTTCGACACCGCACTAGATGCTTGGGTGTACGGAGGAGCGACCAGTGACACGTACAGTCGCATCAACACCCCCCCACCCCCCCTTATCATGTGCAGTCTTTCGACACCCACACACTATGCGGGAACACCGCACTAGATGCTTGGGTGTACGGAGGAGCGACCAGTGACATGTACAGTCGCATCAACACCCCCCCCCCCCCCCCCCCAAAAATTATGTACAGCCTTCGACACCCACACACTATGCGGGAATGCCGCACTAGGTGCATGGGTATACCGAGGAGTGACCAGTGACTGCAGTCTTTCGACACCCACACACTATGCGGGAACACCGCACTAGATGCTTGGGTGTATGGAGGAGCGACCAGTGACATGTACAGTCGCATCAACACCCCCCCAAAATCATGTACAGCCTTCGACGCCCACACACTATGCGGGAATGCCGCACTAGGTGCATGGGTATTCCGAGGAGTGACCAGTGACATGTACAGTCACATCAGCACCCCCCACACCCCCAAATCATGTACAGCAGTCGACACCCACACTCTATGCACAACATGCCGCAGTAGAAGTGTGGGTGTCCTAAGATGCGACCAGTACAGCCGCTATGGTAACCCCCCTTCCGATGACACAGGACTCCTGCTTGCATGCTATTATTGAAAACCTGGTACGTTGTCGTAGTAAGTATAAATTCTAAATCTGTTCGTAAAGTAAAATTATAAGTATAAAAGTGCTAATGATTAAAACAATAGTTTTTTTGGAATAGAATTTGTCAAATATTGTACCTACTCTTTTCTTCTGTGCTTCTAAATTAAATTTTTGTCACAAGGGTATTCAAGTCTGCACTCTAATGCCATCTGTTGACGGCAGGCCGTAACTTCTTTGGCCACGGGCTACTCTGCAAGTGACGTCACTTAAGTATGGCGACAGCCACTTGTGATTTGTTAATGGCATTGATCGCATATTAGATTAGATTAGATTAATTGTTCATTCCATTGACCCACAAAAGAGGGAATCCTCCTGGGTGTGGAACATGTCAGACAAACACATTACAAAAATGTACTTAGAAAAACTTGAGTTTCATTAATTTTAATGATCCTCAGTCAATAAAGAGTAAAATTACGTACATGAATTAGAATTAAACTTAATATTTACAGGTTTAATACTTACATCTGCTTTCATTAAATCCATCATTCACACTGTAGGTAGTTACTTGGCTGTTACAAGCAAGTATTGTCTGAAATTAAAGTATAATAAATTTTCATTAAAATGGTCTACTGCACTTGTTGAGAAATGCATGGCTGGAATAGGAGTTGGCTACCAAAAATTCTTTTAAATGATGTTTAAATTGTGCCTTGTGTGAAACTAAACTGTTAATGGTTGCTGGTAACTTATTGAAAATCTGCGTTGCTGTATATTGGACTCCTTTCTGGGCAAGAGTAAGACATTTTAAGTTTTTATGTATATTGTTCTTATTCCTAGTACTGATACTGTGTACTAAGCAGTTAGCTGGAAAAAGAGATGTTTTATTTACAACAAACTTCATTAAGGAATAAATATACTGAGAAGCTGTGGTTAGTATGTCCATTTCTTTGAATAGGTTTAGACATGATGTTCTTGGATTTACACTACACATTACTCTTATTATACGCTTCTGTACTCTAAAAATTTTTTCTCGGTTTTTCGGAGTTACCCCAAAATATAATACCATATGACATAATGGAGTGAAAATAAGCAAAATATGCCAGTTTTTTTATATTTATATCTTCTATGTCTGACATCATTCTCATTGCAAACACAGACTTGTTTAGGCGCTTTAGCAGTTCGTTAGTATGTCGCTCCCAACTGAATTTATTATCAAGTAGTAATGCCAAGAATTTTACACTCTCAACTTCTCCTATTTCCATGTCATCATATTTTATACAAACACTGGAAGGAAATCTCTTGGAAGTTCTGAACTGCGTATAGCGGGTCTTTCCAAAGATTAATGACAGTGAATTGGCTATGAACCACTTAATAATGTCAGTAAACATGTGATTACCTGCCCTTTCTAAATTTATATTTGATTTTCTATTTATTACAATGTTTGTATCATCTGCAAATAAGACAAACTTGGCATCTGGTAATGTAACAGATGACAGGTCATTAATATTCACGAGAAAAAGTAGTGGACCTAGTATGGAACGTTGAGGAACGCCACATATAATTTCTTCCCAGTCAGATAATGTCTGATTGCCTACTGCTGAAGTGTTACGTAATGACACTCTTTGTTTTCTATTAGTAAGGTACGACTGAAACCACTTTGCATAGTTGTTTCTGAACATGAAGTCCACGAATGGAAGAAATTAGTCTGCAAGTAGCCGAACACTAGCACGAACCAGTCCATTCCGTGTCAACACAGCCCACATCATTATGGAGCCACTACCAGCATGCACAGTGTCTTGTTGACAACTTAGGTCCATAGCTTCGAGGGCTCTGCGTCACACTCAAACCCTACCGTCAGCTCTTACTAATTGAAATTGGGACTCATCTGACCAGGCCGCGGTTTTCGAGTCTTCTAGGGTCCAACCGATATGGTCAAGAGCCCAGGAGAGGCGCTACAAGTGATGTCGTGGTACTCGCGTCGACCGCCGGCTGCCACAGCCAATTAACACCACTGTCTTAATGAATATGTTCGTGGAACGTCCCACGTTAATATCTGCGGTTATTTCACGCAGTGTTGCTTGTCTGTTAGCACTGACAACTCTAACCAAATACCGCTACTCTCGGTCGTTAAGTGAAGCCCGTCGGCCACTGCGTTGTCTGTGGTGAGAGGTAATGCCTGAAATTTCGTATTCTCGGCCCTCTCTTTATACTGTGGGTCTCAGAATATTGAATTCTTTAACGATTTCCGAAATGGAGTTTCTCATGGATCTAGCTCCAACGACCATTCCGCGCTCAAAGTCTGTTAATTTTCGTCGAAAACCTTTTCTCATGAATCCTCTGAGTACAAATGATACCTCCGTCAGTGCACTGCCTTTTTATTCCGTGTGTACGCGATACTCCTGCCATCTGTCTATGTCTGCATCACTGCCCAATGACTATCCACACCTCAATGTATGTCTGTGAACTTTGTCCTTGAACAGTGCTGCGAAAAGGAGTTTCTGTTGAACAGTGCTACGAATTGTTTCACCGGCGACAGTCTGTTTCATCACAAGTGTTACACTGGTTCTCTCTATGCATATAAATGTAACCACGCTCTGACCCACAGTCGCAGCAAAGAAGAAGATGTATAACAAAATATAAGTGTTTATTTTGACTGTCAGTATATTGTAATTCTTATATTTTACACGTGCAATAATCACGAAATTTATCACCGGTATTGAGCCCGTTTGATCGCTAACAACCTGTCACAACAGCTGCCACCATTCCATCTGCACTGAATATCACTGTTCACTCGTACTATATCCACTCTACGACAAACAGAGTTTCTGACTGTTATAATTAGGAATAACACAACAAATATATCACCGTTCTACAGCTTATTGACCCATCATTGATACAAATAATTCTGTTTCCAAGCGCCAAATGCACATGAAAAACTTATGGAAAATTATACACCGAAGGGCATAAGAAAGTGCTTCACCTGCCCAACATCGCCCAGAGCCCCCGCAAGCACGCAGAAGCGCCGCAACACGACGTGGCCGGACCCGACCAATGCCCGAGGCAGTGCCGGAGGGAACCGACACCATGAATCCCGCAGGGCTGCCACAAATCCGCAAGAGGGCGAGGGGGTGGAGATCCCCTCTGAACAGCACGCCGCAAGGCATCCCAGATATGCTCAACAATGTTCATGTCCGCGGAGTTCTCTGGGCAGCGGATGTCTCCAAATGCAGAAGAGTGCTCCCGGAGCCAATCCGCAGCAATTCCGGACGTGCGCGGTGGCGCTCCGTCCTGATGGAATCGGCCACGTTCGCCGGAACGCACAATGGACATGAATGGATGCGACTGATCAGACAGGATAGCGTGTACGATAATGAGTTTATGGAGAGAGATTGTACGCACGCTTGTGGACAGTGCATAAAGTACAGCGAAATGTGAAAAATATCAAAGATCACATGTGCAAGACGAGCACGTTGTTACAACCTATAAAGAAGTGTTTTATTCCAGTCATCAGACGGTAAATACCTTCATGTAATCAATAATTTATTACGCACAAATTCTTTAGGCAGTTTTATGTATCCCATCAATTGGTTAAGGACAGTAGTAAGTTTCTTAGTCCATTTGTCGAGTTTTATTCTTTGTTGCTTTGATATAGTTTTAAACGGAGTTTATTTCAGTGCATGTATAAACATTTTGCTTTGTATTAACGGCCTAGTAACTGACGAACTTGCTTCGATTCTATTTTGAAGTCGCAAATATCCTTATCCATGAAATAATTAAAATTTTGTTGTCATTCAACTGTTACACCTACAAACAACGTCAAGCCACAAACGTATAACTATAAATATACAGTACATATGCAAAAAAGGTTTGTTTATAAAAGCGAAAACTACAATAAATTATAACAAATTTCAAATAAACTACAATATTTAGGCCAAAACAATTTGAACAAAGCATCTCGTATTGACAGTGTTAAAGAAATTGTGTTACACTCCAAATTATTATTGCTGTGCTGTCGCATTTTCACATTCATAAAAATTTATGAATTGAGTAAAAAAGGATTAATCGATAATCAACTGTACAGTCTGCTTAAATAAGTCGAATGTAGCTGCTACCCATTCAACAGGCAGTTTGTTGAACATTGTCATACCCAACACTTCATAGCTGTTCAATAATGTAGATAATCTACAGTAAGGCATGTCAATATGTCTATAATTTCTAGTGTCATGAGAGTGCAAATCCAGTCGAAGTTGATATTCTGATAAGTTATTCTTTGTATACATAAGAACTGTGTAAATGTGCAAGTTTATTACAGTTAATTTTTTAGGTCAGTAAACAATGGTCTGCAGTGGGCAAGTTTCCCAGAGTTTGTAATAATCCTAATAACTTTCTACTGAAGTACTGGAATATCCTGAACCGGGGTGCTTTTGCTCCAAAATAAAAGCCCATATGACATAATACTGTGAAAAAAAAAAGCAAAACAGGATGATCTTACATATGCTACAGGTGCATGATTTTTTTTAAATTTCTTAACACGTAAACCACCATAGAATTGTGAAGGCTTTCGTGGCCACTTGTTGACAAACTACCTGTAGGCATCTGTCTTGGGTTCTTTGGCCAATGTTTGCCTGATGATTTTCCTGACGTTTTCACCAGCATGAGTGGCTGGCATTATCAGAGTTTCACCCTGCATTGTCAGTGGTGGACTGGAGCCGAGTTTGCGGCTGCAGCTGTATGTACGTGGTGCGTCAGCATCCAAAGGCTTCTCTGTGGTCATTTCCAGTGCGGTTCTTCTCTTGCTACCTGCAACAGTCGTTTGCTGCAGCATGGGAAGCCAAAATCCACTTACCTTGATGCTTTCTTCTTTCTTGTTGACACTATTCTCCTATTTGCGTATTTCTATAGCTTTTTTCTGCAGCCAGAACATCTGTATTGGCGAATTTTAATACAAGGTTGGTCTCACATAGTGCGTGCTCTGCTGCGGCCAATTTCTCTACATGGCCCAACCTGATATGTTGCTTACATTCTGTGATCCTGGTGTTGATTGATTGTACAGGCATTCCAACATAACCTTTACTGCATGTGCATGGTATGCAGTATATTCCCGAAGTTGCAAGTGGGAACCCTTTTATAGTTTGCTGATCTGAACACTCTTTGACCTTCTTTGTTGGTTTGCAAATAGTCTTTACGCCATGTTTACGCCATATACGGCCGATTCTGTCCATCACTCTGGGAATGTATGGCAGAAAGGTCGTACTCGATGTTTCTTTTTCTGATGTGTCACTTCACTGAGTGTTTGACTCTGTTATACTTCTGATACTACTTGTGGAGTACCCATGCGAACCAGGTGATGTATTTTATATCTGAGGTGCTGCGGCTTACGTATTGGTCTTGTTCGTGTTACGAGCTTATTAATCACGCCTTATTTCTGGCTCAGGTGGCGATTTGATGGTTTGTGCATGTATCGGTCCATGTGTGTCAGTTTTTGATACTCACTGTGTTCCAGGTTTTCACAATCCCTTGTGACCAGCACATCTAGAAATGGTAGTTTTTTGTCCATTTCTACTTCCATGGTACATTTTCTGTTGACATGGAGGCTGTTCAAGTGGCCTAGGAAGTCCCCGAGCTGTTCCTCTCCATGGCTACACACAACGAAGGTATCATCGAAGTATCTGTACCACACCTTAGTTTTACAAGATACCAAGTCCTGTGCCTGTGCTTCAAAATCTTCCATGAAGAAGCCTTCCAGCTGTTCATAGAAGTTGCCATTTTATGTGAAATAGCTCGTGGTGAGACATGAATCAAAGAGCTTTGTGGTGTCTTGTGGGAAAAATGGAACCGATATGTCACTTGGCAGCTCGCGTGTAGTTGGCTATACTGCGATTGTGAGGTTGCAATAGCTGCCAACAACTCTGAAGTACATTTTGTAAATGTAAGCTAGAATCGACGTTTATATGTAAGTACAGCAAAGTACGTTTTTCTAACAATGGAGATAACGATGATGGAGACTAAGCTTTTGATAGTATATGAAACCTGGAAGTAATAACACCCGAAGTTAATGACAATGTCTATGAAAAGTTGTTCTGAATTGTTACCGTAATAGCTGCATGTAAAAAGTCATATAATAATGTAAGCCTAAGCATACCAAAGAACACGCTATCCATGCTCACAGAAAGAAATAAACCAAAACACGCATAGCCTACTCGATTGCAGAGAGAAAGAATTAATTCTTAATACATTTACACTCACCAATTTACGATGTCAATTCTCTCCAGTTCTCCTTCACTATCATTGGAATTGGTGCCAAAACCATTGTCTTCTTCATCATCATTAAGAGAAGTCATTAATTGTTAGTTTTCATTTATAATCATGTGTAAGCCTGTGCTTCTCTTATGAGTTTAGCAACATTGTCTACTTTCTTCCTCCATAAGGTAGTGTCTACAGTAGCAAGATCTTCATGTAGCAGCCTTTCCACTACTGTTATGGTAAAAATCTTGTTACTTCTAATGTATGCCTTGACTTCACTCCAGACCAATTCAATTGGATTAAAACGGCAGTGATAAGGCAGTAGCCTAATTGCCAAGTGACCCTGTTTGCTTGCAGTTTCATCCACAACGTATTTAGGCGTCACAGGCTTATTTTGCTTCACGAGTGAATATAGCAATAGCTTTGTCATGCTTATGTCCGCAGCAATGTCTCTTGCCTGCAACCACTGCACTATAGTTTCTTTACAGTCACTAGTGGTGAGGAGTTTTATCTAAAATCGCAGAATGGTACAGCGCATTGTCCATCACAAACACTGTCGGAACGCTAAACTGGAGCAACAAGTTTTTAAACCACTGCCAAAACCGTTGGTGGTCCACATCCTCATGATAGTCATTGGTTTTTCTTGATCAAAAAACTAAAAGTCCTACAGGCACAACGCCGTTGGAAGATCCTGGATGGGCCACAATTAATCTGGATCCTCTTCTTGTTGGCTGACGTCAGCTGCTATTCGGAATATCATCTATTCAGCATTTCTCGACTGATTCTCCAGCATTGACTCGTGTTTCGTCTAACCTTATGACTGAGTATGTGCCCTTTCCTACAATTTTGTGTAAAAAAAAAATGGAACGAGCTGCAACAACATGAGCGTTATTGAGTAACAGTTTTCGTCCACCCAACTTTTTAAAACGGAAGCCCATACTTCTTAACACCATCGTATGTAAGTTTTCCCCCATGAGAAAAGTTCACTTTCTTTTAAATAAATTAGCAACTCCGCTGTTGTGGGGGTATTCTTTCCTTCTATAATATCCATATATGTGCCGATGAATTGCATCGGATTGGAAAGAATCAATATCTTTAAGTGGACGACGCTGCTTTTTTTTCTTTCCAGGGTACTTGAAAACACACTGTTTTTCCCACAGGGACTGTCTTCCACACTGTTTACTTCACAGTCTTGCAAGTTGTGAAGTAGCACCCCTTTTATTATAACTGTTCTTTGGCTGAGTCCTACAGTTTTCGAGGTATGCTCTAAAACTTTATCAGCTGAAATCAACACTTGCTCATGAACAGAAACAAATTGTTTTTCTTGCTTGTAAAACTCGTGTGTCCTCCGTAGCAATTCCCAAGCCTGACTATTTAATGGCACTCCACGGTGCAACAAATTATTGCTTGGTGAACGACATTGTTTTGGTGACATTGTTTCATAAACAGAAACTGTAGTCGAGGCGGTAACACAACATGACACAACACAACACAAAAGCAGGTGGTTGCGCACTAACAAACAATATTTACATGGAAGCCAGCAACATGGTAGTGTCAACGTCGGAACTGGCATATTTTTGGTTCTGTTATTGGTTCAGAAGATGCAGTGCCTCATGTTCCTCACTTGTTTGTCAGCTATATTGCCAACTTTATGGCGCTTGGGGAATGACCTTGAGTGACATGTTTCAGCGGCCCGTGTATAAGGGGCACTTTCGTAAACAAAGAAACATCAAAGCTTACCAGGATGTTGTTTGGTGCAAGTTTGTGTCTTCAACTTCTCAATGAAATGTCCTGAGTTCTTTATGGATGTGTCAGCCTTCCCCACATGTGCCTGGAGCAGAGAGGCCAAGTGTTTTGCCAGTTTATACGTATGTACATGCAGAGGAACCTGCACAGCACAGAAGCCCTACCAACTCAGCTGTATGGATTACCATAGGTCCATATGAATAATGTTCCACTAACTCTAATGTATTAACTGGCAAAACACTTTGCCTCTCTGCTCCAGGCTCCAGCCGCATGTGGGGAAGACTGACACAGACATAAAGGACTCAGGACATTTCATTGAGAAGCTGAAGAAGCTAAATCTTGCACCAAATGACATCCTGATCAGCTTTGATGTTGTTTGTTTATGAAAATGACACTCAGTGACTCTCTGGAGTACATGGGTTCCATTTACCCCGCAAGACATCACAAAGCTCTTTCGTGCAAATCTCTCCAAGAGGTATTTCATATGGAATGGCAACTTCTACAAACAGCTGGAAGACGTTGCCATGGGTAGTCCTCCTAGTTCAGTGGTGGCCAGCTTCTTTGTGGAACATTTTGAAGAACAAGCACTGGACTTGGTACCTTGTAAACCTAAGCTGTAGTACAGATATGTCGATGATACCTTCATTGTGTGGAGCCACGTAGAGGAACAGCTCGGTGACTTCCTAAGACAGCTGAACGTACTCCATGCCAACATAAAAATTATCATGGAAGTAGAAGAGGACAAAAAACTACCATTTCCTGATGTGCTGATCACATGGTTTACCACATGAGTGGTGAGAACTTGGGACACAGCGTGTATCAAAAACCGACACACACGGACCAATACCTGCACAAGCTATCAAATCACCACCTGAGCCAGAAAAGCGGCATGATTAATATGCTCGTAATGCGAGCAAGATGAATACATGAACCGCAGCAACTCAGATGCCAGATGCAACACCTGGAAAGTATTCTGAAGAGCAATGGGTACTCCACAAGTTGTATCAGAAATATAACAGAGTCAAACACTCGGTGAAGTGACACATCAGAAAAAGAAACGTCGAGTACGGCCTTTCTGCCATACATTCCCAGAGTGCCAGACAGAATCAGCCGTATATTGTGCAGACACGGCGTAAAGATTATTTACAAACCAACAAAGAAGGCCAACGAGTGCCTCAGATGGGCAAACAATAATAGGGACCCACTTACAATTTCAGGAATATACCGCATACCATGCTAATGCAGAAAAGTTTGCATTGGAATGATTGGATGATCAGTTAACACTAGGATCACAGAACATAAGTGATACAATAGGTTGAGAAATCGGCTGTGGCAGAGCACGCGCTGTGTGAGACCGACCACATAGTAAAATTCACCAACATGGAAGTTCTGGCTGTAGAGAAGAACTATCACACCTGCTTGTTCAGAGAAGCAATAGAAATACACAAACATGCGAATAGCTCCAACAAGAAAGAAGAGAGCCCAAGGTAAATGAATCCTGGCTTCCCGCTCTGCAGTGAATGACCGTTGCAAGTAGCAAGAGGAGAACCTCACCAGAAATGGCTCGGAGAAGCCCTTGGATGTTGACACGCTAGGTACATATGGCCTTCGGTCGTGAACTCTGCTCCAGTCCACCACCAGAAATGGGGGGTTAAACTTTGACAATGCCAACCGCTCATGCTGGCGAAATGTTTTAAAATCATTAGATGAACATTGGCTGAAGAACCTGAGACAGAAACCAACAGGCAGTTTGTACACCCCCATAGACAACAATTTTCTGCTGGCAAATCTCTTAAACTAAATAACTGTTGAGTTTTACTCTCACTGAGTAGGAATCCATTAGATGATGATGATGATTGTTTTGTGAGTCACTCAACTGCGAGGTTATCAGCACCCGTACAAATTCCCAACCTTTGCTCAGTCCAGTCTTGCCACTTTCATGAATGACAAGGAAATGATGAGGACAATACAAACACCCAGTCATCTCGAGGCAGATGAAAATCTCTGACCCTGCTGGGAATCGAACCCGGGACCCTGTGATCAGAGGAATCCATTAGCTCGAAACCAGATTGATATTTGTGATAGGGTGTATTTAGCTGTAGTTTGAAGGGTATTAAAGTGTTAACTGATACTGAAAAATGTGCTATCATCAACATAGAGTCTGCCCCCAGTAGCTGAATGGTCAGCACAACAGAATGTCAATCCTCAGGGCCCGGGTTCGATTCCCTGCTGGGTCGGAGATTTTCTCCACTCAGGGACTGGGTATTGTGTTGTCCTAATCATCATCATTATTTCATCCCCATCGACGTGCAAGTCGCCGAAGTGGCATCAAATTGAAAGACTTGCACCCGGTGAACAGTCTACCTGACGGGAGACACTAGTCACACGACATCAACATAGAGAACAGAGTGAACATTTATATAAAATGACAAATCATTTCTCATTAGAAAAAAAAACACAATGGTTCCAAAACTGAACCTTGTGACCCACCACGCTGAATTCCAACTATTTGTGAACTATCCTCCTCAGTACACACAATTTGGTTACAGTTATTAAGAAATGGTTCAAAAATATTACCTACTTTGTTGTTAATTATTCCAAAATAAACTAATTTGGTGGGAAGCGAGTTATGCTTTACACAGCTGAAGGTGTTGCTAAGATCACAAAAAGTAGCCTGAGTGAAGTTTCTCTCTCCATAAGCACTAAGCACCTTTTTAATGAAAGAGTCAATAGCATGAACAGTAGGTTTGCCCTTCCTAAAGCTAAACTGTGGTGCAGAGAGAATATCATTATCACATAACTGGTAATAGATAACAGATTCTAAAACTTTTGATAAAGCTGGTGTCAGAGATACTGGGTGACAACTAGAGGGGCAATTTCTGTCCCCTTCTTACAAATGGGCACAACTCTTGATAAAAAAATTTAACACCTTATATATATGTACACACACACACACACACACACACACACACACACACACACACACACACACACCAGAAGGCCTAAAATTATTTACCATAGTTAAAACAACTCCTGGTGTTACCTCTGAGAAAAAAATTGTCTTTAATGCATGGCTTACACTATGCCATTTTCTAATATCAGATACTGTTTCATGAGGCCTAACAGTGCTTTCACAAATTTCATTGACTGTACACAAAAGTTACTAAATTCAGCTGGTCATACAGCTACAGCCTCTTTTTTGTTTGCTTTTGGGTACTGGGATTATTGCACTCTGTGATTTCTTGCATTTATTTTTGGATGACTCTATGCTAAAGAAGTTATGTTGTTTCTTAGCCTCATTGACTGCATGTTTATAATCCTTTTGAACTCTTTAAATGTCATGTACCAGGTGTCCTTAGGCCTATGCTTATTTGTGTTATACTGAGAAAAGTTGGTCTCAAAAATATTTAAGAAAGCTTGAAAAAACCTATCAAAGATTATATTAGCAGAACGGTGACTATTAATGTTGAACAAATCTTTCCATTCATAATTCTCAAGTGAAACAATAAAATTAGAAATATTTTCCTGTGTTATTGGTCTTCTAATGTCTACTTTAAGCTCTTTGAGCTCTTTATACTCCACGTTAAGATTACTTATTTCTACCCAAACTGAATCAGAATCTGGGAAAGCAAAAACATCTACATCAGAACACATTAAATCTCTGCTAACTTTTGTAAATATAGCATCAAGACAAGCAGTCTGTCTTGTAGATTTCCAGTTAGTATAACTAAAATTAAATTGCCTAAACGGAGTTTTAAATTCAAGATTATAGCATAATATTTATTCTTGTTAGCCACAAACAGCAACGTACTTATTGTATTGTAAATTTAGTAGGGCTCTAATATTTGCTTTTAGAAACACTTTCCTGTTCACACTGACATTTCTGAATGTCCAAAGCTACAACTTTAACTGTAGTTACCTATAAGATTCATACAAGAATGTTTTTAAGTGTGGTTAAAATATAATTTGCGAAGAAAGCTGTGGTCATTTTGGTACTCAGTGCCCTTCTTCTTCAATACTGCGTAGCGGATGGCTAGTACAATGTTTGTAAAGCACTGTTGCCTGGCGTAACATGGCGTGATAAGGGTAGCTGTAATGGTTAAATTTTTATATATGGGTGTCAGACTTCATGTCACAATAGCACAACAAACTGAGAAAGAAAAGGAAGTGGCTTGGATAGATCTTTGATGCACTGTAGCATTGAAACTGCATATTTGCACCATAAGCAAGTATAAATATGAAAGCCTCAAAATACTGGCATGGTACTTACCCCTTGGTGCTACAGCCCATGTAGGGCCTTGGGCTTTCTGATGATCACAGCCCAATCTGGATGATTTTCTGCTCGTTTCCTCCATCTCCTGACTCCAATCTTTCTCAGATCATTTTCCACATCCTCCAGCCATCATTTCCAGGGTCTTCCTTTGCTCCTTTTGCCACCTGGGTTTCCTGTGTAAACCTTTTTGACAGCTCGATCCTCCAACATTCGCTCACATGGCCCAGCCATCTCAATCTGTTACACTTAATTTCAGTCACCAACCACCTCATACACGGCTCCAAAAATCTTTCTTATTAATTTCCTCTCCCATCTTCTCAAGAGTTCTTCTTCTGCTACAGTCATTGTCCATGTTTCTGAGCCATACATTACCACCGGTCTTATGACTGTTCAATCGGCAGTCACCTTCGATTTTCTGCTCAGGCTACGTGACTGAAGGGTCTTGGTCAGGGCCCAGTAAGCTCTATTTCCTGCAGCAATCCTAGATGTTATTTCTTCTCTTATTATGCTATTCTCCATAACCAGCACTCCCAGGTATTGGAACTTCTCACATCTCTCATAATTGCCTCTGTTCAACTTAATATATTTCACTTTAACAACAGCATTTTCCCTGGAAGCAAAGAGAATCTGTTTTTTTGTGTAGTTTAGTCTAAGTCCCAGCTGTTCTGCCTCCTTTTTCAGTCTGCCAAATCCTTCTTCCATTTCTTTCAAACTTCTAGACAGCAAACGCACATCATTGGCATAAGCTAGATTTTGGTGCATACGGTTAAACAGAATGCCACCTCGGTTATCAATCTCCACCCTTCGCATCACTCTCTCCAACACTATGTTGAAGAGTAGCGTGGATAATACATCACCCTGTCTTAACCCTTGGCTGACCTCAAATTCTTTAGATAGTTTTCCTCCTACTTTTACCTGGCATTTTGTACCAGTGAGGGTCATTTGTACCAGTCTACGTTTACTTGGGAATTCTATCTCCATTAAGGTGTCATATAGCTTTTTCCTTTTAACACTATCATAAGCCTGTTTGAAGTCTATAAAAAGCTGGTGTACATTCACATTATATTCATAACACTTTTCCATTATTTGCCTTATAATGAAGATCTGGTCAGTTGTTGATCTGCCCCGTCGAAAACTGCACTGGTAGTCTCAGAGTTATTTCTTCTGTAATTGGTGCAAGTCTCATAGCAATGACTTTAGCTAATGATCTGTACACCATGCTGGCTAAAGCAGTGCCAAGATAATTTTCACAGTTTGCTTTGTCCTCCTTATGAATCAGGCATGTAATGGCAATGTTCCACTGGTCTGGCATTTCTTCCTTTTCCCATATTTCCATTATTTGCTGGTGTGCCAATGTTTTAGATGTTCACCTCCACCCTTGATCATCTCTGCTGGAGCCTTATTATTCCTTAGGCCTTTAATTGCCTTCATAACTTCCTCTATTGTTGGTATAGATACAGGTCTTTCATCCTGACTAACATTCTGCCACGGTGGTCACCCTCTGTTTCATTTTCTTCCAGAACTTCTCTTTCTGTAGTGACATTCAGCAGCTCACTGAAATATTCAGCCGCTCGACCTAGAACCTGTTCTTCTCCTCCTATAAAATTTCCTTCTTTATCTCTGCAGAATACCATATGTGGTTGGAAGCCTTTCTTCAGTTCCTGAACTCTCTTGTAGAATTTTCTTACTTCTTGATCATTATACTCTTCTTCTAGTTCTGTAATCCATCTCCTCTCTAATTCTCATTTATTTCTTCTGCAAATCCTATCTGCCTCTTTCCTTTTTTTCATGAATTCTTCTGTATTAGGTCTTGTTGTCCTGTTTATCATTTTCTTCCTTGCCTCATTTCCCTCTTCCACTGCCTTTTTACAATCTTCATCATACCGTCCTGCCCTTTTCACCCTGTCTTCTAAACCCAAAACTTCTTCTGCAGTTTCTTGTAGAGCCTCTTTAATCATACTCCACTTCCCTTTGATGCTTTCCAGAATTTGGCTTTGTTTAGCCTCACACTTCTTCTGCAGTTCTGTTTCATACTTTTCGGATGCTCCCTTCTCTTTCAGTTTGGAAACATTGTATCTTCGTGGAGCTTTTCTCTTCCCTCTGGATCTATAGTCTGCTATGCATTGTCTGTATCTCACTCTTACCATATAATGATCCGAATCACAGTCAGCCCCCCTGCAACAATCAACTTCAAGGATGTCAGATGCATGTCCCCTGTCCATTACCACATGGCCAGTTTGATTAAAAATAGTGCCATCTGGAGAGTGCCATGTGGCTTTCCTTATGTTCTTTCTCTGGAGCTGTGTACTCTTCACTGCCATTGCATTGCCCATGGCGAAGTCTATAAGTCTTTGTCTATTTTTATTCGACTCCTTATGCAGTCTTTCATTTCCTACTGTTTCTCTAAAGGCTTCTTCTTTAACCACTTTTGCATTGAAGTCACTCATCACTATTTATACACCATTCGTTGGTATGCCTTCTAATTCCTGTTCTGGTCGACAATAGAACTAATCTTTCATTTCATCCTCATTATCTTCCATGGGTGCATACACACATACTAGAGTGATGTTGAAGGAGTGGGCCTTTATTCTCAACGTACTCATCCTTTCATTTATAGGGTTAAAATTTATGACTGCTGCTTTATACTTATTGTCTACAAGAAAGCCAGTACCACCTACTATACCACTGTCTCCTCCACTGTACATAATTGTGTAATTACCACTTCTTATGATACCATCTCCTTTCCATCTGACTTCTTGAATTGCTGGTACTCCTATACGGTATTTCTCCATCTCTTGTTTGAGTCCATGTAGAGCTCCTGATTTGTTCAAAGTTCTTACATTCCAAGTAGAAAAGTATATATCATTTCTCTGTTTACAGTTTCCTTTTCCTTGCGTGGGTTGTTCATCAGTCCGGCTGTTTCTATCTTTGAGTTTTGTAACAATGTTTTTTCCGATATGGAGTTGTTAGCCCCCATGATCAACCCCCAACCTGGAGGGCCTGAATTTGTATCCGGTTTACTCCTTTAGGGAGACTGGCTTCACTGCACCTCTAGAGCCCTCCCTGCCCCATATACTGGTATGATAGCTTCAGAAATTGTGAAATAGAATTTGCAGTATGCTTTTCTTACAAAATTTTGAACATGATCTAGTTAGCCAGTAATAGAGAGCATAGCAGACATGATCTGTTCAGCCAATTGCTACATGACTATTTTGTCACGTGCAAACACAAATTAATGTACACACAATATAAAAATAAGTAAAGCCATGGCTTCAGATATATAGTTTTGATTATCACAAATATTGCTTGCTGCTTTCTTTCCCCCCATTAGGCATGTGTTTAGGTTGGGATGTAAGAGAACCTCTTAAATTGATGTAAATGAAGCAATGACATTGCTATTCTTGTTTGTGAGAAGTATATGGCTGTTTTATACACTATATGTCATGGTTTGCGCATTGCATTTTCTAAGGGTATGGTATGGCTTGGACGTAACAACACAACTTAGTGTTAGGATGCTAAGGGGGCAATGTAAATTTTACTATTCCATATTTTATTCAAAGGAAGTCATAATTTGTAGTTTATTCACTAATTACAATTATAAGATCTCCAGTGGTATGTCACATAGAAAATAAAGACAAAATGTCCTGTCTTACATGCACTATATACTGAAAATTTTACTGCTCAAAATGTTGATGGGAACTGTGAATTGGTATGAATTACAGTCATAAATTTTAGGAGCGTTTAGTAATATAAGGTTAAATTGCTGGGAGTGAAGAAGTGGTCGCGATTTCCAGGAGTGTGGTTAGTCTGTTTTCGGCTGTATTTTCCGAATATCTCGCGATTTCCAAGTGTGTGATTTGGCTGGGAAGCAAGACCACAGCTTGAATTGGCAGAGAAAATCTGGTTGTTGTGACAGACTGATCTGTGGCATAGCCAGGGGTCTATGTTATGTTGGAAGACATGTTTGTTAATTGGCAAAGCCCCCTAGTGTGAAAGCAAAACACCCGATTGTGGTGAAAATCTTGTGTAGCTCATGGCAGAACAGTGAAATGTATAACCTTGCTTGTCATGAATCATTATCTGTTTTCCAGAATATGTTGCAATTTCCGATAGCATGGATAGGCAAGAAACTAAGAGCATAACTTCAGTTGGTGGACGCAACTTTTCATTATAATCTAAACTATTAATTTCCTGTTTCATGAAAGCATCCATTTTTAAGCAGAGTTGATACTTGGGATTACTTCACAGCACATCTCTAGCAGTTGCTCTGGATGAGACATATTTGATGTTACTGTTCGACACTGTCCATACCATATCAAGTACTGTGACGTATTTTGAAATTTGAGATCATTTGAAGGCGATTACCATCTGTCTGGTCATTGTTCAGTCTTAATATGGAGTGTTGTGGCTGCCTTCTGGATGAAGTAATTTCTTAAGGACTAATGGAAGCAGAGTGGACCATAATGTATACTTCCATGATCATTGGAATTCCCTAGATGCCATGGACCAAGCAATTTCTTGCCAAATGAGGATTCTTTCCAGTGCTGTTGCTGACAGAAGGTGCAGAACAGTAGTGGCGTCGTCAATGTTGAGTGCACATTCAGGTGCAGTGCCTGAAATGGTACATGCCCAAATGGCGTGAAAAATCTCAAGACTTCTGTAGCATGTGAGTTTCTATATGTTGTCTGAAGACGGTGAGGCTTTTCACAAATATCAGCATGTGTATGCTTTCAGTGACTGACTGGACTTCCTTCTGTCATAAAGTGTGTATTGAGTGGGCGATAAACAATTTTCAACTATTAGGGGGCCCAGGAGTCACTGTTGAAGTAGATGAGGCAAAATTTGGGAAAAGGAAACACAACGAAGGCCATAAAATCCATGGAAACTAGGTGTTTGGTGCAATTCAGCGATGGTCAAAAAATTACTTCCTTGAGCCCGTTGAATTTCGGACTTGGGAAGTGTGGGTCAGAATAATGAAAGAAAAGATTCACTGGGACGACGATTGTCAGCGACTACTTCAGTCCATACAACACTCTAGGTCCTGAAGATTTTCAGTACCTCATAGTGAACCACAATCTGAACTTCGTAGATCCAAAAGAGCATTCTGTTCACACACAGAACGTGGAGAGAATAATGTGGTGGGATGTTAAGAGGGTCCATCCCATGATATGACAGGAAGATCAAACATTTCGTGGACTACCTAGTTGAGCATACATTCCATTGAGCACATTGCCAGAAGGAAACATTATATCAGTTTTTTGTTGAAGCGGGTAAACTTTTCCTGCCCGGCAGATCTGTGACTACAATACTGTGCCTTCCGGGGAAACCAGTGCCTTCAGTTTCCTCAGCACTACAGGTATATTACAGCATCATTTTGTTTGGTACTGTAAATTTTGTACATTACTTAAAACAAGTACTTTATTCAGTTTTTATGCTTAACATTTTTTTATAGTTTGTGTGTTCGCACATTGAAAATGTGATGATGTGATTGGCTGATTACATAACCTGTAATGTGCTCAGAATGAACTGGAAAATGGTTGATACTGAAAATTGCCACTGTTGTGAAATGTTGTCAAATGTTTAAAAAAAAAAAAAAAATGCCTCTCTCAGGACTATTTAATTTTGGTTAGTATTAGTACTCCCTCTTTCTCTTCCACAGATTAAAGTAAAACTTTTAAATACTATTTAATTTTGTTATGGACATAATATCTATATAATATACCTACAATTAGTAATTTTTTTGTGGTTCTTGCTGAGCTGCAGTAAGCTTCATACCTTGTACACCAATTCTGTATCATTCAGCTGCTCAGTGCAGGCCATTTCCTGTTACCCAGGATTCACCCTTACAGAGTGATATAAAATGTAGAATGTCATGCATAGTTAAGTAATATTTGTGTAATGATATGTTTTTAGTTTGGCTAACAAATGAAATGTTACAGGAAAAATTGTGGAAGGTGTGACTTTACTGAGGATTTTGGATGATGTGAGAGACTCCATCCGTACTGAAAAGTCACCTTCAAGGGATTTCATCATCAGTGACAGTCGGCACCTGACAATGAAGTGTTGACTAAGTGTGTGGCCTCTGATCACACATACTGTAAGACTGAACTTGATCTGCTCTTTACTCACATAATGGTTTATAGGGCCTTTGGGGAAAGTTTCCATATAAAAATGAGTAACGCATAAAGTTTCTATGGTGATATGGAAATTCAACTGTTGTTAATAAAGAAAGCAAATGACTTGCATTCCTTGTGTCTGTTCATACCTTTATCCTAGTATATAAAACTAACAAACTTTAACTGAAGTATGCCATTGCTACTTTTCATAATTAAAAGTATCAGTATCCACTGAAGTCCTGTGTAAAAGTGAATGCGTAAACACAGTAGTACAGTATTGTTAGTTTTCTGAAGACCTTCACACTGTACTGCAATGGAATTTTTGCATGTGTATTACTCAGTTGTGGCAAAAATGCACTAAATAAAAAATAGCAAAGTGTTGTTTTACACATTACAGTAGCCCCTGAGCTTTTCCTTGTTTAATTCTGCGGATTTAACTAGGTTTATATGAACCCTAAGTATAAAGTGTAAGCATTTGTAACACAACTGACAGACTAGTACTGCCGAAGAATGCTAATTTTGCTATGAAGGATTTTCCTATGCACCTTGCTTTGTTAATCAATTATTTTGTAATATTACAAATAATATTTCAGGTTTAAAAATCTGCTAGGTGCTAGTAATATTAGGCAAGAAAGCTTATTTTGAAAAATGAAGAAACTGCAAGACAGCTGCTTAATCCACAATCTTTTATTGTGTACACAACTGGGTTCAGAACACTTAAAGTTCCATCATCTGGTATAAACTGTAATAACAAAACATTCTGTTACACATGAATGGGAGGGGATCTTCAAGTGTGAAATATCAGATAAGGAACTTTGTTGCTAAATTCCTAAATTAAAACAATTAAAAAGAGAAAACAGGATGTTACTTACAAGTAACAACACTTTAATCATCTGAGACCATCCTCACCCCAATGTTGTCTGTCAAAAGGATAAAAGGTGTCTAGGAAAATCTGATAAAAATGGACATGACAACTGGACACTAAAACTTACTAAAATAATGAAATGTGTAAAATGCAATAAAACGGGGGATGCCCAGAATGATTAAAATTTATTTTGCATTTAATTTTTTAGTGTAAGAATGTTGAATTTTGAGAGCTGAAAAATCCACAAATGAAACTGTACCGGGCACACACATCCTATTTTCCTTTCACCATAACACACAATAGAATGGCAACATTATCTTGAACAGGCTGGAACTGTGTTATAAAATGGCTCTATGTGCTCTCAGAATTGTGTAAAATGTTAACTGATAATACATATTGCCACTGAGAATAGATAACTAAAAACAATCAATGTCCAGAAATAAATTTGGTACCCTTAAGAAGCTGACAATTATTTATGCAGAAACCCACAGGGATGGCACAATTACGAACATTAGCTCCAATTATAAGTAATTTTTTTTTCCAGAAAACTTGACATATTTTATCATAAAGTGCACTGCTATACTGTTATGAAAACAGTTCAATTTCTGGAAGAGATAAATATTCCTCACACAAAAAGAATCAGATTGTAGAAATAATGGGAAGTGTGAAAAGTAATGCTATTGTAAAGAAAATTGAAGTTGCTAATTCATAACTATCGTGTCACCACTAAATTGCTGAAGTTGGCTACACTGGATTTTCTTAGGAACAAATCATATCTGAGAACACTGTTTTATTGCCACTATATGTTCTGCATCATCCAGTTCCTTTGTTTTTAGTCATGTGTTCGCTGAGCATGCAGTTCTGAGCTCTTGTGCTGAGCTGTATCCAGAGTCAATTATTGCTTAAAAAATTGTTGCAGTTTTTAACTATTCATTCGAAAACAAAAGTAAGTCCCCTGATGTTACAATAATAATGTGAAACCCTTTTGTAATGAAACAATGGAATAGAATGATTTTTCATTATTTAATTACTTTTTAGGTTACACCAATCATCTTTTGAATTGTTTATGACAAATATTGGTTTTATGGCTGAAGAAAGGTGGAAAGTACAAGTTGGCAGTGTCTCCTTGGACAGTATCTGCAAGATACATGTGACAATGCCCTTACTTGCGTGATTGAACTGACCAATGAAGAATAACAAGTTTTATTATGGCAAAGCAATATTAATTCATACTGTGATTTAAGTGTTTCATGTGTGTGTATGTGTTAAACACAAAGACAGGTACCTGTGCAGATTCTCTCTACATAAGAAAATTAGCTGTGGTCCCTTCAAGTGCCATAAACAAGCTGTTTCATCTGGATTGTGTGAAATTAGTTTAGAAAAGTCAAAGACTTTCAAAATGAGAGGCTTGTAGCATTATTCCTAGGGAGAAAATATGCCCATCTGTATCAAACTTATTAATGAAAAACAAGCAAGTGATGACTCATCACCAGGCTATATAAATGACAGTAATGTGAAGGTGCAGACTTCTGAAAAACCTGTGCTCAATACTAGCTTAACTAGCTTAGCAGTATCTCCTGCAAAGCTGCATTTGGTTGCTCGGGATAGTCGGTATGCAGCAGTCAAACGAAAAATGGAATCAGCAGCTGGGGCTCTGAAAACTAAAATTTAATGTACATATCAAGTTGAGCTGGCTGCTGATGCAAGCACTATCCCTGACTGTGATTTAACAGAACTGGAAGAAAAGGCAAAACATCATGACGAACTCATGGTCAAAATCAAACAGAAAATTGAATATGCAAATAATTGTGAAAAAATTCAGTTACTTACTCTTGTGCTGCCAACATGGTCTTGACAGAAAGTCAGTTCCAGATTTCAGGTTTCTGAATATTTGGTACGACAAGCAAGAGCTCTGTTAATGGAGAAGGGAATTTTATCAATGGATGAGCAGAAAAGAGGAAAGACATTGCCACATGATACAGTGCAAAAAGCAAAGAGCTTTTATTTGGATGACGAAAACACAAGAATAATGCATGGGAAAAAAGACAAAGTGAGCACCAGCAAAAATACCTATGAACAAAGTCTTGTTTTAAGTAATTTAACTGAACTGTATCCTGAAGACAAAGTAGGATTCTCAAAATTTGCTTCTCTTCAACCAAAACAGTGTATACTTGCAGGATCACCAGGAACACATACCATATGTGTGTGCATTTACCACCAAAACATTAAATTGCTTCTAAATTCCATTTCTACTAAAGAAACATACCAAGATCTAATTAAAGTAATAACATATGATATAAATAACTGAGCCTGTATGTTTTGTCTGTGTGAAAAAATGCCCCACCGGTTCATTGTTTCAAACCCATGTAGAAAATGAAATAGAAGACTATGAACCTGATGAGATGGTACAGTACAGTCAATGGGTATCAACTGATAGAATTCTGTGACACACTAATTAAGAAAATTGAAAAACTAACTCCACACGCTTTTATTTCTCAATCACAATATGATTATCTGCAAATAAAGAAGGAAACACTTGATGAAGGATCAGTGTTGATTTTAATGGATTTCAGTGAAAATCTCAATTTTGTTGTTCAAGGTGAAGTACAGGGGTACCATTGGAACAATGGAAGCTGCACTCTTCACACTGTCCATACACATTACAAAAAGTTGCATGCAAAATCTCAGTTTACAACTAGATAATGGGTGTCATGGCCTGTGTGACTTGACATGGAATGATCCCTTGTTGACACCCAGTCAAATGTGTAACCTGTGGTAGGGATGCGCATGAGGGCGATTGTCCACCTCCTCCCCGCAGTTTCAGCTGCAATGGTGGCCATGCCGCAGCCTCTTGGGATTTTCCAGTGAGTCTCGATGAGTGGGCTCTCCAGTAGATTCAAGTAATGAAAAAGTGTCATACCCAGTTGCTCACATGTTACTGGCTAGTTGCAAACCCTGCGTTCTCCTGTCTGGCACCTATAGTGCAATTATTTCTACCCCTCGCTCCATGAAGGACATGGCTATGCAGACATGCGACCTCCAATTCAGCACTAAGATTTTGAAATTGCCCACCATCAAGATAGCATCACCATCCCCTGGCCAGCTGTGCAAGCCATCAGACACTCACCTCAAGGGGCAAAACCACCAGCTACACAACCGGTAGGCTACAAAGGACAGGAGTACTCCCATGGAGACTTCCTACATCCCTCCAACCAACCAACACCTTAGTCTTCTACTAGCCAGAAAGGCTCGAAGAAGTCCACCAAAGGCAAAGAATCTTCTCCTTCGCCAACTCGAAGGTGCTCTTTGATGTTGTCACCACGTGATACCTTAGCCCAACCAGCCTCTGTGTTGCCGATATGCACCACGGACCACTTTTCGGCATTGGAATCCACAGACCAATATCACAAGCAAGCCGATGCTTCTGTGGAACCCATGGAGCAGGATCTTTCCTGCTTCTATGCCCTGTAGTAGCAACTCTTCACAGGCTGTCACTCAGCAGCCACTGAGGTGACACCCCTACATCTCATCCTCATCGTGACTCTCCTCCAGTGGAACATTGGCGGCCTTCGGTACCACAAAGAGGATTTATGGCTGCATTTAGCATGGCAGCATCCCCTTGTACTTTGCCTTCAGGAAATGAAATTACGCCCTCACGACCGCTTTAAGCTATCACATTCCTTCCGGTTCATTTTGACCTACCCCCTGAGGTCAGCTTCCTATCTCATGGGGTCATCATGCTGCTCATACGGGATGACATTCATAGTCAACCCATCTCCCTGACTATCCATCTTAAAGCTGTTGCAGTTTGCCTTTTCTTTCCCCACCTGACTTTTTCCCTCCATATCATTTGTGTCCCTCCATTATTTGATGTCACCAGGCACCAGGGCAGACTTCCTTCAGCTTATCAGGCAGTTACCTCCCCCATTTTCACTAATCGGTGACTTTAATGCACATCATCCCCTTTGGGGTTCTCCCAGGACCGGTCCGAGAGGTGCCCTCTTGGCTGATCTTAACCACCTTAACCTCTACTGCCTCAACACTGGAGCACCCACTTTCCTTCCCGACTTCTCACACACCTATTCCCATTTGGACCTATCCTTCTGCACTATCCAGCTTGTCCATCACCTTGATTGGTATGTTCTTTCTGACACCTACTCGAACGACCATTTCCTGTGTGCTATCCATTTGCTGACTCCTACCCCACCTGCATGCACACACAAATGGCACCTTACTTAGGCTGACTGGCAGCTTTACTCCTCCCTGGTGACCTTCAAAGAACAAGATTTCTCCACTTGTGATAACCAGGTGGAATATCCCACAAACATTACCCTTACTGCTGCAGAATGTTCCATTCCTCGTACTTTCTGTTTACCATGCCGTGTCCCAGTCCCTTGGTGGACAGAGGTGTGCCGTGACGCAATTCGCACATGGAGATGTGCTCTCTGCATTTTTAACCATCATCCTACGATGGCAAATTATAAACAGATGCATGCAAAGTGTCATTGCATTCTTCGGGATAGCAAAAGAGCTAGCTAGATTTCATTCACTAGTTCTTTTAACAGGTCCACCCCTTCCTCTGTCATGTGAGCCAACCTCCGATGGCACTCCAGTTCCAAGATCCATTCCCCAGTTTCCGGTTTGACAATAGCAGACAATGTCATCGTGGACCCTATTGCTATCTCCAACACCTTGGGCCACCATTTTGTGGAAATTTCTAGCTTTTCCCACTCTCACCCTGCCTTCCTCCATCGGAAACGAGTGGAGGAGGCTCGGGCAATACCCTTATCTTCTCTGAATCGCAAGTGCTACAATGCCATCTTTACTATGATGGAGCTAGATCTTGCTCTCAGTTCATCCCAATCCTCTGCCTCAGGGCTAGATGCCATCCACATTCAGATGTTGCAGCACCTTTCTCTTGTGGGCAAGCACTTTCTGCTTAACATGTACAACTTTATCTGAGCATTGCTAATGAATGCACAGTGTGGATTTAGAGTGCAGCATTCTGCGGTTGACAATCTCGTCACTTTGTCCACCCATGTCTTCAATGGTTTTCTGTGGAAATCCCAGATTGTGGCTGTGTTTTTCGATTTGGAGGAGGCCTACAACACCTGCTGGAGAACAGGTATCCTCCTTATTCTTTACGCGTGGGGCTTCTGTGGCTGCCTGGTCTGTTTCCTTCAGGAATTTTTAAAAGACCAAGTTTTCAATGTGCATGTGGGTGGGTTCTGCCTTGTCAGACACCTTTATCCAGGAGAACGGTGTGCCTCAGGGTTCCATCCTGAGCATCGTCCTCTTTGCTATCGCCGTTAACCCTATAATGGCCTGTCTCCCACTGGGCATCTCTGGCTCCCTTTTTGTTGACAATTTTGCCATCTATTGCAGTTCTCCACAGACCTGTCTCACTGAGCAGCATCTTCAGCGATGTCTTGATCGTCTTTACTCCTGGAGCATCGACAATGGCTTTCGTTTTTCCACTGACAAAACCATGTGTATGAATTTCTGGTGGCACAATTTGTTTCTACCACTGTCTTCACATCTTGGGCCTGTTGCCCTTCCGTTCGTTGAAACTGCGAAATTCCAGGGGTTCATGTTTGATAGGAAACTCTCTTGGTCCTGTCATGTGTGGTAGCCCGCTGTATGCGGTTCCTCACACCCTCCTCCGTTTGTAGTAATCCCTTGTCTATTTGAAACATCTACATTTGTAAGACGTTATCCAAAGCTGAAACCAAATGCAATGCCATCAATTTTTCCTAATTTTTTGACTTTGACAACAGCCAGTCATTCATGCTGAAGGTTATGAGATGCAGAAAGTGAGAATTATGAAAAAGAAGTGATATGAAACTAGAAAGGCTCAATGAAGAGCAGAATGCTATTAACAAACATTGTTTGTTTGCATACATGGCAAAGCACAATATGAGATATAAAGAAGAATCAGCAGTTCTGAGTAAACAAAAGATATTATTGTGTTTAACTGATAACACTTAACACACTAGATATTCAGAATTATTGGAATCTCCAGCAGCAACAACAATAGTAATGAAGCTAAGACTAAAGAAGACCTCTACACTCCAGGAGGATTTTTGGTATCCTTCATTGCAGAGGAAGAGGGTATATGAAAAGATTAGCAGCCCAGACTGCCAGTACTTGGGCTCACTGAAATTACCCAGATACCTAATAATTTTAAAAATGTGCAAAAGTTGAACAAAACAGTTTCCTTCCATAATAAAAGAGGACATAATAATGAAACAGACCAGTTAGTAATGAATCTAAATGATACTGAAAATGTCTGTTACCATGCTCCATGCATCAGGCCATTATAGGTGAGTGGTTGCCTATTCCTTACTTTATACAGGTATATTTTTAAAAGTAGATACATAATGCGTGGACAGTTAAGCCATACTTCATAAGTCATGGACCATCTTGCATCTTGAAACATCATGGAACACATGATATTTGAAAATGAATAGAGTTTATTTAATGTCTTAATAGTTTTTCCTCTCTCAAAAACAGAAAAAAGTGTTAGTTTCTATTAGCTTCTATTTAAAAATATTTTTAAATTATAACTGCTGTTTGTCAATGTTCCATATTAATTTGATTTCACTTACTGATTATTGGTGTGTAGTAGAGTAATAATGTCACACACACACACACACACACACACACACACACACACACACATTTTTGGCAAGATTTTCTTGATTGCAGAAGTTATAAATTTGAGTAGTGTATTTGTTCTTAGGTAATTGACCATATTGTACCTTTAAACAATTTTTCACATTTGGAAAAATCTTACCTTTTCAGAGTAAGTTTTGTAATTTCAGAAAAGCCTGCTGCACACATAAAGTGAATGTTATTATTTCCAAACAGAATAAGAAAACATATTAAACTTCTATTACAGGATTAGCTAGAGATTAAAGCATGAAAAGTGTTCTGAGGTACAACGCTCTAACCTACCTTCTGCCATGCACCACAAACACGTATTTATGTTATTTAAAGCAGCAATGTCAATGTTACTACTTGAGTTGGCATCCTCCTTTGATTCAGCTCATTCAAGTAAATGATTAAAAATAATCATTATTTAAGCTAGCATTTTAACTCTTAATCTTGCCTTTATTTTGCCAGTTCTCAGATTTGTCAACACCAGCCCACAGTTCTGTGTTTCCAAGAATGCTGTCCATGTACATAAATTTAGCTCTTTACTTGCCTCATGCTGTCATCACCACTATTCCTCCTCGTCTGTTCCTTTGCAAATTTCGTCATCCTGCCTTGGACCTTAAGTGGGATGCAGACCAGTTTTTTTGACTGCTTATTAGTTGTTTCTCCCCTCTAAAATCACTGTACATTACTTGGCTTGGTATCTCCCTGTACATAAAGCTTTGGCAGTTTTGTGGACCGAACTGTCACCTGCAATCGCTTTGATTCTTCATGGAATCGTCCCTGATTTTTGTCGTCCTGAAACTGTTTGTTTTATTACTATTTTGGCCTTGGTTGCCATCCCAGTTATGGTTGTGTCCATCAAATGCTTTATTTTCTTTGATCATATGTACTTGATTATTTTCATTTGCATTACTAGCTCTGTTATTTGGTGATTTCAGCTTGTAACATACTATTTGTTTCAATTTGTCTACGTAACCCAGAAATTGTCCATTGTATTTGTTGTACTATGAATCAAGCCCCAATGGAGAGACTCTGGTCATTGACTTTTGAAAGTACAAAACTCAATTAAAATCCCCAGTGTTTTATTGGGATGCACTAACTTGTGCAACTCATTCTGGCCAATAAGATCCATTATCTCCCTGATGCTGTTGAATGCAGGCCCATTTAAAAACTATCTTGCAACTTAGTCTGCAGAATCCTCTAACTCTACAAATTTAATTTCCCTGTCATCCAACAGCACCATGACAAAAATACCCGTACAGAATGCTAAGAAATCGACAGGATGATACCTGTTCTACATCTACATACATATTCTGCAAGCCACCATATGATGCATGGCAGAGGGTACCATGTACCACCACTAGTTCCCTTTCATGTTCAATTTGCGATAGAGCAAGGCAAAACAAGTGTCTATGTCTCTGTATGAGCCCTAATTTCACCCCCAAACATCCCTGTTCTGAGCCACAGTCACTGCCCTGGCTAACAAAGCAGTGCTGCTGGTACTTAAACTCTCTTCTTGACCACAAGTTGTTCCTGAAAATGGTTTCAACTCAGGTCCCTGCATGACAATTTGAATGTAAGGCATGTATGGTTTACTAGTTTCCATATTGCCAAGTTGACAATATCCAATAACTTTTCACCTCTAATCCTACAGCACATTTAACCTTTGTCTTCAGCTTCAATTCAAACTCTGACGTAACCACACAGCTTCATCACTAAGCTTTAGCAGAGCAGACAGTTTCCTTCTCCTGACTGTCCCATAGCAGTTTATTCTTTTCCATGTGGTCCCTCAAATTTCCTTCAATTACTTCCATAGATAAAACTTGGTAAGCATAACTTAATCTGTTAATAACCTTGTCAACCCTGTGCTGATGTGGGACAAAGGCACAAGAAAAATAAAAAGAATAATAATTTTTGAGCCCACTGGTTGATTTACATAAATTACATCTTATGTGGAATTAAACTACAAGAAAGTACACTGATGAGCCAAAACATTATATCATATTTGCCCATCTTTGGAACAAAATGCATCACTGATTCTCTGTACGAGGAATCACACAGTTTGTTGGTAGGTTTGTGGAGATATGTGCCATTAGATGGGTATGCACAGGTCATGTAATTCACGTATTTCATCTAAATGTAATTCATGCTGATTTTCATATGCCATACTTGCACCCAATAGTGGCCCAGATGGGTTGCATAGGATTTACATCAGGTGAATTTGGTTGATGAGACATCAACATGAGTTCACTATAATGCCCCTCAAACCACTGTAAGATGGTTCTGGCTCTGAGACACAGACAACTGTACTGTTGAAAGACGACATTGCCACCAGGAAAGACATCGAGCATGAAGGGATGCAGGTGGTTTGCAGCTGTCAGCTTGTCTTTGTCCCATGCAAGCACAGGAAGATGTCTTGCATAGCATAATACTGCTCCCATCAGAAAGCTCCATGGTGCACTGCACATTTTGAGCCACCATTCACCTTGATGATGACGTTTGTGGAGATGACCATCAACCTCATATAATGAAAATACGATTCAGCTGAAGAAGTGACAGGTTTCCATTGACCGAAAACTGAATCCCAATGGTCCCATTCCCACTGCAATCATAACTGATGATGCATTGGGTCAACGTGTGAATGCGTAGTGGTGGTCTGCTGTGAAGCTCCATGTTCAACAATGTATGATGAACTGTGTCCTACTAAACAATTGTGCGTGCATGAGCATTGTGCTCTTTCAGCAGAGATGCCTCCGAATGCCATGTTCTGTGAAGAGTCATGGACGTCCTTCCATTTAGCCCATAGTGGTAGTTTTATTGACCAGCTTCACCACCGCCGAGATACTCAATCACAGGCTCTGCATAGTAATAGTCTGCCCTTTGTCAAAGTCACTTATCTCAACGATTTCCTCATATGTGGCCCCTATCTTCTTTAGGGTGATCCCCCATCCATGTCAGCTCTGTTTACATATTTTTGTTACCTTATCATGTGGCTGCAAATCCACTATGCGGCATCCAACATTGTGGTGGGCAGTGGCCATAATATATTAAGATAGTAACTGTCATCGAAAGAACAGATACCATTGATGACCGTGCAGCTTCTCTAGAATAAATGATAATTAATTGAAACCCTCAGCTGCCGACAGATGTTGATGTAGCTCGATACATATGTAGATTGTGGACAGTTGAGAATGTGGGTCTCACGGGATGTGTGCAAGGGATAAGTCCCTGCAGTCACACTATTTGTCAGTGTCCTCAGTGGCTCAGATGGATAGAGCATCTGCCATGTAAGCAGGAGATCCCGGTTGGGGCACACATTTTCACATCTCACAGTTTGTATCATGGAAACTGGTATTTTTGCATAAATTCTACTCCTTCTATTCTTTTCTCTTTTTGTTCCATGTGGCTGCCCTGCTCTCCTTTTCTTCACTCTATATCATTAATTTGTTGCTGCATAATTGGAGACTGCTCCAGCTGAAACCTGATTTCAGCTAATCTCATCTCTTGCCTCTCTAGTATCGCCTTCATCACTTTATTGTGAATCTTATGCTCTTTATTATGTATTTCTTGCCGCTCCATTTGCAGCTACAGGCCTCATACATCACTCTCTTCATTTTTTTTCCTTTTCAATAGGTGCAGATGACATACTTGGCTGGGTTACATGATCGTTATCACCTACCGCGTCACCTACACCGCCATTTTCCAACCTATTTGCTGCTTCCCTCTCCACGTTCTGTACTTCTGCATATACTGTTTCTGCACCTACATTGCTTGCACCTCGCATTGTTCCTGATTGATTTTGACTGCCCTCTTCTCTAATGTTCTGCCATACTGATTCTTCACTCCTATAACCCAGCTAGGTTTTTCAGCAAGTATTAAATCTTCTTCTCTGTCATCTGCATCTGTGTGAACTAAACCTTTTCCATCTGTACCTTGTTCCTATTTTGACTATGTGTCTTCATCCACTGCTAATTGTTTGCAGTAATTCCATCTCCAGCATCTCGTTGAAGCTTCCTACTTCCTGTGAAGAACAGTGATTGAATTACTAATGCCCTTACATATATAAACAATGCCTAAGCAAACAAAAGTAATGGACCAAATCCATAAGCAGAAATAAATCCACAAACCAGTAAAAGTGATGCAGTTTATGATTAATCAATGAACCTGTTCCATTCAATCATATTAATGAGAACTTGCCACTGTGTTCCTCAAACCACACCATCACTCTGCTGGCCTTGTTACATGGCGCATTATCTTGTTGAAAAATTCCACTATTTCCAGGACATGTGACCATCACCAGGGGGTGTATGTGGTCTGCAACCAGTATATGATACTCCTTGGCCATCGTGGTGCCTTGCACAAGCTCTACTGGACCCACAGATGCCCACATGAATGTTCCACAGAGCATAATGGAGCCACTGCCAGCTTGTCTCTGTTCTATCATACTGGTGTTAAGGAGCTGTTCACTGGGAAGATAACAGATTCATGCACTCCCATCGGCATGATAAAGAAGGCATTGGAATTCGTCAGACCATGGAATGCTCTGCACCTGTTGAGCATCTGACAAGCCGTGCGGTTTCTGAAAGGCTCATGCAAGGCCTCTAGGCCATCGCAATCAGTCACTCAGACATATCGTGCAGCTTCCCCATTCTACACACGGACAGCATGCTCACAGATAGCTCATGCACCTTGCATGTGTCTGACTAGCAGTCATTCCTTGTTAGGTGACACTACTATTACTTGGAAGGTTTATATCAACAGTAGATTGATGGTCATAATGTTCTGGCTGATCAGTGTAGGGTAGTACATTTGAAGTTGCGAGAGTTGTCACAAGAAGAAAATTATGCAGAATAAGGTCAAGGTGCCCTTAGTGTTTACTGAAATACCTAACCAGGTACTTGCTCATTGTGATATCAATGTGGCCCATCCACTTCAGATAACAGAGGGGGAATAGATACATTCTCACAAAATTCATCATAGCAGAGGCTGTAGCACAACAGCATGACGACACAATAATGTGTTTTAGTACATAAAATAATCTGCAGTTATGGAATACCATCAGTATTATTGAGTGACTAAGAAAGAAAATTACTAAATGATTCCCAAAAAAAGAGTTTGTTGTTTATTGGAGATTGAGAAGATTCAGTCTTGTGCATACTATCTGCATAAAAACGAATCACTCAAAAGAACACATCAAATACTAACAGAATATATATATGTCATGATGTGGGAATGAAGCAGGAAAGCTGAGATGAATGGGTGTCTTTTGTCACTTGTACATAACACCAAACTGCATTCATTGACTAGGTTAACTCCATTCAAGTTATTTTTCAAAAGAACAAAATTTGGTCAAAGTATGATCCAACTATTATTATTATTATTATTATTATTATTATTATTATTACTATTACACAACAGAACTAAAGGAGGGGATGTGATAGATGTATCAAATGGCTAGAGTTTTAATAAGCAATGTAAGAAAAAAGATAAGGGATAGTATGATCGCACACAAAACTCCAAGGAATTTAAGACAGGACACAGAGGGCAATTAAAGAGATTAATAAGCCCATGGAGAGGGTCTTTTGATTCTGTGAGGACCCTATGATCAAATGTACTGCTCCAGTTAACAAGTAAGAAGTTTATAATGGTGCACACGAACAGATTAAAGTAGTGCTTTTAACTTAAGGTATTTGAGGCTGTGAAAAAAAGTAAAGTTGATGTTTCTGAAGTATAAGGAGAAAGAACATGCTAAATTTCATGATGAAACTGACTAAAAAGGGTCTTATATCTTGGAATACCAAGGACACAGGGGAAGGAGGCATCATGATTGGCCCTCAGAGACAGGCTAATATCCAGTCACTTTGCCTCTATTAGCCTAACCCTAATAGCAGCAGCAAACAGTGACTATAGGACAGCATGCACATTACATAGAAAATAATTTAGGATTACATAAAAGAGTAGTAGAGACGGAAAGATACAATTGTAAAACACACATTTCTGTCTATGTGACAGTAACCACCACCACCCCCGTAATCATAGGAGTGATTGTTAGATATCTCAAATGCAGCATCTAATGCAGAAAGTTGCAAGAAGAGAAGTTTTATCACCATGTGCATATGAATTGTGATCTGGCTCATGAGAAATTCTCACAAGAAGTGTTCTCTTTGAATGAAATTCCTCCTAACCTTAGTGCTTCATCACTGGATACAAAGGATCGCAGATGAAGAAAAGAGAAGATATGATTATATATTCTATATATTTGTGTTTCAGGACTGTATTATATGCATTAACAGAAAACATTGCATGTATATTTATACATTTAAGTAGAACAAAAAGTATGTGTTTATGTGTGTATATGTATATGGTCATGTAACATGTAACTTGAATAAGAGAGAAGTTCCTAAGGTTTGAGGTGTAATGACTAAGTCATGAATGCTTGCCATAAATATGAAAAAAATCATTTAGGTATGAATATTAGCAGGAAGCTTGGTAACTTAGATGCAGACGTACAAAGCCAGTTGCTTTTGCCAGTTTGGTACGGGGTTATAGCATTAAGAAACTGCTGATTTCACTCCCACTGATTATGATTTGGATGGAAAAAGCAATGCTGTCATGCACCATCTGTAAGCAAACAGGCTCAAATGCAGTATATAGAGGCCACCAGTGGACAAGCAGGGCAGAGTTCCAACCAACATTAAAGTTCGACCCTGTCATCCACTGAAACCAGTCTCTCTGATGATCACCAGCCAACAGCAGGAATTATGTGCGTGACAATTATACTCATTTAAGCTTTTACACTAAAAAAGGTACGTACCTCTGGACACGTAGAGTTTGATTAGAGCAATAGAAACTGGCTCTATTCATGATTCGCTGCCTGGAATACCATCATTAGACATTACTGCCTATACTGGATTCCTAATAGAGTGTTAGGCTGGTGTGGCCATTTATTCTAGTAATTAGTTACTAATAGTGTAAGATTACAAGGCTCATCTTTATTCTACACATATGTTTAGTGGTTCTTAGGACTCAAGTGATAAATCAGTGTCGGTGCTCTTCAGCATTTTCATGTAAACATATGAAGAAGCATTAAAAGTGAAAGACAATGCAGTAATATTTCCTTACTGACACCATACCTGCCTCCTTGGCCAAACATCCAAGTTGTTCTGTAATGAAAAATCTTAGCTTGACCTTTGCTGTCTCACCCCTCATATATAGCCATTCATGTGCCTAAGACAGATGATCTCAAATCCCATGTCACATCCAATCTGATTGTGAGATCCAAAGTAAGTATGTTGCAGCCCAAATCTGGTTGCGACACTTTGAACACTTCGAATACAGTGCAGTCACTGCAGTGATTCAGAGGAAGTTTTGCATCAAAATTTGTCTAAGTACAAACTTTGGTACCAAGAACCTACAACAGTACTAAGAAAAAGAATGAAACTCAGCAATAATCAAGGTAAAAAGCACTACAAGAGTGTGAAATCACAAAATGTCAAGCATTTGAGTTCAGTTACTGTAGTACCCATACACAAAGACATGGTGTTTTCTGCATGGTTTTCTCGCATCTGGTATCCACAGGACAAGACCCATGATAAGTGGGCCTGTCTAGTTTGATGTGTGAACAGATATCAGCATTCTAATGAATATATACACTCTGGATGGGTCAAACAGCATGACTGTGGTAATAATACTTAAGCAATGATGCAGCAACCACTCACTATCTTGGCACACAGTTCTCTTCTCAGAATATCTACAACTGCTGTTGTGAGTCAATGATAAAATCCACTACAGTTGTAAAAAGTTATTTATTTCCAAAAAGAAAAGCACTAACCACTTTCAGGATATATGTCCCATCTTCATATCCATCTGCAAAATTTTTAAAAGAATAATAATACCTATCCATGTGATTAAGAAAAAATCCCCTATTCATACATTAAAATGTGATGCCACAAAGGATGCATAACTAAGGTTAAAATAGCTTAAAATGTTAGAATAATGCATCCTTGGTACATGAGATGCTAGAGAATATCCCCTACAATTCTAAGTCTGCCAGAAAGCTTATCACAGAGGAAGACCCATACAAAAGGATAAAGGTCCCCAATTACAAGAGCAGAAACCACAGTTAAATGGAATAAAAGATATAAGGAATTGTTTGCCTGATATCCCAAATCCCCCATTCCAAAATTTACAACGGACCAGGCTTAGGGGCACTCCACACATGGATCAGCATGAAGACTGATGGATGGTCTTTTGAACAATGAAACGTCCAAGAAAAGAAAGGGATTATATTATATAGGCTATGCATCTGAGGTATGTAAGTAAAACAATGTAACCCCACGAGTAAAGTTTGTGACTCACCTGTGCTTCATAATGCCCATCAGACCAGTATGAAATACAACCCAAAGTTCAAATGCCGATGGGAGCGACTGTGTGCCTGTATTGTTAACAAGTGGGCTGCTCACGCCATCTGACAGTCAAAATTAACATCTTAGAAGAAATTGGGATTATGAAATGCAAAATTAATTATCCTGAAAAGGCAATTAATAAACAAACTGAGTTAAAGCACAGGAGCATACTAAATAAGTACGTCCAATACTTTCTGGTTACTACAGCCAGTAAAAATTGATTTCCACATTCCAAATATGAGGGTTCTTTACATCTTCTGCTTATAGTTATTTACTGTAAATTTTTTCCTGTTTGTTTATGCCAAGCTTTGTTTGTCCCTGAAGCAATGTGATTCTTTATGATGTGGCTCTCTGTTTGTGTCACTAGCATTTGTTAATGTGTATGTTAACTCTATGGTTACATTGTGTTCTACAGTTCTGAAATTAAATCAGCAGCTCTTACAGGGAGGGTAGGATTGCAACCTATGCTCTGTTTATTATCAATTGTTTTTATTATTCTGGATTTTAGTGATATTCCTTAAAAATCTTTCATTGTACTTTTCACTGTATGGCTATTCTTCATGTGATCACTAGTTTTAACTTAGATGCTTCTGCTGTAATTGTTGGTAGGCTATAAGTGCTTTGTGGGTTTCCTTCCATTTGTATTAATTGTTTCACAACTTTGTGCATGTACAAAGTAGTGACAATTTGAGACTGCTCTTTAAGTGTGCAATATGAATTCTTGAGTGACATTCCACAAATTATGTCAGTTTACGTTGGTTTGACCCTAATTGGTTGGTTTACAATGTATTCACATGCAGATGTGGTAATCTGTAATTAATGTCTGTCTGGTACATGAGAGAAGGTAATTTTAACTGCAGCAGATGACAGCTGGTGAATTCTTAGACCTGTTGTTTGTGGGTACATTAACCTAAATTTTGACCATCAGAGCAGCCCACTTGCTAACATTATGGATACAGGGCCACTCCCACCAGCTTTTGAACTTTGGATTGTGTGTCATACTAGTCTGATGAATGTCTATGAAGCACTGGTGAGTTGCAAACTTCACTCAGGGCGTTACATTGTTTTCCTCACATAAATGCAGGTGTGCAGTCTATGTAACCCCTTTTTCAGACATTTCAGTGTTCGAAAGACTACCCATCTGTCTTCATGTGAATCCATGTGAGGTACACCCTGAAGCCTGGACTGCTGTAATTTTTTTAATGGGGGATTTGGGATGTTGCATCATTAATTCTTTTATATTTTATTCAATTTGACAGTAGTTTCTACTCTTCTAATTAAGGACTTTTGTCCTTTTATGTAGGTGCTCCTCTGTGAGAGGCTTTCTGGCAGACCTAAGATCGAAGAGGATAATGTGTTGCATGTCATGTACCAGGGATACACTGTTTTAGCATTTTAACCTACACTGAAGTGCCAAAGAAACTGGTATAGACATGCATATTCAAATAGGCAGAATATGGCACTGTGGTCAACAATGACTATATAAGACAAGTGTCTGGTGCAGTTGGTAGATCGATTACTGATGCTACAATCACAGGTTTATCAAGATTTAAGTGAGTTTGAATGTGGTGTTATAGTTGGTGCACGAGCGATGGGACACAACATCTCAGAGGTAGTGATGAATTTGGGATTTTCTCTTATGACCATTTCATGAGTGTACCATGAATGTCAGTAATTCAGTAAAACATCAAATCTCCAACATAACTGCAGCTGAAAAAAGATCCTGCAAGAATGGGAGCAACGACGACAGGAGAGAATCGTTCAATGTGACAGAAGTACAACCCTTCCCCAAATTGCTGCAGATTTCAGTGCTGGGACTTCAACAACTGTCAGCATGCAAACCATTCACTAAAACATCATCGATATGGGCTTTTGGAGACGAAGGCCCACTCGTGTACCCTTGATAACTACATGACACAAAGCTTTACACCTCATGAGGGCCCGTCAGCACCAACATTGGACTGTTGATGACTGGAAACATGTTACATGGTTGGACGAATCTCGTTTCAAATTGCATCGAGCGGATGGATATGTACAGGTATGGACCCTGAATGTCAGAAGTGGACTGTTCAAGCTGGTGGAGGCTCTGTAATGGTGTCTGGCATGTGCAGTTGGAGTGATATGGGAACCCTGATACGTCTAGACACTGCTCTGACAGGTGACACATATGTAAGCGTCCTGTCTCATCACCTGCATCCATTCATCTCCATTGTGCTTTCCATTGGGCTTGGGCAATTCCAACAGGACAATGTGACACCCCATACATCCAGAACTGCTACAGAGTGGCTCCAGCAACACTCTTCTGAGTTGAAACACTTCTGCTGCCCGCCAAACTCCCCTGACGTGAACATTATTGGGCATATCTGAGATGTCTTGCAACATGCTGTTCAGAAGAGATCTCCAACCCCCCGTACTCTAACAGATTTATTGACAGCCCTGCAGTATTCATGGTGTCAATTCCAGCACTACTTCAGACATCAGTTGAGTCCATGCCACATCGTATTGTGGCACTTTTGCATGCTTGCAGGGGACCTACACAATATTAGGCAGGTTTACCAGTTTCTTTGGCTCTTCAGTGCATTTTAACCTCAGTTATGCATCCTTTGTGGACTTACATTTTATTGTACTCATAGAAGTTTTTTGTAAGAATTTCTGTTGGTTCTGTTTAGCATTGATTTTATTTATCACATGGATCAGTATTATCACTATTTTAAAATTTTTGTAGATGCACCTGAAAATGGGACATGTGCCCTGAAATTGTATAGTGCTTTCCTTTCTAGAAATAAATAATTTTTACAACTGTAGTGGATTTTATCATTGTCACTGGTTACCAGTTTTGGATACTTTCACATCCATCTTCTGAAGCTTTGCATTTCTTATGCCATCCTAGATGTACTGAAACATTCATTCCTACCTGCCACTGTTAGTTGCTGCTTCTTCATCTCAACTAAAACTGCAACTCTAGATCTTAACCTTTTTTTGAACAGCTCATAGTGAGTCAAACACTTCAAAATGGGCGGTGTGTTGGTGTTATGATTTTATTCATTCAGTGTGTAGAGCAACAAGTAAAACTCTATAATGTCCACTTTGATTATGCACTTAAATAACCAGTTTGAAGGACGAACACTGATAGCTACATTTGTGTAGAGTCAGTATTTATTAATTGGCAGTGAAGTGGGAGAGGTACTGATAGTGTGCAAGTGTTGATCTCCTATCCTACTGAGCCAAGCTGCTTCTCACTTCTTTGTCTGAGTACTGGCACCTGCCACCTACCATCCAGCCCAGAACTCCTGACAGAACCCGAGGGAGACCAAAGCTGCTCCTCACTTTACTGCCCTGAGCCACAGATCTTAGCAACTGCCATGACTTGTGGCAGCCTCACTCTCATGTGAGTGATTTAGAATACAAGATGAGACATCTTACAGTCTTTTGGGATGTTAATTTGAAGATAGGTTAGGAAGCATTTGCACTATCATGGGAGAATTCAGATTTGGATTATGCCACTAGGGAATGTATTGCTGCACTACAGTAGTGGTCCAATTAACTTTGGGTCACATACTGTCTGCATAGGTGATCAAGAACTCCTACACTCCTGGAAATTGAAATAAGAACACCGTGAATTCATTGTTCCAGGAAGGGGAAACTTTATTGACACATTCCTGGGGTCAGATACATCACATGATCACACTGACAGAACCACAGGCACATAGACACAGGCAACAGAGCATGCACAATGTCGGCACTAGTACAGTGTATATCCACCTTTCGCAGCAATGCAGGCTGCTATTCTCCCATGGAGACGATCGTAGAGATGCTGGATGTAGTCCTGTGGAACGGCTTGCCATGCCATTTCCACCTGGCGCCTCAGTTGGACCAGCGTTCGTGCTGGACGTGCAGACCGCGTGAGACGACGCTTCATCCAGTCCCAAACATGCTCAATGGGGGACAGATCCGGAGATCTTGCTGGCCAGGGTAGTTGACTTACACCTTCTAGAGCACGTTGGGTGGCACGGGATACATGCGGACGTGCAATGTCCTGTTGGAACAGCAAGTTCCCTTGCCGGTCTAGGAATGGTAGAACGATGGGTTCGATGACGGTTTGGATGTACCGTGCACTATTCAGTGTCCCCTCGACGATCACCAGTGGTGTACGGCCAGTGTAGGAGATCGCTCCCCACACCATGATGCCGGGTGTTGGCCCTGTGTGCCTCGGTCGTATGCAGTCCTGATTGTGGCGCTCACCTGCACGGCGCCAAACACGCATACGACCATCATTGGCACCAAGGCAGAAGCGACTCTCATCGCTGAAGACGACACGTCTCCATTCGTCCCTCCATTCACGCCTGTCGCGACACCACTGAAGGCGGGCTGCACGATGTTGGGGCGTGAGCGGAAGACGGCCTAACGGTGTGCGGGACCGTAGCCCAGCTTCATGGAGACGGTTGCGAATGGTCCTCGCCGATACCCCAGGAGCAACAGTGTCCCTAATTTGCTGGGAAGTGGCGGTGCGGTCCCCTACGGCACTGCGTAGGATCCTACGGTCTTGGCGTGCATCCGTGCGTCGCTGCGGTCCGGTCCCAGGTCGACGGGCACGTGCACCTTCCGCCGACCACTGGCGACAACATCGATGTACTGTGGAGACCTCACGCCCCACGTGTTGAGCAATTCGGCGGTACGTCCACCCGGCCTCCCGCATGCCCACTATACGCCCTCGCTCATAGTCCGTCAACTGCACATACGGTTCACGTCCACGCTGTCGCGGCATGCTACCAGTGTTAAAGACTGCGATGGAGCTCCGTATGCCACGGCAAACTGGCTGACACTGACGGCGGCGGTGCACAAATGCTGCGCAGCTAGCGCCATTCAACGGAACACCGCGGTTCCTGGTGTGTCCGCTGTGCCATGCGTGTGATCATTGCTTGTACAGCCCTCTCGCAGTGTCCGGAGCAAGTATGGTGGGTCTGACACACCGGTGTCAATGTGTTCTTTTTTCCATTTCCAGGAGTGTATTTGGCAGTGACAGATCTCTACATGTGTCTGAGAAAGGCAGAATGATTTGTAGCTTCAAATGAATTTTATCAATGTGACTGGTGAGCCAGTCTTTAAATGAATTTTTGGTAGGCAGTAATGCAAATATAGTTGACAAAATTTTTGATATTTTAGGCACTTGAAATTCTTTATCATATTTGACATTATACACTACTGGTTATTAAAATTGCTACACCAAGAAGAAGTGCAGATGATAAACGGGTATTCATTGGACAAATATATTATACTAGAACTGACACGTGATTACATTTTCACACAATTTGGGTGCATAGATCCTGAGAAATCAGTACCCAGAGCAACCACCTCTGCCCATAATAATGGCCTTGATATGCCTGGGCATTGAGTCAAACAGAGCTTGGATGGCGTGTACAGGTACAGCTGCCCATGCAGCTTCAACACGATATCACCGTTCATCAGGAGTAGTGACTGGCATATTGTGACAAGCCAGTTGCTCGACCACCACTCACCAGACATTTTCAATTGGTGAGAGACCTGGAGAATGTGCTGGCCAGGGCAGCAGTTGAACATTTTCTGTATCCAGAAAGGCCCGTACAGGACCTGCAACATGTGGTCGTGCATTATCCTGCTGAAATGTAGGGTTTCGCAGGGATCGAATGAAGGGTAGAGCCATGGGTCATAACACATCTGAAATGTAACGTCCACTGTTCAAAGTGCCGTCAATGCGAACAAGAGGTGACCGAGACGTGTAACCAATGGCAACCCATACCATCACGCCGGCTGATACGCCAGTTTGCCGATGACGAATACACGCTTCTAATGATCGTTCACTGTGATGTTGCCAAACACGGATGTGACCATCATGATGCTGTAAACGGAACCCGGATTCATCCGAGAAAATGACGTTTTGCCATTCATGTACCCAGGTTTGTCGTTGAGTACACCATAGCAGGTGCTCCTGTCTGTGTTGCAGCGTCAAGGGTAACCTCAGCCATGGTCTCCGAGCTGATAGTCCATGCTGCTGCAAATGTCATTGAACTGTTCGTTCAGAAGGTTATTGCCTTGCAAACGTCCCCGTCTGTTGACTCAGGGATCGAGACGTGGCTGCACAATCCGTTACAGCCATGCAGATAAGATGCCTGTCATCTCAACTGCTAGTGATATGAGGCCATTGGGATCCAGCACGGCGTTCCGTATTACCCTCCTGAACCCACCAATTCCATATTCTGCTAACAGTCATTGTATCTCGATCAACACGAGCAGCAATGCCGCGATACAATAAACTGCAATCGCAAAAGGCTACAAAAGTAAAAAACGTGATGGTACACATTTCTCCTCCTTAAATGAGGCATCACAACAACTTTTCACCAGGCAATGCTGGTCAACTGCTGTTTGTGTATGAGAAATCAGTTGGAAACTTTCCTCGTGTCAGCATGTTGTAGGTGTCGCCACCGGTGCCAACCTTGTGTGAATGCTCTGAAAAGCTAATCATTTGCATATCACAGCATCTTCTTCCTGTCGGTTAAATTTCGCATCTGTAACACGTCATCTTCGTGGTGTAGCAATTTTAATGGCCAGTAGTGTATTATTACATTAAATTGTTCTTGAGATGTCACCAGATCACAGCTTCTCCACTGCACTGCATGCAATTGACTGCAGAGCTGGGATGCACGGGGTGTGTCTGCTCCACTCCCTTCCTCCCTCCCATCCCTCCACTCCCCCTCCTGGCCTCAGCATCTGACTGGATGTGGTGATGCTGATGTCATGATCCCTGAATGGCCTTGGAGATAAGGAAGTGCTGATGATGATGCCAGTGGAATATAACAAGCACAGTTGCATGAGCATGGTACAATTCCTGGTATGGCCTTGAAGATAAGACTGCATTGATACTGATGTCAGTAAATTCATGGTCAGATCATACACTGGTCCACTACTAGGCTCATAAAGCAACTGCCACAGGTATAAACTTAAAAAATATTCTAGATTTAGGCAGTTCTGGGAACAGCTCATAATGTTTTAAACTGAACATGAATGTGGAAGATATAACAAGAATGGTTTAAGAATGTTATTCAAACAGCACCTCAACTGGTTAGAGTACCTGAAGCTGGAGCATCAGCAAAAAGAGTATTTAGTAGTCATACCTCCAAGTGTAAAGCAATTTCTGAATACTGCTGAGGTTAAATACTAGTAAAAATGTATTTCAGTGCTTAATTACCTACAGTAATATCTCAAAAGAGCTAATTATTGACATACTAATGTGAAAGATGACATACAGGCTGTTTGAAAAAGAAGTCTAGTTTTAAGTAAAAATTTAATGGGGAAATTAATGAAAAATTACACCAATCAGTACATATCATGAAAGAGAATGCCTTCAAGTTTTGTGTAAAGTTAGTAGACGTCAATGTGGGATCCATTTGTTGCCCTGCACATGTTGAGACAATATCCCACTTCTTGCCACGTATTCACCAATATTTCAGGTGTAACAGTCCCAACCACTGGGACAATTCTTTCCCGCAAATGATTGATGTGTCTGATCTTTTCACTATACACAACATTTTTTATGTGGCCCCAAAAGAAAAAGTCCAGTGGGGTTAAGTCTGTGCTTTGTGGTGGCCAAGGTATTGGGCCAGCCCTGCCTATCCACCTTCCTGGAAAGCGAGTGTCAAGAGCCGCACACACATGGTTAATGAAATGAGGTGGTGTGCCATCTTGTTGAAGAAACAAAATCCCCTTTTCCACCTCAGTATCATCCATTTGGGGAAAGACACACTCTGCCAACATGTCACAGTAAACATCCCTGTTTATTGTTTTTTTTTCTACAAAAATGAAAGGATGAATCACACGATCTTCTATCAAACTGCACCAGACATTAACTTTGGGAGAGTCACATTGATGCTGAATAACTTCATGTGGATGCTCTGCCCCCCCCCCCCCTTCCCCTCTAAATTCTTCAGTTATGATGATTAACTATTCCATTGACATGTGATGTAGCCTCATCAGAAAAGACAATCTTTCTTAAAAAAATTGACATCATCATCAATTCTGTATAGAAAGTCAACAGCAAACTCATACCTTTCGATTTTATCAGTAGGTTTTATTTCATGTAACAGTTGCAATTTGTAGGAGCACAATTTAAGTCTTTTATGCACCTTTAGGCACTCCTAATTGTAGATTACGTCTGGCCAATGACTTCTTTGGGCACCGAATACACGAAACACGGATCTGTTCAACATCTTCAGAAGTTCTTGGTCTACCTGGCGATTTTGCTTTTAAAAAACTACCTGTTTCCTTGAAAGACTTTAACCAGTGACAGATAGTTTTTGCTGTAGGTGGTTCACCACCATACTGACGTCTAAAATTATGTTGCACTATTATAACTGACTCAGTTTTCACAAGCCAAATAACACACTGCAGTTTATGTTGTGGAATACATATTGTTGCTGAGTTGCTCTGCTCTGCACTGCACTGCATGCATGCCTGGACTGAAGTGAGGGAACAGAGGATAAAACGGCACTGGTGCCATCTCAATGTTGAGCAGACCAGCCAACTGCAGGGAGCCAAACTTGGAGAGTTGATGAACCAAACACCACAAACTAGAATAGTGTATGTCACTTTGAACAGATCCTAGGACATATTAAAACTAGGGAGTTCTTTGTCAAACACACTGTATATTGGTACACATTCAGGACCAAAGAATCTAAACTAAAATTCTCCAAATGATAAAAAGACGTGTTGAGTATAGTAACATTGTTAGGATACTTCAAGACTGACACAGTGACAGATAGAAACCATGCAAAAACAAAATAAGATTTGGTGTCTGCTAGAGGTAGCACAGAAGTGCATAAAAACAGGAGAGCTGTCTTGAGATATGGTGCAGTTGCATGACAGTGACATGCAACACTTGCATGCATGGGGGTGGATGTTTGCTGTCAGCTGATTTGCCCAGCAGCACCAAACTTATGGCTCTGGAAAGCTTGATTGTAGAAGCAGAATAAAGAAAAAGGGGGTGGGGGAATTGAGTGTTTGAAGTTTGAAACATCTACCATCTATTATCATAGGTTTCTACTATCTGATGCTTCTGTTTTCTGTTCTTCAGTGGAAAACAAATATTAATAGTTACTGGTAAACTTTAGTGTTATTATTGTGTTGGTCATTCAATATGACAGTGGTTCAATTAGCTGAACTGTAGGTCTGACATCAATGTACAAATTACATATGATCATCAAAATAAAGTTGTGGAAACAGTGAATTTTGATTTTGTGATAAACTTATTCTAAAAGGGAACAGCTATAGTGTACTAGGAATACCACTGTGATTTGGACTGTATCTAACGCATGCGCAACATCATGACAAGCTGGGAAAATATTTCATGGCAGAGCAGATAATGGCTCTTACTATTAGAAATATTGAACTGCAGGAGCATCTGGGAGACCATTCATGCATTGCCACCTGCTCAAAGAAGTGGATTCAGATGTTCAGGCAATCCCTGGCGATCCTACAAAATATGCTGACACTCCTCCTAGTGCATCACAGTTCAGCATAGTAATTAATTATCCTGCCATCACTTTCATTCCTTTCTTTGTGGGCAGATGATCAGAAAACACATTTACATTTATGCAGAAGCTACGCGATGTCAGCCAGATGTGCTAGTGGCCCAACGAATTTCAATTAAGTGTTACACATTTGAAGTTGTTGGGAGATGCATGAATGTATGTTGATTCAGTGGAGACTTTGAAAAATGCCAGCAGTTCTGAGGTGTTGGCTAAGGCTTTAGCAGATAGGTACACTGATAAAAGGGGCATAAGTTGCTATCAGGACAAGTTGTTCACCGTCCACTACAGCAATGGTAATAGTTTTGGAGCTTTTGTCAATTGTATATGCACAATCTCATATCCTGTGTATGCGCTAGGATCAAACCAATCCAGGAATGCCCTGCTTAAGGAGGCAGAGGTATGAGCAGTTATGTATTCGTTAGGGGAATAAACCCACAGACAATGGTAAAGGTGGTGTCACCCTTGTCCCTACAGGAGGTAGTGCATTTAGCATTGCTGTGAGGAGAGGCTGGATGCTTTATTTCATTTTCTCCACATGGCACTGATTCCCACAGGGTCTACACTTCCAAACCAAACTGTATATGTTGCAAGTGGTCAGGTCATATTTTCAATACATGTTATGTTCGTTATTGTACCTATTGTGGACAGATTGGCCATCTTGTTACTGATTGCTGCCAGTCATGGGGTACACTAAAATGAAGATGGAGAGGAGCTTGAAGTTTTAGAGGAACTGGAAGATCTGGTCAAGAAAATGGTAGAGGGCCTGAGGCTCCACACTTCCAGTAAGGTCAGTCAACCCCATTGACTTTTGTGGGCTGATGGTGGCAAATGTAATTGTACTCAGTAATGTTATAAGCAAATCGTGAAAGCGTTCATAGATATGGATGCTCAGGTGAGCACAGTATTTTTTATCCCCTGGTGATACACATTGACACTGTCTCACTGATGCATAAATGGACAGAGACTTTGAACCCTCTGGTTGAGGTAATGACTGCGGGGAGAAAATAAGAGACTGATATGAAGACAATTAGAAAAAGGGACAGGATTTTGATGTCATTCTTGGTAATGATTCCTCGCACCTTTCAGGATGTCACTGAAATTATATCACAAACTGTTCAATTTTGTGTTTTAATCCATCAGTTTGGTGGCAACAACACTCAACAAGTGTGAGGAACCTGGCCAAAAAGACCTATTCCCCGAGTTTCCATGGAACATGTATCTTAGTGCTAAAGGCCAGTGTATATGGTGGGACAGAAAGAGTTCTCTGTATGGCAATCAAATTTTGAGAACCTATGAAAACTACCTTTCTGGTTGACCTATTCTGCAACAATGAAGTTTTAGATCATCCATAGGTTCATGCCGTACAAGGCCCTGTAGGGTCGAGAACATAAATGGTAAAATGTATGTGAAAATATGTTTAGATAATTGTGGATTGAGAAATGTTGTAGTTCCATGTGGAACAGTGCTGCCCAGCTTACAGAAAATAACAGATGATGAGCAATGTATGATAGGATAAACTCAATTCCTGGATAGTTCAAAGCAAAAATTGCCAATTTGAAGATTGTATTCAATTGCTCCACACTTTACAGACCAGCTGAGGGAAAAATCAATGCATCCAAACAAACCAGAGGGAAGTATTTTTTACCCTGTGCAAGAGGAAATTCCATGACTGTTTGAAGGATGGCAGTACTTGCTAGCCACCAATTTGACTCAGTACGAAATTTCAACTGGGAATGCATGGTCAACTGCCCAAAAACCCTAAGAAATATCATACCACTTTTAATCAGTAGTTGAAGAAAGCATCCAGAAATAATTAGGTTCTGGAATTATTCAGCCTTCCTCAAACCCTTGGGCATCCCCTATTATACTCGTGCCCAAGGAAAGCATTAACAGTGAAATAAGCTATCATCTTTGTGTTGAGATGAGAGCAGTGAACTGGGTAAGCACTCTTGGTACATATCTGCTGCCTCATATTGATAACACACTTAACTTATTAGGAAACTGCAAGTATTTCTTTGTTCTAAGTATGAAATCAGGCTATCATCACATTCCCATTGTGCCTTGGAACAGACATGAGATGGCATTTGTTGTGGCTTCAGGATTATATGAGTTTCTTAGAATGCCTTTTGATTTAAAAATGTACCTGTTACTTTCCAGCAGTTTGTAGTCATATTACTTCATGGATTGAAACTAATCATCTGTTTAGTATTTTTTGATGATACCATTGTCTTTTCATGGACAGTAGAGGAACATGTTGAACACCTAACAAGCATACTATCACAGCTACAAGGGAAACTTAAGTTTTAATTTGGAAAAGTGTTTTTTGTTGAGTCTTAGGTGCAATATCTGGGCCACATTATAAGTTTTGTGTCTTATGGAGGTGGTTGACTATTTCCTTGCACTTAAGAACGTGAAGGAACTACAGCCATTTCTTGGGCTTGCTAATTATTACCGTAGATTTATTCAAGGTTATACCACCAACACAAGGCAAGTTCCAAAATTACTGAAAAAAGGCGGTACCTTTCAATTAGATCACAAAATGTGGCAGAAATGGAATAAATTAAGGTTAAGGATGTTCTGTCAAAATCTCCCTTGTTAATCTATCTAGACTTCAAAACATCATGTGATGCCAGTGGGTTGTGTCCTAAGTCAGGAGCAAGATGCTGAAGAAAAACCTGTTGGTTATGCATCCTGTCATCTTGATGAAGCAGATATTAATTACAGCACAACTGCAAAAGTGTTGTTGGCACTGGTATTTGGAGAGAACTACTTCAAGTGATACCAATACAGTCAACATCTCACTGTAGTTACTGATCATGCCATCTTATTGTGGCTTTTAAACTTAAAAGATCCAAGTAGTCAACTGATGCAGTGAGCTTTAAAACTAAATGAACATGATTATGAGATACACCACATATTGGGCAAATTACATCAAAATGCTGATGTTCTGCACAGAAAGGTTTGTGTGTTGCAAGCAGATAAGGTACTTGGTGCTGATTTGCAGGAAGCATAGGAAAAAACTGCAGAATGCAAGCAATTTGCCACACTTCTGGACTTCATGTGTCTGAAGAAGGTATCGTGTGTCAAAAAATGCCTGAAGGAATTTGGTTGGTAATATTGAAAGCACTCCGGCATCACATTATTGCCCAATGTCATGATAACATTCAAGCTCATCACATGAGAAGCAGGTCACAAATACATAAGTAGTGACACAGTACTGGTGGGAAGGCTATCAATGTCATTCTGAAGAACACATTTGCATGTACATTCTGTGTGTGCAGAGTGCGCAACTGACTAAACCTCAAATTCCACTGCAAACATTGACTCCAGACTTTTGAAATCATAATGTTGGACATTGTGGGACCTTTTGAACAAACATATAAAGAAAACAAACATATACTGTCCATTATTGGTCACTGTTTGCACTATCTATTTCTGGTCCCTACAGCTGATATGATAGCTGTAACAGTAGTAAAAGAATTTGTGATGTATTTCATCTTGCCTTTTGGAATCCCTGTTGCAATACTTTCTGATAAAGGTGTACATTTTATGTCTTTCATGTTTGTATAAGTCTGTAAACTACCATTAAATTAAAAAAATGGAGAACCGCCTCTTTTCATCCTAAAGTAAATGGTAGGGCTGAATATGTTCATACAACAATCATGAAATGCTCATACTACAATCACAAAAGTGCCGTATTACCACCTTTCCATCAGGGTGACTAGGTGCTGTTGAGAAATCCTACCCTCCAAAAGAGGAGGACAAAAAGTTCTCCCTGCAGTATGAAGGACCATGCCAGATTACTTGGGAGATGTCACCTTTGGATGCCAAAATACAGTATCAGACTGCACGGTGATCGTGCAATTTGATAGGCTATAGCCTGATGGTGGTCGTTTGACACCACAACCAGTTGTAATTTCTGTTGATCCTGTGTGAGTTAAATGCAGTACCTCCCAAAATTTTAAGAGATTTATGAAACTTCTTTTACTGGCACTCTAAATGCCCATATGTCCTGCAGCCAAGGGACTGAATTCAGTTTGAATTATGGAACTGGAAATAACAATATCCCTGCCATCATTTGTAATGTGTAAATTCTTTTCCTCACAATTGACTGTCCTCTGCAGACTCCCGTCTCAACTCTCAGGAGGTATGGAAACATGAAACAGGTGTGCAGTGTTTCTGATTACCCAAACAATTTCTGTAAGATAATTTGGCAGTTCCATCCTTAAAATCTTTCTAAACAATCCTTTCACAGTGCTCTTTTCTTTCCTGTATTTTCAAATTACTGTACCCCATACAACCAGTGGTATTTCTGAAAGTGCCAAGTAGTTTTTGTGCCTTGAATGGAATAAGTTGGCTTTCCAATGTGGCAGTGACTGCAGCTTGCATCCCTAACATAAGTATATGGGAAGTGTGGATGGGCAGCCAGTGCATTGCGAGTTCTCCTCCAAGAGTCCCTGCAAATGCACAGAGCTTGACACAGTCGCTACCTCCTCCCTCTGAGAATACACATGCATGCTTTGTGCCACATGTGCAGAGTCCCCGTGAGACCACTATCCGTCCTTGTCCCTCCTCTCACCACCCATTTCTACATTATGGCCTAGTGGCCATCCTGCGTTCTTGACATCATGGGACCCACCTCTCCAATATCTGAATATGGATACTGTTGACAATTTTAAATGCCAGTGGACCAGCTGCTCCTGCCACGACATGCCGCTGTCTTGTTCATTACGTCTCAACTAGCAAGAATAATATGCAGACCCCTTTTAGCCAGACTGCAGCACTGTTATTTTATGCTTTTAGTATTTACTTCAGTACTAGCACTTCAGTAAAACTACAGTGAATATTTGTTATCATAATGTTCATAACTGTCACTGTGGCAGCTCTATATGAAATGGTGTTCATTCTATAGTTGAGAGTAAAGACACCTGAGAGGTGTTTTTCTGTTATGCTATGAAGAGAAAGCAGCTCAGAGTTCTAAGATTCAGACTGTGTAAGAGTACTGTAATTGTAAATGACATTAATAATTTTACTGTACAGTTTCAGCTATCTATTGCTTATTATTTTAACTGTTTTACTAAGTGAACTGTGGTTCATGATACTGTGTTAGTATCTGGAAGCATGTGAATTATATCAGCAGATAAATTGGCAAGAGCATACAGTTTATCTTCATCCATGGTACTTCTAAGGATCATTTTGATCTGTGACAAAGTGGCAAAATACCTCTCTGTTTCACACATTGTCACTAGGATAGTAGCTACTAATTTCAACAATTTCGCAATGTCAACAAAAGGTTCTCACAGGTTATTTTCAATTAAAAATTTTAGAAGGGCTATTGCACTTTTCAGTTCTTGAAAATCATTTCAAGCCCAAATGATTCATAGGTCTATTTTTAACTTAGCTTTATTTAAAAATAGATAGGACTGCATAACATTGGAAAGAATTTTTTCAGGTAATTTATTTTTCAGTGAGGGGAAGAAGTGCTGGTGAAGTAAATTAGAGACCAATAAGTGGCTGGCAAATTCATACCTCTGTTTGCTCTCCTTAATTATTATGTCAGTTACTTTCTTTGCTGCTTCATTCCTTGTTTTTCATATATGTCCTTACAGCTTCTTTTTGCTGTATTTGGTTTTTCCTCAATTATGATGTTATTAACATTGCCTCTAACTTTCAAAATTTCATTTTTGTATGATGTTTTCTGCTTGATTTATTGAGATGGGATCAGTGGTGGACTTTCGTAATTGGTTGCACAAGATCTCCATGTGAGACATTATTTTATAAAAGACCTCTAACCAAAAGGAGAATTTTTGTCTGTTACAGTTTCAACCCTAGACCATATGCAAAAGTTGTCATCTGGTTGCTGGTGTCTTCAACAGGTTGAAAACATTCTAGAATGGCTTTTTTTTCTTATGCAGTGTAAAGATTGTTCTTGATTTAAAATTTCATCTTATGGCTGATCAATGAGGGATTTTTCATTTCACACTTGCATCTAGAAAAGCCACAATTTGAGGTGAATTAGAGAAGAATATTGTTACCTCTGCAATAGTATTGAAAAACAGTTTTACTTGTTTATTCCTACTTGTAACTTGGGCAAGAATTAAGCTCAGCTGGTGTGCATAACAATGCACATAACACACGAAATGATACTTTTCTCTTACAATTGTTTGTACCCCTGCATGTTGGCAGTGCATGATACAAGCACCATCATAACTTTTGGATGTTACTTTTTCTTTCTTTTCTTGGAGAACATCAGCAAGAACATTTTTAATACAAGCTGCTGAGGAGGAAGCATCATTACCAGATGAATTTAAAAATGTCCAAAATCTTTCAACAGGCTCTCCAGCAGATAATAGATAACAAAACATTACAAGCAATTGAAATTTAAAAGATACAGCAGAAGTTTCACCTGATGTCACATACATAAAATCTGACTTAGCTATTTCTCCATGAAACGCATGTAACATACCCTAGTAAATCAATTTGTATATCCTTGGATGTACCCTTAAAGACTGTAGCATTGTTCATGTGCTCTTTTAAAAGAGCATCTTAAGCTGAAGTGAAATTTATTGACCCTCTGAATATTCCAGAATTGCTAGATTCCGCTGTTTCATCAAGTCCACGTAAGCCAAGTTCAAACTCACAGCAGAACTTTATGGAGTCAATCACAGTTATTTTTTCTTACATTGTCATTGTGACTTTCTATATTATGTCTGAAAGCTGAGCTAAGCTATTGCCTAATTTCTGTTTTTCCAAGGACTGATAAATCTAAATAAGAATTCTTATGTGCAATAGATTCTTTGCACTTCTTAGCCTTCTGTTTTAGATGACTTATGTCTTTCCTCAGCTTGTTTTAATTCAAGGTGAGGTACTGGCCTACCAAGCTTCTTCATTTCACACTTCTCTTCCAAGATCAAAGCTGAGAAATTTGCATCTAAAAGGTATTGACAGCAAACTCCAAGAACAGATGAATATGCATATGAGCACTAAAGCATAATTAATAACTGAATGCACTGTTAAGCTATTGTATGAACATCACTCCATTACAATGAAGGCACATGTGCTAACTGCTTTGGTTATGGGCTGTGGTCTTTCAGTTCAGGTCAATTTCCATGAAAGTCCAACTCACATCTGAGCTGGTCCTTCCACCAATGTAAATGTGCATATATTACTAGCAATAGTTCTCCTTGCTCCTGCCTGCCAAAGGAACACCCATAAGCTTATTTATCGAGGTTCAGAAGGGACATTGAGCCCCAGCAGTGCTTGGGGGTATACGCATGCTATTTGGAGACCTTAAAACTTTTTTTTATATGATGCAAATACCTTGAAAATTAAGATAAAATGATCTAATATGAGAAACAAATGAAGAATAAGTGTGTACATTATAAATGTATATATTTAAACAGTCATCTTTTTTTCACTGAACCACTGGAACATATGCTGTGCCACCTCTCAATGACATCAACCTCCAGAGGTCAATAAGAGCAAGCAAAATTGAACCTTAAGAACATTATAGGTGTGTACTGCCATTTGATTCATTCTTGATTTTTCTCTAGTTCATTTCAGATTGTCTATGCTAATGCATGTGTATCATGTCATTCATGTTTAATGAAGTGGTTACTTTTGTAGAATCAGTATGTGCATCTTATTCCATCTACATACCTCTGTGGTAACAAAAACATTGATGACCTGCAACAGCCGTACAATACCTACGGACTCAGAAAGTGTGTTGTGTTGCTTTCCCACCAGTCAATGAACAGTGATACCCAACAAAGATTATTGGGACCTTTGGTCTATACGTGTGTGTGTGTGTGTGTGTGTGTGTGTGTGTGTGTGTGTGTGTGTTGGGGCTTATGGGCGCTCAACATCGAGGTCATCAGCGCCCTGACACACATTAAAAGGAACGAATGTGGAGAGACCTAATAAAACTGAAAAACACACTTAAAGAAAGCAGGAAAAGAAGGAAAATACTACATAAGAAAGTAAAACCGAAGGAAAGGGAAAACATAGCAACAAGAATGCCACACAAAATTGTCACTGGCTGGCCACTTACATAAAATATCGGCGAGCTTGTCACACAGTGAGCAAATTAAAATACTCTCCCTAAAATCTTTGTAAAAACATTTGACATGGCACAGAACTTTAAAACTTTAACCACATTCGTCCGAGTGTTGCCTAAAAGAGATGGCAGGTCCGCTGGCAAGCCAGCCGCAGCCCGCTGGTCAGAAAATAAAACACAATCCAATAAAACGTGGCTCACAGTGACCTGAACGCCACAAGCACCACACATTGGAGGGTCCTCCCGCCGGAGCAGGAAGTCATGCGTCATAGGGCTGTGGCCTATTTGAAGACGCATGAGGAGAACCTTGTCCCGTCGATGGGGCTGAAAGGAAGTACACCACACACGCGTTGTGGGCTTGACTATACAGAGCTTATTGTAAGTCACTTCCAGCCACTCATCCTCCCACTGACGCATGACTCGTGAGCTCAACAGCGAGGTGAGTGCGTGCAAGGGGATAGCACACTGAGATACTTGTAGTTCGAGACACGCCTCCTTGGCTGCAAGATCTGCCCTTTCATTCCCAGCAATGCCGACATGCCCCAGAACCCAGCAGAAAGCTACAACCTTCCCCAGTCGCTGTAGTCGGAGGAGGGCATCCTGGATGGTCTGGACTATTTTGTCTGCCGGATACAAACGTTGCAATGAGTGAAGGGCACTGAGCGAATCGGAACAGACAAGAAATTTAGGAGAGGAAGAAAGCCTCATCTGCTCCAGTGCCCGCAAGATTGCAGACAATTCTGCATCAAAGACAGTAAAAGTCTGAGGCAGTCGGACCTTGAGGACATGATCTGGAAAAACAACTGAGCAACCAACGGAATCCCCTTGTTTCGATCCATCCGTAAAAACAGCTACATAGTCGTGGTGCTCAGATAAAATGGCAGAAAATGCTGCATTAAAAACAGTGGCAGGAGTGCAATCTCTTTTGTACTGCAGTAAATCTAAAATCACTCTGGGGCTCTTCAGTAACCAGGGTGGCAGGCAGTTAAAACCCAGGATTTGGGGTTGTACAGACTCCACACCGAAGGACTCTAGCACACGTTGCACACGGATCCCAAATGTCAACGTAGCCCGAGGACGGTGGGAAAAAAGGTGGTCCACAGGTGGATGGGCAACAAGATGGTGAGCAGGCGAGCTGGGAGCTGCAAGAAACTTACATGCCTGGCGCACCAGCAGGAGCTGCCGCCGCATGGTAAGTGGCGGTTCGCCAGCCTCAGCACAGAGGCTGGGTACGGGACTGGTCCGATAAGCACCCATGGCCAGTCGAATCCCAGCATGGTGAACAGCGTCAAGGATCTGCAAATAAGACGGCCTTGCTGACCCATATACTGTGCACCCATAGTTCAGCCTTCAACGCACAAAAGCGCGATAAAACTGAAGGAGACGCACCCTGTCCGCTCCCCAAGACCTGTGGCTGAGGCACTTGAGGATGTTCAGTGCCTTCAGGGTTCTAGCTTTCAAGTCACGTAGGTGTGGCAGCCATGACAACCTGGAGTCAAAAATTAGGCCCAGAAAACGCACTGTGTCTCAAAATTGTAGGACAGTATCCCCCATATGCAAGGCAGGCAAAGTAAAAAGACGACGAGAATGATTAAAATGAACACAAACACACTTATTGGCAGAAAACCGAAAACCCGTCTTTGCAGCCCACTCCTCTAACCGCCGCACTGTTAGCTGCAACTGACGGCTCACGGTTGCAACACTGGAGGAGGAACAGAAAACAGCAAAGTCGTCTACAAACAAGGAGCACTCGACTGGACTCCTCACTGTAGACGTTGACGGCTATGGCAAAGAGTGTAACGCTTAAAACACTGCCCTGGGGGACACCGTTCTCTTGCTCAAAGCGATCAGACAGTGTGTCACCAACGCGGGTCCGAAAAAACTGCTGAGGCAGGAAAGACCGAATGAAAATAGGGAGGTGGCCACGAAAGCCCCATTGATGCAGTTGTGCAAAAATACAGTGTCTCCAAGTAGTATCATATGCCTTACTGATATCAAAGAAGATACCGATACAGTGATGCTGACGGAGGAAAGCCTGCTGAATAGCCGCCTCCAGGAGGGTCAGGTTGTCGACCGTGGACCGAAATTTGCAGAATCCACACTGAAAGCGGCTAAGGAGCTGTCTGGTCTCTAACAGCCAGACTAGACGCCGGTTAAGCATCTGTTCCAGGGTCTTTCCAACACAGCTTGTCAAGGCGATACTACGATAACTACTGGGACATGTGCGGTCCTTTCCTGGTTTGAGGAGAGGGATGAGGATTGCCTCCCTCCACGAGGTACGGAACACTCCTGTCTGCCATATGAAATTAAAACATTCAAGGAGGATTTCCTTTGACGCCGCTGGCAGATGTCACAGCATGGAGTACTGGATGCGGTCATAACCTGGTGCAGTGTCAGAAGTCTCATTAAGTGCCGATTCAAGTTCCCACATGGAGAAAGGGGAGTTGCAGGCCTCAGAACTGTTCGACCGAAAGTCCAAGGTCGCTCTTTTGACAGTCGCACGGTAGCGACGAAACGCTGGATCCTGGGTTGCAGTGGCAGTACTTTGTGCAAAATGCTCTGCTAGCATCTGAGCAATGGCTCTGGGTGTCGTTTGGAAGTATCCCTGGTTCAGGACTGCAGCTATTGGTAAATGGCTGCATTTACCGGAAATCCTCCGGATGGCTTCCCATACTCTTGTGGAACAAGTGGAACGGTTGATGGAGTCCAGGAACTCCTGCCATGACCTTTTCTTGCTCTCTTTAATGACACGGCGTGTCCTGGCTCTCGTTATTCGAAAGGCGGTAAGATTGGCCGCTGTTGGGCGACATTTAAATCGTCGAAGAGCTGCACGCCTGTCCCGGATGGCGGAACGGCACTCTTCTGTCCACCAAGGCACAAGGCGCCACTTAAGAGGGCCAGAAGACCGTGGTATGGACAGGTCAGCAGCATGATGGATCACAAGTGTGATGTGATCCACCCATTCCTGTACGCTGTTGTGGCGTTCAAAGACAGCCAACCGAGTGAACAGTGGCCAGTTTGCTCTGCCAAACATCCACAATGGCGGCCTCTGCTCCAGCAATACACCATCCAGGGGATGAATGGGATGGGGAAGTGATCGCTGGAATGAAGGTCGTCAATGACCTCCCAGTGAACAGAGTCGGTGAGGGTTGGAGAGCAGAAAGATAGGTCAATGGCTGAGAATGACCCAGTAGCAGTAGAGAAATGAGTCGGAGTACCTGTGTTGAGGATGCACAACACTTGAGATGTTAGGAGGCTCTCCAAAATTTGACCTCTAGCGCAAAGAGAAGTTGAGCCCCACAGGAAATGATGGGCATTGAAGTCTCCCAGGAGGAGAAATGGGCGGGGGAGTTGGTCGATAAGATCTGAGAGAGCCTCTAAGTTCACTGCATCCAGAGGGGGCAAATAAAGGGAGCAAACGGTAAGCCTCCGACGTGAATAAATTTCAACTGCAACTGCTTGCTGGTCAGTATCCAGGGGGAGAGCCGAGGAGTGGTGGTCATTATTGACAAACACGGCGACTCCACCTTTGGCCCTTTCTCCAGTCAGGTCATCTTTGCGATATAACGTATAGCCCCTTAGTACATGAGCATCAGAAGGTTTGAAATGCGTTTCCTGTAAACACAAGCACAGGGGACGTTGCTGTGCTAGGAGGTTAAGTTCCTCCACATGTGCCCCGAATCCATTCATGTTTCACTGTATAACGGGAGCCATCTATCAGGGTGGGAGTACCTTCATTCTCACTTCCTGTTGGGGAGGTGAGCCCACAACAGGTGGAGGCTCAGTTTTGGGGCGAGATGATTGCCCCAATGTCAGATTGCCCCAATCTGACATCAACCTCCATCACCTCAGAAGAGGAGTTGAGAGAGACGTCAGAGAGAATGACATCAACATCAGCAGACTGTATAAGTTCAGTCTCCTTCAGTGGGCGAGTCTTTACCTTTGGCTTTGGTTTAGATTTTCTGGCCTGAGGTGGCATTGGAGCCAAAACCGCAGAAACAGTAGGGGGTGTAGCAGCGCTGGGCAGTGCACAAGACTGGACCCGGGAAGGGGCAGGAAGTTCCATGATGTCAGCTACCACGGCCTGGTCAGAAGGCCGGGGGTGGGGGGGGGGGGGGGGGGGGGGGAGCAGCAGCAGGCTTCACAGGAACGGCAGCAGCACATGTACATTGACAAATGCAGGTGCTAGTGCTGACAGTAGCAACCTACATTTGCGTAGCGGCATCGGTTTTCAAGACTGGCTGTTTCAGAACGGAAGAAAAGGAGGCAGCGAACGTGGGCGGCTGCATGGACTTGTAGATTTTCTTTGCCTGATATTTAAGTTGCTGCAGGTCATACCATGTAATAAGCTGGCCAACCTCATTGATAACATGCTCACAGATAGAAGTTTCAGAGTCATAATGGGCGACTTAAAAAGTGATGAAATGAAGCTCAACAATGGCTTACCACAAGGCTCCGTTCTGGCGCCATTGATGTTTAACCTCTACATATCTGACTTACCTGAAACCACTTCTCAAAAATTCGGATATGCCGACGACTGGGCAATAGCTGCAAGAGGCAGATCAATGGAGGCAACGGAAAACACATTAACTGCGGATCTAACAAAGCTGGGAGATTACTTCCGAAGGTGGAGATTACGGCCAAACGCGACAAAAACGGAGGTGACATGCTTTCACCTCGACAATGCCCAAGCAAAAAGAAAGCTCAATGTTCATTTTGAAAACAGGCAGCTAAACCATAATAATTACCCCAGATATCTAGGCGTCACCTTTGACAGAACCCTAACATTCAAGGAACACCTATGTAATACAGCCGCAAAACTTAAAACTCGAAATAATATCATACAGAAGCCATGTGGGACCACGTGGGGCTCTTCCGCGGCTGTACTGAGATCTTCGGCTCTGGGACTTGTCTACACAACAGCAGAATATGCCGCACCGGTATGGCTAAACAGTAAACACACAGGCTTGATCGATGCTCAACTAAACTACACAATGAGGATGATATCAGGAATAATAAAGCCAACGCCTTTACACTGGCTACCTATACTAAGCAACATTCCCCCACCGGACCTGCGCAGAGAGAACGCTCTCTTACGCGAGTATGGAAAAGTGCTGAACAACGAGAAACTGCCAATCCATAAGGATGTTCCTGCCCTGGAGATGAACAGATTGCGCTCAAGACACCCCTCTTTAAAAAAGGCAAAAAATACACATCCTCTCAACCCGGATTATGGCAACCTCTGGAAAATGCGGTGGAGAGAATCTGTGCCCCAAAACCTGCAGAATATGCCATGCATCAATGTCCAACCACCAGGATTCAATTTGCCAAGGAAAACTTGGACGACCATGAATCGAATTCAGACAAATAACGGCAGATGTGCAGACAGCCTCCACAGGTGGGGTAAAATCACCACCCCGAGATGTGACTGCGGTGCGGACCGGCAGACGATTCGTCACATCGTGGAAGATTGCCCTCTGAGACGTTTTGCAGGAGACCCCAATGAGTTTCTGACCGCGACTGAAAGTGCAATAGACCATGTCACAAATCTGGATGTTTGTTTCTGAACTTTTGTTTGTTATATACACTATTTTTAAACACTTTTATATCTACAACTATATGTTACACACTGTGACTACTCTTTATTTCTGTGTCTTATGATTTTTATGTCTTTTCTATATGATGTGTTATATGCCATAAGCTAAATAAATTTGCCTCACCATACGGGATGTGTTTCGTGGTTTTAAGTTCCTGGATCTTCCGTTCCTCAAGGAAAACTCTGCATTCCCTACTCCACAAAGGGTGATCCCCAGAGCAGTTGACACACTAGGGAGGAGAGGAGCAAACAACTCCCTCATGGGCGGCTTTACCACATTTCCCGCAAGTGGCTTCCCCTTTACAGCTGAGAGTAGTGTGGCCAAAGTGTTGGCATTTAAAACACCGCATGGGGTTGGGGTAATAAGGCCGTACACTGAGACGTAGGAAACCTGCCTTCACATGCTCTGGCAATTTGGTGCTGTTAAACGTAAGGATAAATGAGTCAGATTTCATGAGAGCACCATCCACCCGTTTCATAACGTGTTGCACGTCGACAATTCCTTCCCGGGACCATTCAGACTTCAGTTCGTCTTGGGGAGTGTCAACGAGATCTCTGCAAGTCACAACACCCTTGCTGTAGTTCAGGGTGTTGTGAAATTCAGTCTCTATCGCAAACTCCCCAAGAAATTGTGCCTTCTGAAGGTTCTGGACTTGCTGGAAGCTAGATGTTTCAACCAGCAAGGTGCCATTTCGCAAGCGCTTTACAGACTTTAACGTGCCAGCAATACCTTCTAAGCCCTTCTGTATATAAAATGGCGAAACTTTTTCAAAACTCCCATCTTTTCTTTTAATTATGAGAAACACATTCTGTTACTACTACCTGAATCAGGAGGACTGGCTACACGAGCCCTCTTGTTAGATTGAGTGTTAGAACCTACCAGCGGCCCACCCTTTCTGCTGGGAGGAGGAGAAGAAAAGTTCGAGGGTTCCATCTCGGTCCCACGAGCAGCTAGGGAACTAGAAGTCCACCTAGACAGAGCCCTGCGTGCCTAGGTAAGCCTTATACAACTGAGGTGCGGCAGGTTCTCCAGAGGTTGCCCGCTAACGACTGTTCCACCTCAACAGCCACGCATCTCATCAGCGCACAGCACACCTTGAGATTGAGGGGTTGTTTATAGAGGTTTATTCCATCCTCGTGATCCGGGCGGTCAAGCCAAGATCCCCATTTCCTGAGACACACAACGTTCCACCGCCGCGCCGCACGGTGGTCGCTGAAGTATGCTCAGAGCTTACGGTGACAGGGGACTGGCGGCGCTTACCAGTCCCCAGCTCAGGAACCCCAGGGTCGCCAAGTCCGTACCCAGCAAATGAATGCTGAGCCCCTGGGGGCATTGGTCTATACGGATTGTGTTTCTGGTATGTGGTGTTGTGCAATGAACAATATGAAATAGTATAAGTATGAAGCTATGCGTGTAAGCGATTACAATTCTCCTCCCACACATGTACAAGATCAGGTGGATCACATACATTACAGTTCTTTGCTACTTATCTCAGATCTTATGGGCATCTTTATGAAAGACGAGCAAAAGAGACTGATACAAACAGGTGTTCTTGGGCCTGCATCAGATTTTTGTGGGTGAGTAAATCATTGTGACAAGGCCCCTCACATTTCCAGTCATGCTTCTGCACCAGTTTTTGAGGAGACGAACCCATTTATTCCCACTTGCCCATCCTTGTTGATCAGGTCACACATGATCTCTGGGCTACCTACTGTCTTGTGGCCAATCAGTAGTGTTATGTTTGCTGACACCCCTATACTGAATTACTTGGTATCATACACATACATTTCCAGCAACAATCGTATCATATAGTGTGTGTTACATTAACTGACACAGTTTCTGTCTGGTCAACCACAAACTTCGTTCACCATTGTAGAATCTCAGTTTTCATTTCACAGTGTCATTGATGATACAGCAAAATATTCTGCATTACTTTGTAACATCAGGGATCATGCATCTATCATAAACCTTGTGCAAGCTCAGTGCAGCTAAAGCAGTTTTATTGCAACAAGTTTATCACCCACTTTACTCAAAACAGTTAACCGGAAGGAGGGCTTTATAGTTCTGGTGCCATTTACAGAACTTAGAGGATCTGAAGTTAATATTGGACAACCCTTTATGGGCAATATTGATGAGTAAATTGCCTCACATTATTCAAAGGTTCTTGATTGTGAATGAAGGACTCATGCAGAATGTGAAACTACAGAATGTTGGTCAAGTTTTTGCACCACAAGATGGACACACTAACTACCCAGGAGCCACATCTATGGCAGCCATATTGCTCTACGTCGTAATAATCGGCAACCAAACAGTGCCAAACACATCCAGTAAATCGTGACACACCCACCACATGTCAGTGCCTCCTGGCCTCCAAGATTCAACATCATCAGCTGTATATAATTGACTGGCTACCACCAGACATCACTAAGACTTCCAACAACAACCAACAGAGTGCTTGTTGGTGCTCATTTCACTTGCATTTCAGCACTCTCATGCTCCAATGCATCTCACCATGCAAGCACTCAAATGCCACTCACAATCTTCAGCAGGCATCACAAGTCACACGGGGGGAAAAAAAAAACCCTCTCTCTTAGGCCTTATGTGCATACAACAAACTAGCTTGCTTCACACTTCCAAACACAACAACCATCTCCGTAGTCTCAAGAAGAGTATAAGCCAACATTTTCTAGATGACCCAGGCTTCAAGATAAGCATGGCCCTGTTATTTCTCACACTTCAAGATCTCTGCTACAGCTGTGGGCTGCGAACAATTCACCAGTAACAGCATATAGTTCCACTACCTGCACCATTAACTTAGGTCTATGCAAAACTTTAACATGGATTTTTATTGTGATTGACATTAACAAATGTCTGTTAGGGGCTTATTTTCTGCATCATTATCACTTGCACCCTGATTTGAGAGGAGGACTACTTTTTAACTTAGGTAATGATAATTCCATTCCATGTACTGTTTGCAGACCTCCGCTTTCTGTTTCTCCACAGCAAACAGAGTCCTGAATGTCTTCAGTAAGTGAGACTCAAAAATTTAGGTTGTTGCTAGCTCAGTATCTGACTATAATGTATCAGTAGTATGTAGATAATAAAAAGGATCATCTGATGTTCCAGGAAGAGAATTTGTTGTTGCGCGAGACTCTAGCTCAGTATTTGACTATAATGTGTCAGTAGTATGTAGATAATAAAAAGGATCATCTGATGTTCCAGGAAGAGAATTATTTGTTGCACGAGACTTTGCATGATCAATGCAACAAACCTGCAGAGGCCAACCACCTGCTATCATTGTTAAGAATCTCTTCAGCTACCAACGTTAAACATCATTCATCCACCATTTCCAATCCCAGCTGCATAATGAAAATTATGGAGAGCTTGCTGATTAGGATAAACAATTCAATCTGACATTTTCCTGGCATATTTCTACTAGTAGAATTCTTGGGTGTGTGACCAGGGCATACAGTAATAAGTCCACAATATTTTGGCAAAAAGACTCATTGTCATCTTCATGTGGTCTCTGGAGAGTATCTATAAAAAACACCAGCACAATGAAATTCACAAAGAAGCCTTGAACAAATAAACCTCATGATATTTTATACTCAAAGTATAAAAGTATAAGAGGGTGTAAGCCACAAGCGGTGTAAAATACTGGCACAGACTGCTACGTTATATAGGCAAGTCTGTGGAATGTGGGTATGGAGCAGTTATGACAAGCATATTATTTAACAGTGAGAAAAAATTTTAATTTGATGCTGTCACTTTAGTAATGGGGAGAAATGAAACTGTGTTTCAGCATTAAGCATAAGGCTAGTAATCTCTTATTGGTGTTTATCAAAAGCTAGAATTTTGAGTACTGTTAGTTTTCTGCCTTTAGTTATTCTGCAGAGAATACTTTTAATATATAAGAATGACACACATTTACAGCATGTTCAGCAAATGCAGAATCTTTCTTTTCCAGTTTTCAACTCCTTTCATGTTCAATCAGTCTAGTAGTTACAGCCGTACCTGACTGACCTATATATAAATTTGCCACAAAGATAGCAGAAAAATCTATAAATTCCATCCTGTTCTAAAGGTGGAATCTTGTCTTTACCGTTTAACAGAATAAGGACAATAGTATTCCTAGTATAAAAACCTGAAGTATATTTCCTGGGTGTTAGTTTCCTAGCAAGTACCTGTGAGGTCCTACCTACATACAGCATGGAGCCCATTTGTTATCAGGATGGTTTAGTGCATTCTAAGGAGGAAACAGAAGTGCTGTTATTTTGTCTCTCTTCTTTCTACTGACTGATATCAAATAGGGTAGGATTAAAACCATTGCAGTATGCTACTTCTAGAATGATTTTTCATTCACTTCCAAAATATGATACGATTTTTGGTGCTGTTTGCATGCATGACAGTGTATTCTGGGATGCTGGGAACTGGCAGGTGGCCGACCATTGTGGCTGAGCGGTTGTAAGCGCTTCAGTCCAGAACTGTGCTGCTACTACGGTCGCAGGTTCATATCCTGCCTCGGGCATTGATGTGTGTGATGTCCTTAGATAAGTTAGGTTTAAATAGTTCTAAGTCTAGGGGACTGATGACCTTAGATGTTGAGTCCCATAATACTTAGAGCCATTCGAGCCATTTTTGAACTGGCAGATATTACTGTGTCTGTAGAAGTTACATTCCTGTTTATCCTCAATAAATGCTATTGCTTACTCATGTCAATGTAAGGTCTAGCAACTCCACCGTAAACTTAATTTTACTGTTGTGTGAATTTAAATATTGGAAAACTTTGTCTCGTAATAACTGTCCACGAGTACAGTACATCAACCACGTACCTTGTCCAGCACTGTATTTTAGAACCCCTAGGTATTCCATAACACACAAACATAGTGTACAAACCAAATCAGATTTTGGAAATTAATTAGAAATAACCAAACATATAGCACACAGCAATGGTTATAATCCTACTATAATTGACAACATAGTCAGTAGGAAGAAGAGAGACAAGGTAACAGCACTTCTGTATCCTCCTCAGAAAGCACTGAACCACAACAACAGGCTGCATGCTGTATTTAGGTAGAACTTCATAAATACTTGCCAGGCAACTAAAATCCAGGAAAAATACTCCAGATTTTTATACTAGGAGTAGCGTTGCTCACATTCTGTTCCACAGTCACACATTCTGTTCCACAGTCAAGACAAGATCCCACCTTTAGAACAGAGTGGATCTCTCAGAATTTCCTGCTATCTGTGTGACAAATTACATGTAGACCCACTAAGTAAGGCTACAACTACTAGACTGACTGAACATGAAAAGAGTTGGAAGTTGAAAAAGAAAGTGTCCATCTTTGCTTAACATGCTCTGAATGAATCTCATTCTTGTGACATTAAACGTCACATTCTCCACAGAAGAGCCAAAGGCTTTTAATAAACACCAATCAAAGAACCCTTTCCTCACCCTTAATGCCCAAACACAGTTTAATTTTTCACTGTTACTAAAGTAGTAGCAGCCTATTACTATTTTTCTTACCATTAAATAATGTGCATTTTATAACCGTTCCATGCTCACATTATATAGACTCCTTTCTCCGTACCTTCCGCCCCCTTTTTTTAGCTTATTCATCACATTCAACAGTTATTTTGTTCACATAATATAGTAGTCTGTGCCAATACTTACTTGTTTGTGGCCAACGTCCTCTTATACTTTCAAACGTTGAGTATGATGTAACATGAGATGGGTCCAGAAGCATCAGTCGAGGGACATCAACCCCTCTGGTCTCAGTGCTCAGCTTGTAAAGATGTTTCCTCCCTTCCTCTCTCCCCCTTGATTTGTGGACACTACTCCATACATGATCGGCCATTATGATTCCTCTGATTGTTCACCAAACCTAGGGTCACCAGCTGAACTCCTAACTGAAGAAATTACACCATTTAACCTTTTAAACCATCTGTTTTTCTCACTGCCTTTCCCAGATTCCCACACATCCTACTGTTGAACTAACACTGGTATGGCACTGTATAGAATAGTCTGCGCTATTCAGCAAATTTCATTTTCAATACGCTTCAGCAGAACTGAAAAAAATTGTGATAAACCCCAAGTACTAAACTCCACGCTGAAAGTTTCCTTTGGGGCACGTGCCTCCTGTTATGTCCTGAAGTTTCTTGCAGTAGTTGAAAACTTTTTGCTCTAGTGCCTTATTTATTCATATACTCTGTTTTTTGCGTTTGATTAATTCTTAAATGTTGTGTTTATAATTTTTTTTAATAGGCAGTTCACAAACAATCCATTGCTAGACCAAGTTGCTTTGGCTCACATGATCCAACAGAATTTGGTAAATAAATACATGAAACATCACCTTGTGTAGGCTTGGCCACCAGTCAGCTGTTTACCCAAATAAATGGTCGCTATGAAACTGTTCTGTAGCTCTGAATTGACACCCAGTGGCAGAATACTGCTGAGCACATGCTCAATTTCAATGGCTGCTTCATAACCCATACCATCTGGATCCTTCCCCCCACATCAACTTTTCTGGATTACACAGGTGGGAGTTGTCTTTGCAATACATCCTTTGGTCCCATAATCTTTCTGGCCTCAAACTCCTCTAGCCCACTGCTTTACATCCACCTCCACCCCTGTCCCAGGAATCTGGCTTCACTCATCCTGCACGTGCCCCATTTTCCCCACAGTCTTCTCTTCCTCTGTTCTGTCTCCTCCGACCAATTTGTTCCTCTACATCATCATGCACTGTATGAGTTGACGAGTGCCAGTGGCCAAGCTACATTTCATCTACATCTACATCTATGTGATTACTCTGCTATTCACAATAAAGTGCCTGGCAGGCGGTTCAATGAACCACCTTCAAGCTGTCTCTCTACCGTTCCACTCTCAAACAGTGCTCTGGAAAAATGAGCACTTAAATTTTTCTGTGTGAGCCCTGATTTCCCTTATTTTATCATGATGATCATTTCTCCCTACATAGGTGGGTGCCAACAGAATGTTTTCGCAATCGGAGGAGAAAACTAGTGATTGAAATTTCATGAGAAGATCCCATCACAACGAAAAACACCTTTGTTTTCATGATTGTCACTCCAATTCATGTATCATGTCTGTGGCACTATCTCCCCTACTTCACAATAAAACAAAATGAGCTGCCCTTCTTTGAACTTTTTCGATGTCATCCATCAGTCCCACCTCATGGGGATCCCACACCGCACAGCAGTACTCCACAATAGGGCAGACAAGTGTGGTGTAAGCAGAATCTTTAGTACACCTGTTGCACCTTTTAACTGTTCTGCTAATTAATCGTAGTCTTTGGTTTACTCTACCCACAACACTGTCTATGTGATCATTCCAATTTAAGTTATTTGTAATTGTAATCCCTAAATACTTTAGCTGAATTTACAGCCATCAGACTTGTGAGACTTATCATGTAATCGAAATTTAGCGGATTTATTATAGTACTGATGTGAATAACTTCAAACTTTTCTTTATTCAGGGTCAATTGCTCTTTTTGCACCATACAGAATCTTATCTAAATCAGTTTGCAATTCGTTTTGGTCATCTGATGACTTTACAAGACGGTAAATGACAGCATCATCTGCAAACAATCCAAGACTGCTACTGAGATTGTCTCTTATGTCGTTAATATGGATCATGAATAATAGAGGGCCTATAACACTTCCTTGGGGAACGCCAGATATGACTTCTCTTTTACTCGATGACCTTCCGTCTATTACTACGAACTGTGACCTTTCTGATAGGAAATCATGAATCCAGTCGCACAGCTGAGGAAATATTCCATAGGTACGCAATTTGTTTAAATGATGCTTGTGAGGAATGGTGTCTAAAGCCTTCTGGAAATCTAAAAATATAGAATCAATTTGACATCCCCTGTTGATAGCACTCATTACTTCATGAGTATAAAGAGATACATGTGTTTCACAAGAACGTTATTTTCTGAATCCATGCTGACTACGTGTCAATAAATCTTTTTCTTTGAGGTACTTTTTAATGTTTGAACACAGTATATGTTCTAAAACCCTACTGCAAATCAATGTGCATTTCCATTGCTGCTGCCTCTCCATTCCTTATTCCTGCCTCATGCACAAGCTGTCTCTCTCTCCCTCCCATTTATCAGCCACCTTTTCTCAGAACTCCCTTCCACTTGTCACCTCCTTCCTCTACTTGTTCATTCAACCCAACACAACCTCTCCCCCCACTCGAGCTGCAGAGATGCAGTGCAGGCACAATGTAGTCAGTTAGCACTATGTAGCCTTCAGGCAAAGTTCACTATTTCATTTGCGTGCCTTTTGACAATGCAAAACCTCTGTATGTGAGCCTTGAATGTGAGGGAAGATTAACAGGTATTTTACTTAGACTCCTCACACGGTGCTGAGTTTGAAGTGAAAAGTTCTAAGACAAGTTCTACAGAATTACACTATTTATTTCCACAAATTTTATCTACTTTTTAGATCAAAGCTCAACTGATTGTACTTATCCTTTACAAAATTATTTAGTCCATTACTATGAAATGTTTGAGCCAAAGTGATTAACACTTTTCAACATACACTAAGCTTAAAAGGAAATCAATATTATGCCCATTAATTTAATAATTGTCACAAGATTGCTTTCCTAGGTGACAAATAAATCATCAGGGCAGAATTTTAATGGGCTGTTTTAGTGCATATCATTACAAGGTGTCGCGTCACCAATGTGCTTTGGGAATGCCATTTTACACCAATTTCAGATGTATTTGCTTATGCGTGAAAGGAAATGTCAACTGTTTTATTAAAAGACAGGAAGGTAAGAGCACTACCATTTCAAATGTTTGCACCACAGTGTTTTATTCTGTGGATCCCTACTAGAGATGGTATTCTTTTGACTTACTTATTTTAAGAATCTGCTTGTCTGGTTGGTCATGGGAATACTTACATTATAAGTTGGAATCCGAACCACACTGCTGCTTGGGATTTTTCACACCGACGAAGTACTGTCAGAGATGAAACCCCTCATTATAAAATCCTGGTGAAGTATAGTGATCTGGCACAAAAAATGAAACCACTGCAGATATAGAAGGTCCTCTACAATACACTGAAAGAAGTAGCTGGCATCAGTGGGATCCATTGTGAAGCATATGTAGTCTACAGAATATGGAACAGCAAGCCTCAGTATTGTGGCAACTAATGAAAAGTTATAGTAAATACCTGCAGAACAATATTATTAGCTCTAGTGATAACAACAACAACACTGTATGTATAGCATGTTGTATAAATTGTCATTATGTTAATTGCAGTGTAAATGAATGTATAATAATGAAATTTAGTAGTTGTTTGTTGTGTGCAAGTATGTGACTTTGTATTTATGTGCCTATCAATTTACATGCCAATTTAGAAGTTGCACAATACTTGAATAAATCAACAGCAAACCTGTGAAATATAGTGGGCCATGAGTACCAATGATGGGGATGTCAACAATATAGTCAGTAATTTTTAACATGCCAAAAATCTGAGCAATGTTATACATGGTTACTTGTAAGTATCTATGGATTTCACAAGATGACTGCATGAAAACTACAGGACATACAGAAAACAAAAATGTATTAGTGGATAGAGCATTTTTTTCAAATATTAACTCACAATACATGTGCTTAATAGGGGTACCATCTGTGCATAGCAAACATAAATACACATGTGTATGTCATCAAATTCACTAACATGAAGTGCCCAGGAAATTACAACAGCAGCCTGCTTTGGAAATATGGTCATTAGATTGTTTATCTGCAATCGTGAACTAATTCAATATGGAGTGGGTGATTTTTCAACACGTTCTGACATGCAAATTGAAACTTGGACGGATGCTCTATCCACTGATTTGTGTCATTTTTTTCTGTGTGTCTTGTAATGTTTGTACAGTTATCTTCTGAAACCCTGGGAGGAGCTTATGAATAACCATGTTTAAGTCTGCATAATTAAATTAATTCACAACTGTTAATGGTCAATTCCTCAACTAGAAGCATTTGGATATTATAATTATAATTATTGCTTTGTTCCATTTTACATATTTGTGTTTCTAATCATATACGGTTCATTTAGATTGGTTCCAGATATCACTGTTTTTAAATTAATTCTGCTTCTGGTTACTAAACTTATATGGCCATTCTGATAGAGATTCAGCTCAATGCAAGAAAATAACAATATTCGTACCATATTTTAAGGCAATCAGAAAACACACCAACATTTGTTTCTTGAAGAGATACCATGTCGTTTGTTAGAGAATGTCACACTGAAATTGTTAGCATTAGCTTGACTTGGATTGTATAGGTGAGTAATTTGTCCTCATTTTGCCACATATTCTTAATTGAAAATGTATGAAAGGGGGAGGGAAATCATGACACATCTCAAATATAATAAGTGGCCCATAATTTCAAGTGCACAGCATTTTATGGTGGTGTACACCTCATTGAAACACGAATAGCACAAAGGAATGAGGCTCGATCTAAGACAAGATGGAAAGCAAGCATTAGACATCAAGTCCACTTAATAGATGGTATGTTGTCTACAAAGCTACAAAACACATTGAAGTTGCTGACAGAAACATTGAACTTTGGGGAAATCCACAATTAAGCACAATGAATGATATGTTTTATTATTTTCACCTGTACTGCTTCCATTCTTATTCATGACAGTTTCAAAAAGTTTTATGGCAGGTACCATAGAGAATACAGATATATTTATTCCAATCAGAATGGTCCATTTTGTCATCTCATTCTATCTCCTCCTTAAACACCTTGTATGTTATAAAATTCCATGGTCACCATTGCCTAATCATCAATAAGTTAAGCAGCTACATAAATTGTTAATCTGATCCCAAGTAATTACCACTGTTGCTTATTTGTGCAAGTACTTAATGACTGTGTCAGTATTTTAAAACTCATCCCGTATTAGTCTGTCTACACAATTGTTTCATGTTCACCTTTGCCATGTACAACACCCTGACGTTTACAATAAAAATCTTACAAATGACACGGGTGTGAAGTTAGTGTATTTGTACATTTGAAATGCTGAATTTCAGGCATTTATTCAAAAGTGTGTGCATTAAAATAAAACACAAATGTCACTTTCATAGCTGTGTTATCAAGCTCTCCAAGTGCAGTACTTTCCTTTCATTTATTTGAACACTGCACTTACAAATCTGCATTGTAAGTATGTGTTTCTTTCTGGTTTCTCCTCTTAACATCACAGTGCATACCGAGATCAAAAGGCAATCAAAGATGGAAGTGGCTAATACTGTCACAAATAATTGCCTGTAGAAAGGACAAGTGTTTCAGAATCACAGTGTGGGTGAATAAAGAACATTTTCTTCTTACAGACATGATGCACTGCAACATTCTGTATAAGGGAATACAAATGCTCAAATTCACTCTTAGTCAGCGAAAAAACTATCAACTGTAAAGGACACACTGAAATCCTTGGATCGTATTTTCTAGAATGAAATGAAATGGGATGTGAAAACATTATTTTGTGACAATGACACTGTAGGTGGAGATAACCATCAATTGTAACAAAATGACAAAATTAATAACATTAAGGATAAAACTACCTGTGAATTTCAAAATAATTCAAGAGTTTATGAACAGCAATAAAGTGTGTAATGTGCCAAGAAAGGAAGTACTGCAAACACAAAAGTTTTTGATACAAGTAAATTTTATCAAATTTCATAAAAGTAAAAGCAAAGTAGAGCTCCACATTCTGCTCAGATAGACCACTTGAGAATATGCGACAGTCATGTCATACTCTGCCTATGGCATGATTTGGATGTGGTACAGAGTGGTGCGGGGTTGACACACCAGTCTGCCAGCCATTGTTGGCTTCCAGACAATGGAGCCATGACTTCCCATTCAAATAGCTCCTCAAATGGCAACACAATGCTGAGTGCAATCTGTTCTAGTCCTCCCACCAAGGAAAAAAATCCCCGGCAGTATGTGGAATCAGACCTAGGTCCTCTGTAGAGTAGCCAGACAACCTGAACACTGAACTAAAGAGGCAGACGAGGAAAGTAAAAATGTGTCAGATTCATTACTGTAGTTTTATGTGAAAAAACTACTAGCCTGACTGTCACAACAACAATCATGCTAAACATGAATATCCTATTTGGTTTTAGAGACCTGAGTTAGCTCTAAATGCACACAACATAATGAACAAATTTTTACAACATACAAGCAATATCTAACATTTACCAGAAAATCACAACGAAAAATTTCAATTGAGCTGACGCAAGTATAGTTTTTTTTGTGGATTTATTAATGGGGAAACTAAATATCAACTACACAATAAATTACAATGAAGTAAAGAAACAACACACACTGTAAAAAGACTTAATTTTATTTTCAAAATAGATTTTCAATGTATCAATTAATGAAAATTAGTACTGTCTGTACTACATGGTTTAAAATATTGTTTTGAACAATTTGTTTTTAATATAAAATTTATGCTAGTCACTACTTCTAAGAATTGTACAGTTACTAAAATGAATTATAGCCAATTTTTACCAATTGATGGAGTCCAATGATTCAAGTGGACACAAATGTAGATAAACAAGAAGAAACAAAATCTAAAAAGAAAGAATATAAATGCTTAAATGTCATGGATGTTTCACTGTAATTCTGTAATTCATATGATCAAAATCATTTACTTATAATTCACATAACAGTTATGGAACACACATGCATCAAGATGCCATTAAAGTGAGAGCAAATTTATTGAAGTCCCTCCTTGTTACCACTGTGCTAATATTAAAACTGCTATAGTCCATTAAATACAGCAACATAGAGTAACTACATATCAAAATGAGATACAGCAAAGGTCAGTCTTAATATTTACTGGACATGGTCTACAGTAAACTCTGCAATGATTCGCAGAGGAAACAGGCTCATAAATAGTGAGGCACAATGGATGTTGCAAAACTGGCAACTTACAGTTACTCAAAGATTCTTGATATTTTAATGAAAATTAATAATAAAAATAATAATCATTAAAAATATTTACAATGTTTTTACTTTTTTGAGAGATACTTAGGTATATCAGAAGTAAATCTGCTGTCTAATTTACTGTTTCTATAACACATTTGATTGCAAGAAATATTTATTGGGGGGATTTTTTTTTTTTTTTTTTTTTTTTAGAGAAAAACAAAAAAAGTGAAACAGGTGCTAGGTGGGTAATAATTGCATCATCAAAACTAGCAACAACATCGACGTTATTTTGATGAAACTACAAACGACAATACTCCATAAAGCAGAAAATGCAGTAAAGAGGAAGGGAAAAGGGGAGATAGGTAAGAACTTAAAATCCAAGAGTAATGTCTCAATATTCTTAGAGAAAGTTAAGTTATTAAATGTTTGCTATTTCCTTTCTTCAAAATTTTCATTAACATAAATTCATTGATCTATTTTCCTAGTAAATTACACCTCAAATTTTCTTGCACAAAAAACTGACTTTGAGAAGTTATAGATTATGAGAGATTTTTGGGCAACAAATGAACCAAATTAGCATACAACAATGATTATATCAAGAATTTTTTCTAATTTTTGAGTGTCCTTACATACCTGATAAGTGGCAGCAGTGGAATATAACTTGTTATGCTTAGAGCAAACATTGAATGTCGAAGTAACTGGATATTTAAGCCTTAATTTTTATCTGAATGCACAAAACATAAATATTAGAAAAGACAGTGATAAGGCCTCAATAAGGAAATATTCACTTTACTGAGAGGTCAAAAATAATCAAGAACAAACAGTCCCATGCTTCAGATAATTTAACAAACTGGAATCATAATGACAATGCTGCCAGTCAATTTATTGCACTCTTTCATTACTGAAAATGATTTACAAATTGAATTATAAGGATTCTCTCTTGCATTCAATGTTTTTTTAACTTATATTCTTAACAATGTTACTAACAGTTGGTTCTGTCAATTTAATTTCAATTAAAGTCCTTGAGCAATGCTTTGCCATTGCATTTTTAATAATTACCTTTGGGAGGGCTGCTTCATTACACTTTTGTTAAACAATGTGATAAGAAGTTTAGAAGAAATGAAATGTTGCCAGAAAAAACTTCCTTTAACTTAGCCATCATGAAATCATAGGATGACAATCCCTTTTTTGGCAAACCATGACGCTACATAACAGAAGGATGACTTTGTAAATTACCTATTCATAAGACATTTCATTTCATAGGCATTGTATCTATTAGAAAAACCAGAGATTCCCACAGTGAAGACTGGTGTAAGCCACTCAGAAGCCATCATTTACATTGCATAAGCTTATTTTAGATGATCCTCTCAAACTTGCACATATAGACAAAATGTGAATGAACTTATAATACCAACAACTTGACACACCTAGAAAATATCCATAGTTATGAGTTACAACACGCTACATAAATATAACATTTATCAAAATATTGTTAGAACAGTTAATGGGGAGGGGGGTGGGCAGAGGAGGTCACATAGCCCACCTGTTTGACAATTAGCTAAAGCCTGATACAGTGGGCAGCATGGATGATTAAAGTGTGTATATGTAAACAGTATGCTTCTAGAAGAATAAGAACAAATAAAAACACAATTTTTCCTTGTGTAAAATCTTATGAGTCACTAAATTTTGAATTCCTTCTTTTAAGTATTTGAAAGAAAAGTTTAAAAATTTCTCAAAACCTTTTTCCTCATCCATTTGAAAAGGAAGGGCTGACATTTATGCTAGGGAAGGCATTGGACTTAGGTAGTCCATGCAGCTGTGGTAGTCACACAGCTAAGGTCCCAGCTGATGCACAAATTTTAATTTACTGCTTCAGCTCCTATGTTTAGCAAAGATAAAGTTGAGACACTTATGTCTCCAGGAAAGTGTAATTCCCTTAGATATATAAGAAAGATCAGTATGTTCAGCACACATTCAGTCCACATACAAAAAGAAAAACTGAGCACATAGTTGGAATATGTATCAAAGGAGAGTGAAACAATTCCAGCAATAACAGGAAGAATAGCAACATACTATCAGGATAAGAAGTAGACCCATAGACTACAATGATTGTCATATCCAAACACTTAGCTGTTAATTTTTTTCCCCTTATGCTTGCCATTTAATCTTCCCTTACTGCAAACAATTCAAATCACACTGTGAATATTTCATACACAAAAATGTACAAAAAATTCTACATGTATGAAGGAGCTACATAGGCCTTACTAGGACTCTGAACATAACACATTATGCTTCTATTAAGCCTAGTGGTGACTATAAAGCATCGCTAAAAAATTCAATGGAAAAGAGAAAACTTTAAAAACCAAGACATGATCAATGTTAGAAATTAGAACTTCCAACAATCAGCATGACCCAGCAAAAATTTGGGTTAATCAAGCCAATCTCTTTCTGATCAAGTGTTGTGTAGGAATGATTCAGAAGTTGAAATGCATGAGCAACAAAAGGCTTATTCAAAAATGGCAAGATGGTGATGCATTATTATTTATCTAGATGAAGTTATTGAGAATACTTAGCTGAATCAAAAAATGTAGAATGGTATTTATGTTTTAGCACTTGGATAATATTATATTACACATGTAGTCTATCATCACATAATTTCATTGCACTTACCAAACATTACAGTAAACGATATGAAGAACAGAAACAATGACAAAATGTAAGAGTCAGTTGGTAATACTGTTGTATACTGACAACATCATGAAAAAAGACAATGGCATTAAGGAACACAAGATGAATACAATTCTAGATTGTCAAGGAATATAGTATAAGAGATTCAGATAAGGTTAAACAGATAACCAACGTTGACAGCTGCAAGCATTCAATCATCGGAAGAAAATGGCACTAACCAACAAGTTCTTGATATAAAGCACAGAGGAAGAATCAGTAAGACCAAAAAGACATATTAAAATTGAACACAAAAATGCAGAAAACAGAATGAAATAGAGCAGGAGCAGAATAAAAATATAACACTGGATGGTGCAGGTGTCTGAAATTCAGATAAATACAGATCTAACAATGATAAGAAAATAGTTTTTATAGTTTTAGTAGTTTCCACAAACACACTATTTCTTGCATATCATGTGGTCTTCTTATTTCTGTTATGAATTATCACATTGCTAGAGAAAATTAAAATATGCATTTAAAAATGATAGATAATAAACACTATGAAACATAAAATAACTACAAAATTTTCTCCAGCAACTGATTAAAGTGTTTATAAAAAGTATACAGAAATAGAACCCAAAAGTACTAACAAATTTTAGCATGAAAATAAATCAAGAGAATTTTCAACTGACACATGCAAAAATTAAAAATCTCACAGATATAGCTTGGAATGATTCCCTAAAGTCACAAAAAGTATTTAGTTTAGTAGCAGCTTTTCATATGATTAAAAATACCTTTCCCTGTAAATACTGATAATTACACACAGTCATAATTTAAAAAGAAACAAAATATCATCATACTAAAACTGACTATACAGAAAATACTGAATGTCAGGAACACTGTGTAGCTACAACATAATGTCTTTAAAGACGTAAATACACAACCCACAAGTAACACATAACATGTATCAGCAAAATTGAATATAATTTTCTCTCTACATATTATGGCAGCACTTGGTAAGTGGCTAACATCTGATTTTTCAAGCCCTGTCTTGACAAGACTGAGCATAATGTTCGACAAACAGTTATGAAATCATCACAGTTAAAATAAGCATTCTATGGAATAAATTTTTTTCCTTAGGTCAACTGAATGACTTCAACAGCTACTATATGTTTGCTACAGAACATGATAACAAATTGACAAAATCAGATTAAAAATACTTATAAGATTCACACTGATTGATCAACATAAAATTTATATTTAAAGATTCATGTAATACTATATAATATATTAATTCTTTCTTATAAAATAATATTTGAATACAACCCATTTTTGACACCAAAATTCTTTGGTTTCTATGTGGTTGAAATACTTTGGAGATTTTATAAAACAAAGAAAAAACATAAATGTAAGATATGAGTAGTTACACACTACTCAGCTGTCTCTACGAATCAACATAATTTAACAACGTATCATTAGTAGCCATATCAAGACATACTTTCTTATATCTACTTTTTGGTTCATGCTTTCTTGTGATGCAATGAAGAAATGTCTTCATCCACTTCTTGTCTGCCACACAGGTCTAAAAAAAAAAATCCTACATGGATTAAATGTGTTGCACCACAAAACAAATTCTAAATAATTAATACTCTCTACTTCACTATGAATGCTTCTACAGTAGCAACTACAAGAAAATGTTATAAATGTGTTTTACAGGAACTGCTACCTGTCACAGATTCTTCATTAACTTACATTATTTTAGTATTGCGGCATGTTTGCTGTCAAATTTTATTCTATGTGCTTGCAATAGCACTCTAAATGAGCTTCATTTTTCACATTGCAATATACATGGAAACACCATGAGAAATGTATGACTGAACCTACATGCAGATACTAGCCAAGCCTGCAGGTTGCACTGTAGTATCTGACCATGAATGTCACCTGTGCAATGTCCTCAATTCAACTGCAAGTGTCAGTCATGGTCAGAACATTATTCTTTGTAGTTTTGAGTGCATTATGTCACCGTTAAGTGAATTTGAGCTAGGGAAAATTGTTGGTGCTCATATGGTGGGTGCTTCCGTAACCAAGGTAGCTGAAGTGTTTTGTATTTCAAGAGACACCATATCAAAGATTTATACCGCATACAGGGTTGGGTTGTGTTGGGGGAGGAGACCAAACTGCGAGGTCATCGGTCTCATTGGATTAGGGAAGGAAGTCGACCATGCCCTTTTCAAAGGAACCATCCCGGCATTTGCCTGAAGAGATTTAGGGAAATCACGGAAAACCTAAATCAGGATGGCCGGACGCGGGATTGAACCGTCGTCCGCATACAGGGAAACTGGAAAATCACCATCCACTAAGTCACAATGCAGATGGAAGTGTGAGTTGGGTGATCGTGATGACACATAGTATTGAAGAGAATTGTGATGAGAATTGTGATGAAAACTGTGAAGACAACAGCTGCAAAAGTCACTACAGAACTGAATGTTGTACTCACGAACCTCGTCAGCACCAACACAACACAAAAGGAACACTGTAAGCAGGGAATTGCAGGGTGAGCTGTAATTCCAAGATCACTTATCAGGTATCAAATGCTTGTAACAGGAAAATGTGGTGCATTAGGTGATGAAAACTCAACTATTGCAAGTATAAGTTGGTACGAGTGGGCTTATAGTAAGCTGAATGCCCCAGAGAGCCATCATTCTTTCATTTTACTAAGCCAAGAAGGGAAGTCAGACAACCATCTTTCTCTATTTACATAATGAACTGAACATTCTTATAAAGGAATTGATATGATGTAAAAACTCCATTAATTTATCTTCTCCTTGTGGCCACACTATGATACTTTCATTTACACACGCTGACTCCAGCGCTCCTTCTTCAAAGTGGTCCATAGACAAAAGAATGAGGGCCCTCTGGAGAGTTCACTTTATTGCAAGCCCAATCATACGGACTTTAATTTGAAAATTCACCCACTGGAAATTATGAGTGTGCTTAAAACACTGGCACACACAACTTACACAGCCTTGGATCTGGATAGTTTGCTTGAAGAGCTTGCCCATCCAAAGACAATGGATATTCTAGCCACTAGATTTACAAGGCACTGTCACTTAAGGTCAAAAACTAGGAACTGGATAAAGAGAATAGCACACCAGTAAAATCCCCAGCTTTACTTCCATTCGCTGGCAATATTTCACTCAAGATAGTCAGAATCCTCCAGGAAATTTCAGGTTAAAGTGGTTTTCCACCCACACTCTAACATTTCAGACCTTCAGGCATCAGTGAAGTATGATTTGTTATTGCAGCAGGCCAGAATCCACAAAAATCTTGCCAATGTGGTATGGCTTACACAGTCAGTCATGCACCACATGGAAGAGTACTGTACTGAACATCAGTGCTGTACTTGTCTTATGGAACCAATGCTATTGCTGAACACTGTTTCTCCATTCAGACATTAAATGCAGTATGATAAAACAATCATTTTCACCACAGCTACATCATATTGGGACTCCATTATTAAAAAAAATCCATGGGAATATGCATGGTATAAAATCTGATTAAATTTGATGTTGGCTACCAGTTGGATAATACATGGGCCCCCTTTCATTTACACAATTTTCTACAGATGAAGAAGGTAGAGTATGCCAATGGCCATGATGAGTGACAACCCTGAGGACAGCTGGGTTCCACAATTCCATCACTGAGGGTTCTGCCCACAGGTTAGTGTGGTCAGTCTACCACCATTATCTTAATGCATGCATGCAATTTACACAGCGAGCTAATAAATTTCAGGTTGAGGGAAGTCTTCTTCAGTCCTTGATGCTCTACTGATGGTCACTATAATGTGATCAATTGAAATATCACATTATCAGCAGCGAGACCAAAGGTGGTTTTTTTATCAAACTACTTCCATTATTATATCTAAAAAGAAAGATGATGAAACTTACCAAACAAAAGCGCTGGCAGGTCGATAGACACACAAACAAACACAAACATACACACAAAATTCTAGCTTTTGCAACCAATGGTTGCCTCGTCAGGAAAGAGGGAAGGAGAAGGAAAGACAAAAGGATATGGGTTTTAAGGGAGAGGGTAAGGAGTCATTCCAATCCCGGGAGCGGAAAGACTTACCTTAGGGGGAAAAAAGGACAGGTATACACTCGCACACACACACATATCCATCCACACATACACAGACACAAGCAGACATTTGTAAAGGCCTTTACAAATGTCTGCTTGTGTCTGTGTATGTGTGGATGGATATGTGTGTGTGTGCGAGTGTATACCTGTCCTTTTTTCCCCCTAAGGTAAGTCTTTCCGCTCCCGGGATTGGAATGACTCCTTACCCTCTCCCTTAAAACCCATATCCTTTTGTCTTTCCTTCTCCTTCCCTCTTTCCTGATGAGGCAACCATTGGTTGCGAAAGCTAGAATTTTGTGTGTATGTTTGTGTTTGTTTGTGTGTCTATCGACCTGCCAGCGCTTTTGTTTGGTAAGTTTCATCATCTTTCTTTTTAGATATATTTTTCCCACGTGGAATGTTTCCCTCTATTATATTCATACTTCCATTATTAATGTGTTATGCATGTCAAATCTTTTTATTGCATAAATACAAATTACTGTTTCCACTGATTTCTGTGTAAAAGGAGAATAGTAGATGGAAAAAAAAAAAAATCACCCACACAATTCTGAAGACTGCAAGAGCTGACAAGTGTAAGAATTATCGCATCATCGCCTTAACAGCTCATGCATCCAAGTTTTTGATGAGAATAAGATACACAAGACTGGAAAAGAAAAGTGAGCATTTGTCAGATGGCGATTAGTTTGGCTCTAGGAAAGGTAAAAGCACCATAGATGTAATTCTAATGTTGTTGTTGATAATGTAAACAAGACTACAGAAAAATCAAGATACGTTCATAAAATCTGTTGACCTGGAAAGAGTTCAACAACGTCAAATAGTGCAAAATTCTGAGGAAATTAGGGGTATGCTAAAGGGAAAGACGGTAATATACAGGTTGTACAAGAACCAAGAGGGAATAATATGAGTGGATGGCCAAAAACGAAATGCACAGATTAAAAATGGTGTAAAACAGGGATGTAGTCTGTTCAATCTGTACATCGAAGAAGCGATGACACAAATAAAAGAAAGGTTAAAGAGTGGACTTAAAATTCAAGGTGAAAGGATATCAATGATAAGATTCGCTGATGAGATTGCTATTCTCAGTGAAAGTGAAGAAGAATTAAATGATCTGCTGAATGGAATGGACAGTCTAATGAGTACAACTACAGACGGAGAGTAAATCGAAGAAAGACGAAAGTAATGATAAGTAGCAGAAATGAGAACAGCAAGAAACTTAACATCAAGATTGATGGTCACAAAGTAGATTAAGTTAAGGAATTATGCTACCTAGGCAGTAAAATGATGAAAGACAGACGGAGCAAGGAGGACATCAAAAGCAGACTAGCACTGGTAAAAAGGACATTTGTGGCCAAGAGAAGTCTACTAGTATCAAACATAGGCCTTAATTTGAAGAAGAAATTTCTTGAGAATACATGTTTGGAGCACAGCATTATATGGTAGTGAAACATGTACTGTGGAAAAACCAGAACAGATGAGAATCTAATCATTTGAGAAGTGGTGCTACAAATGAACATTGAAAATTAGGTGGACTGCTAAGGTAAGGAATGAGGATGTTCTGCGTAGAATTGGAGAGGAAAGAAATGTATGGGAAACACTCATAAGAAGAAGAGACAGGATGATAGGACATCCATTGTACTAGAGGGAGCTGTAGAGGGTAAAAACTGTAGCAGAAGACAGAAATTGGAATACATCCCGCAAATAATTGAGGATATAGGCTGCGAGTGCTACTCTGAGATGAAGAGGTTGGCACACGAGAGGAACTCATGGCGGGCCACATCAAACCAGTCAGAAGACTGATGACTCAAAGGAAGAGCGGGGGGAGGGGGAGGGGTGAGAGAGAGAGAGAGAGAGAGAGAGAGAGAGAGAGAGAGAGAGAGAGATGAGGGGGGGGGGGATGATATTTGTGAGGAATACCGCTATTTCCATATTTTACTGTACTCTTTTGCCAGAACAGATAAAATAAGGGGTGCTTATCTAATGATTATGGAAAAATTTAGTTAATTTACTTTGCTCTACTGCTATTTTTGTGCCTCAATGTATGTAATACTATAATTGTAAATACTAATACTTATCAGTTGATAGCCATTTATGAACCTGTCCCACATATCAAAACAGTGTATTAGAAAACTACTAAAATGATACACATTTTTATTTTCCTTATCACAGCATTTAATACTGTGAGACTGAGCAGGACATATTTCTCTGTTAAGTACAACTGTTCAGCCACTATATAGGACACCTTCAAATCTTTCCCTCTCATTTATTTTGTACTTAAAATATGAATGCATTCACCATTACTTCACACAAAATTACTCTATTCACCGTTCAGTTATGCCTTTTTACTAAACAGCTTCTATAGCAAAAAAACACAATACATCCATACAAAATACAAATTAAATGATGTAAAAGTTTCTTACCTCCACAAGGAATGCTAAGATCATGTGAACTGCAGAAAATCCCAGTAGATATAATCTATACATCTGCTGACCTTCAACATCTGAAAGTGATTCCACTTCAAAAAACTCTGCTACTGGTTTTAAGGGATACACTAACAACCATGTAGTAAAACTGCCAAGTGTTATGAGTAATGTTGTTAACAGACCTAAACGACAAATATCAAAATTATAAATGGTATATAGTTATCTGTAACACAAATATGAAACTCTAACATAGATAAAATAGTCCTATATAGCCATTCAAAGAGAAAATAAATCTTGCACAACAGCAGCCCAATAAGAGAGAGTAATTTATAGGGAGAACTGTTGCAAGATACAACTCAACTGTGATAAATGTTATATTTTAAAGAGATGCCCATTCTCATTCTGTTTAATAATTCAAAATTTCATGATATGTACAAATGATGATCTGCATACTACAGAGATGATAAATTTTTAACATTTTAATATGACACACACGTCATCTGATACAGATCGGCACAGTATACACCACGGCTCATAAGCTGTATGCCTGAATACTGGTCTGACAAGTAAATACATTTGAAGTGCAGCTTATGCTGTATAACAAGATGTTCATTATCAAATGTAATAGATGTGTCTAGCATGACATTTGTATTACCCACACTTTGGTTGGTCATCTACACGGGACTGTATTAAGTAAGAATGGTTAGGAGACTGAAAATAGCAAACAAGCTGTGTGTGGCTAACTAACTGTGTTATAGAGATGCTCAATAAAGTCTAATGAAGGACCCTAAAACAAAGGAACACCATGGCACATGAAAGACTACTTTTACTAAGCAAGATGGTGCAATGCTCAAGACAGAAGACTTACATTAAGGAGGAGTGTGGTTTCAATGCCTGCCTAATTTTCTAGATTACATTCTCTTTATGGTTTCTTCAACAATCAATTTCTTCCTGAGGTAGAGATTTCTTCCCTCATTCTTGTCAAACTGGGCTACTGATTCATTTCTAATGACTATGTTATTGACAATATCCAAAAGTTAAGCTTAAGCATGGAAGGAGGAAAATAGAAAGAGAAACATAAGTAAATCATTGTCAATGATCCAGATTTGCTCACAAAATTGGCATGTGTCTATTTGTATTAAAGCAGAGTACTCCGAACATGAAATATGCATGAATCTGAGAAAATTAAAGCAGTACATGGTGCCTCAGTTGTGTTTATGCTTTTGTTGTAAGTGAAGTGTAGCCATTTAGTATCACTGGCTGTATAATGCCACAAACAATGTCTTTTAAACTCTTATTCAGGGCGGAATTCTCAGGTGCCTTGATGCTGGTCCAACAGACACCACAATCTCCGAGTATTGAATGTGCTGAGGAGTGTAATTTCAAGAAAGTGTTTATTATAGGCAGTACAAAGTTGACTAAGAGTAATCACTCCAAAAACTGGACAGATGTCTAGCCTTACCTGTGTGGAAAAGTAGAGGGATGTTTGCAAAACAATTTTTCATTGACCTCCAAGCATCTAAAGGTGTATTTCTGACAAATTATGTATCCAAGGCTCTTAGAAAGTGGCTAGAATGCCTAAAATACAGTTCATGGCAGGACAGAAGTAGACTTCTTTACTGTGAACTTTTCAGAACTGAGATAGAACTATGACAATAGAGGTATGTTCTCTTTATAAATGAATCCAACTGCAACTGGAAGAATGATGCTCGTCAAGCATCTCCATAGGAGGGAAAATGACACCCAGTAAAATCACAATAATATCAAGCAAAGATCAGTTTATTGGGGTAGGGATGGTGGTGTCTTGGTGTCAAGAGACTTCACAGTGAATGGATCTGCAGTGTGTCACATCTCTGTTTGCGGTTGACAAATACTATCCATCCACACTGAGCTGCTAAAGTGGATGAATTTCTCAGGGTGAAGTTATCCTCATATAGACTTGCTGACAAGGATTCTGAATCTTGTCTGGAGTGCTCTGGGATGGTGAAACAGCAGGCAGTCTCCTGTCATCAAGGGCTCTACCAGACATTCACAAGCTCCTGATCAGGAATGGGAGGGATTGCCAATACTCTTGGGCCACCTCGGAGAGAATTCACTCTAATTACCAAGGATGTGGGAAGGTAGGAATAAATATATCCTCTATTAATTGTTTTGTTGTCATGGCAAGGGCTTTCCAGTTTCCCCCTTGCACTAATTACAAGTGTTGGACACTGCTGTACTGTATGCCAAACGCCATATCATTAAGCTTTATGTTTCTTTGTAACACACCTGACATCCTTTTCAGGAGACACAACTTCATTTCCTGGTTACACACCACTTCTGGTCACTAGTCTACGTACTGAATATTACGCACAATAAGAAAAATAATGAAATTCTCAAATACACCAATCTATATGCCACTAACATGTTCTTAGAGTGCCACAGAATAGTTTGCACGCCACGTGTTCCAGATTCAAATTCAAGGAAGGAGATATTTGTGAAGAAAATACTGTTGATGGATTGCACAGTTTATATAATCACAAAATGGGAACTCATATATTACTGATACTGGATATTGGTGATAAAAGTAATACAGGTGTTTAAAGGCAACCATTTCTACCACGCACCATTATAAATGTAACAGGAAGAGCAATAAATGCTACTGATATCAAGTATCCTCTATCAAGAGTGGTATGTTACATTCTGGTCTGTAAATGAAGTTGCAAAACATGAAATTTGGAGGCACTCTAATGAAGACTGCCAGATGACTTATGACAGCGTTCCAAGAGTTGTTTACACTACAGTTGAAAGTCATTATCATAACCCCATTCATGGGAGCATATGATTACATTTATGACAGCTTTATTTACAAGGTGAGTGTCCAAGACACTTTTTCTTGTTTAGGCAGATATTTACAACTATTTAAATGAAAATAAGATTATATTTATGCTTTAGGTAAATTTTGGAGCCCATTTACACCAAATAACAAATAATTTCAGTAACTCCCTTACAGAAGATCATCAACTGACAAATTTAAAAATTCTAACTGTGATTAACTAATTAAATAGTTTGTAAAGAGAGACTTTGTTGTCTGATCCACACACTATCACGGCTGTCAGAGTATATGGTATGTTTATGAATTTTTGTGAGGGAGTGCAAAATGAGGAAGAGGAGAGAGGTAGCTTCTCCACTTATAGTGAGGTCATTACAGATGGAGAACTAATTCATCCTGAAAAGAATAAGGGAAGGAAATGGCCATGGTCTTGCCATCATCCAGCCACTTGCCAGCACTGATTTATGAACTTATCAGTCAGCACCTAAATGTTATAACTTTATACAAACGAACTTCCACTGATCATCCTGCATTGTATCACTGCAAGATTTATATAGATTTGAGACAGAAATCAATTGTATATTTGAAATTAAGATAAGTCATTTCTCTGTACCTAAATAAACAGTGCACTTAATAATGCTGCCTGAAGTAAATCAATCAACAGACCACATGTGACAAGTATAATTAACAGACAATCTCTCTCTCTCACTCTCTCTCTCTCTCTCTCTCTCTCTCTCTCTCTCTCTCTCTCTCTCTCTCTGCCTCTCTCTCGACAGCTATTTGGTAAGACATCTGTGAAACTAATTTCTTGTTCTGATATTTTTGCAATCCATTCATCAAAACAAGCATGTGAAAATCTCAAAAGAAAGTAACAAAAGAAATAATAAGACATAATGAACAAGGCAGTGTATGTAGCTTGCAATAACTTACAGATTAAGGTGCAAAAATAAAGTACTGCATTTTTGGCATGCAAGTCACATGCATCAATGCAATGGCACATCTTTCAAAAACATATTTTGTTATTAGCACAGTGTGCCCTTAAATTGAGTGCTAGTTTCTGTACTTGCTCATTTGAATTGTCCATGGAGATTCTTTTGCACAAAGCACACAAAACAGCAAGCTTTTAAGACAGAATAAAGAGCTGCATTTGGCATAATTTTCTGTCACTTAACACCACTGAACACCAAAACAAATAACCAGAGAACACAAAGGTAAAATTATACAATACTGGAAAGTTCTCGGTAGGGTGGTATCTACTCACTGTATTGTTGAGCTAATGACAGGCACATTGTCCTAACACTTACGGAGATTTGAATTCTGTTTATGTGCTTGTCAATCACTCAGTGCATCAACTGGTTACCTTCAGTCTTCCCATTATTTATACACTCCTGGAAATGGAAAAAAGAACACATTGACACCGGTGTGTCAGACCCACCATACTTGCTCCGGACACTGCGAGAGGGCTGTACAAGCAATGATCACACGCACGGCACAGCGGACACACCAGGAACCGCGGTGTTGGCCGTCGAATGGCGCTAGCTGTGCAGCATTTGTGCACCGCCGCCGTCAGTGTCAGCCAGTTTGCCGTGGCATACGGAGCTCCATCGCAGTCTTTAACACTGGTAGCATGCCGCGACAGCATGGACGTGAACCGTATGTGCAGTTGACGGACTTTGGGCGAGGGCGTATAGTGGGCATGCGGGAGGCCGGGTGGACGTACCGCCGAATTGCTCAACACGTGGGGCGTGAGGTCTCCACAGTACATCGATGTTGTCGCCAGTGGTCGGCGGAAGGTGCACGTGCCCGTCGACCTGGGACCGGACCGCAGCGACGCAAGGATGCACGCCAAGACCGTAGGATTCTACGCAGTGCCTTAGGGGACCGCACCGCCACTTCCCAGCAAATTAGGGACACTGTTGCTCCTGGGGTATCGGCGAGGACCATTCGCAACCGTCTCCATGAAGCTGGGCTACGGTCCCGCACACCGTTAGGCCGTCTTCCGCTCACGCCCCAACATCGTGCAGCCCGCCTCCAGTGGTGTCACGACAGGCGTGAATGGAGGGACGAATGGAGACGTGTCGTCTTCAGTGATGAGAGTCGCTTCTGCCTTGGTGCCAATGATGGTCGTATGCGTGCTTGGCGCCGTGCAGGTGAGCGCCACAATCAGGACTGCATACGACCGAGGCACACAGGGCCAACACCCGGCATCATGCTGTGGGGAGCGATCTCCTACACTGGCCGTACACCACTGGTGATCGTCGAGGGGACACTGAATAGTGCACGGTACATCCAAACCATCATCGAACCCATCGTTCTACCATTCCTAGACTGGCAAGGGAACTTGCTGTTCCAACAGGACAATGCACGTCCGCATGTATTCCGTGCCACCCAACGTGCTCTAGAAGGTGTAAGTCAACTACCCTGGCCAGCAAGATCTCCGGATCTGTCCCCCATTGAGCATGTTTGGGACTGGATGAAGCGTCGTCTCACGCGGTCTGCACGTCCAGCACGAACGCTGGTCCAACTGAGGCGCCAGGTGGAAATGGCATGGCAAGCCGTTCCACAGGACTACATCCAGCATCTCTACGATCGTCTCCATGGGAGAATAGCAGCCTGCATTGCTGCGAAAGGTGGATATACACTGTACTAGTGCCGACATTGTGCATGCTCTATTGCCTGTGTCTATGTGCCTGTGGTTCTGTCAGTGTGATCATGTGAAGTATCTGACCCCAGGAATGTGTCAATAAAGTTTCCCCTTCCTGGGACAATGAATTCACGGTGTTCTTATTTCAATTTCCAGGAGTGTATATACCATAATAAACATGTATTGAGCCTTTAAAACTTACAGTTTGTGTAAAATGGTGTACGATGTGGGCGGCCTTTTGAAAATAATGCTGCAAGTACTAAATACTGAAAACAACTTGTACAAAATACTGTCGTATTTTCCCAAGACAAAATATGCTCCCCCGGTGTTGAAGGATCAATGGGCACAAACCTGTAGAAAAATAATGCAAATTAATTACAGGAAAAGTTATCTGTAGAAAACTTGTAGAAGATTACTTCCATTTCAATTTGAAGACTAAGAATAAAAAACAACACGTAAAAAATATGCACATTTAAAAGATGCAATGCAGACTGTGGTGTGTAGAACAAACATAGTTAAAAATAAGCCTTGTTTTCCAAATTCTTTAGAACAGCAGATCCAGCCTCACAAATTCATTGATCTACAATCTTTGTTCAAGAAAGACTGTCATGAGGAAAAGAGGAAAAATCAGAATCCAAAACAGTAACATTTATGTTTTTATTGTGAAATATTAATATTGTGGATCTCATTCTGTTGTTCCAGATGTGATAACCCTGTTTGAACCATCTTGTATAGCTTAAAATGAAGCAGACTGCCTTGCATGACAAGGAGATCCAAACTGAATTCATGAGCTGTTTCAACAACAATTGATCTCTTACATCTACCACCGTGAGTGTGGTTTCTGGCAATTTTCCACACCGGTAAAGTAAAATGTTACTTTTTTCCCACTTCAAACTCAAAAGCAGAATATTAACAACACAAATATACACAGCACAATGTTTATCTAAATCAGTAATTAGAGTTTGTGGTCACAGGAAGGGCATCAGGCTCCAGATATAAATTTTTGTATGTGGAGGTCCAGATCAAGATCATCTCTTTGCCTTGTAAGTTAGTGCACTGTATGTTAAGCTGTACAAGCAGGTAATCTTTAGTGACACATATTTACAATTGCAATTGATCTACAAGAGTGTCCTGCAATATCATCCCACTTTACAGCAGCGCAGCCTGACTCCATTCATCGAAATTAATTTTAAAAAGGTTTCAGATTTTAAATTTTTCTTAGAGTCTCTCTCTATTATTTGACTAATCATTACATATAACAAGTAAAAAATGTGACTACTTGTAATATACAATGGTGAATGATAACCTCACATGCCTACCCTATCATACTAACCCCATCTGACTTTCACATACAGCTTAATGTCATGCCTAAATATGTAGGCTCCATCTGCCAGACTTGTGTGGTTTTTTTTTTTTTTTGTGGTTTTAGGGTGCAAAACTGCTATGGTCATTAGTGCCTGATGTGTGACTTAGGAAAAGGTAAAAAACCAAACTGGAAACCAGCAGAAATGGGGGCGAAACTCAAAAAAGGTGGGGAAACTAAAAATAGAAGAAAATCTTAAAAAACCACTATAGAAGGGAGTTGTTTGTCCCCAAAAAGAGCTTAAAATGACTGACATCAACTCACTGACACTAATAAACTCGAGAACGCGATCGGCTGAGCACGTGTCATCCGCTAAAATGGGAGATATATCAGGCGACAGCTGTAGACGGGAGCATAACGGAGTAAAATAAGGGCACTCAAGTAAAACATGTCTCACCATCCACAGTTGAGAGCAGAGGGGACAAAGCGGGGGAGGATCGCCACTTAAAAGATGTCGATGGCTAAAAATACATTGCCCTATTCGGAGTCTAATTAAAATTACCTCCTCCAGACGACGAGTTTGGGAGGAGGTGGTCCAAGCACAGGAAAGAGCTTTCACTTCCCACAATTTATTATTACGAAGTGTCGACCAATGTGTGTGCCATAGAAGAACAACACAACGACATAAAACACTCTGTAGATCAGGGAAGGGAACCATGCGAACAGCAGGCTGAGGAAGAGAGACTGCAACCTTGGCTGCTGTATCAGTCGCCTCATTTCCACAGATACCAACATGTCCTGGGATCCAGAGGAACGCCACAGAGATTTCCCCCAAGTGGAGGCAGTCCTGAATCCGGTGGACCAGAGGGTGGACAGGTAGAGAGCTTGGAAACTGAGGAGAGAGCTGAGCAAATCTGAGCATATAATATACTGTAGCCGCTGATGGTGACGGGATGTATTGGACAGCCTGGAGAACAGTGTAAAGCTCTGCAGTAAAAATGGAACGCTGGTCGGGAAGCCGAAATCAATGAGGGGTGTTGCCAACAACATACGCACTCCCAACACCAAATGATGTTTTTGAGCCATCAGTGTAGATAAATGTGGTATCCTTCATTTGCGCACACAGTGCAGCAAATGCCCGACGATAAACAAGAGAAGGGGTACCATCCTTGGGAAACTGACAAAGGTCACAGAGCAGGCAGGTCTGGGGCTGGAGCCAAGACGCTGCTGTACCCCAAGTTGTCAAGAAAGTTTTAGGAAAGTGGAAGGAAAGAGAACATAGCAGTTGACGGAAGCGGACTCCCGGTGGTAGTAGAGAGGAAGGCAAGCCTGCATACCCTAAATCCAAGGAGGCGTCGAAAAAAATGTCATGGGCTGGATTAGCAGGCATGGAACACAGATGGCTAGTATAAAGACTCAGAAGGACAGCTCACCGATTGGGCAGTGGAGGTTCAGCAGTCTCAGGACTAAGGCTTTCCACAGGGCTGGTGTAAAAAGCTCCAGACGCTAAACGTAACCCACAGTGGAGGACAGAGTCGAGACGCCAAAGAATAGACGGCCGAGCAGAGGAGTAAACTACGCTTCCATAGTCCAATTTCGAGCACACTAAGGCATGATAGAGGCGAAGAAGAACCACTCAGTCTACTCCCCAGGAGGTACCATTCAGAACATGGAGGGTGTTAAGGGATCGCAGACAGCAGACAGCGGCGCGTTTCGTCACTGGGTTATTTGGTAACCGTGATAGCGTTACGGAGATGTTTAATAAACTCAAGTGGCAGACTCTGCAAGAGAGGCGCTCTGCATCGCGGTGTAGCTTGCTCGCCAGGTTTCGAGAGGGTGCGTTTCTGGATGAGGTATCGAATATATTGCTTCCCCCTACTTATACTTCCCGAGGAGATCACGAATGTAAAATTAGAGAGATTAGAGCGCGCACGGAGGCTTTCAGACAGTCGTTCTTCCCGCGAACCATACGCGACTGGAACAGGAAAGGGAGGTAATGACAGTGGCACGTAAAGTGCCCTCCGCCACACACCGTTGGGTGGCTTGCGGAGTATCAATGTAGATGTAGATGTAGCAAGCCGAAAGATAGGAAACATGGGGGGGAACAGCACAGTTTTCTGTCAAACATAAGACCCAAGAATTTAGCGATGTCCGCGAATGGAAGGTTGACAGGGTCTAGATGTAAGGAAGGCAGAAGAAACTCTGTACAACGCAAAAAATTGACACAAACAGTCTTACTGAGAGACAAGCAGAAGCCAGTTTCGATGCTCCAAGAGTGGAGGAGATCGAGACATCCTTGAAGACGACGTTCAAGCAGGCTGGTCCGTTGAGAGCTGTATGAAATCGCAAAATCTTCCACAAAGAGGGAGCCTGAGACATCGGGAAGGAGACACTCCATAATTGGATCTATGGCAATGGAAAACAGTACAACACTTAGCACGGAGCCCTGGGGTACCCCGTTTTCTTGGGAGAAAGTACGGGAGAGAGTAGTGTTCACTCTCACTTTAAATGTGCGCTCTGTCATAAATTCATGGATAAAAAGGGGCAGCCGACCTGGAAAGCCCCAAGAGAACAGTGTGCGCAGAATGCCTGTCCTCCAACAGGTATCATATGCTCTCTCCAGGTCAAAAAATATTGCTACTGTTTGGTGTTTCCTGAGAAAATTGTTCATAATATACGTGGAGAGAGCAACAAGATGGTCAACTGCAGAACGTTACTTTCGGGAAGCGCATTGGGCACGTGTTAAGAGACTTCGGGACTCCAGCCACCAGGCTAAGCGGCAATACACCATACACTCCAAATGGGGCGATAGCTAGAGGGGAGATGTTTGTCCTTTCCAGGTTTCGGAACAGGAACGACAATAGCTTCCCGCCATCTTCTGGGAAAAGTACTGTCAGTCCAAATTTCGATTATAAAGGCAAAGGAGGTAGCACAGACTATGGTACGATAAATGCAGCAACATTTGGATGTGGATACCATCCGGTCTTGGGGGGGGAAGAGCGAGAAGAAGAGAGTGTGTGTTGGAGTTCCCGCATGGAGAACGCCGTATTATAGCTTTTCGATTTTGAGAGGAGAAAGCAAGAGGTCGCACTTCCGCTGCATGTTTCTTCGGGAGAAAAGCTGTTGGGAAGTTTGAAGAGCTCGAAATCTCAGCAAAGTGTTGACCCAATGAGTCAGAAATTGCGACAGGGTCTACTAAGGTATTACGTGCGACAGTGAGCCCAGAGAACAGGGAGAAAATAGGCGCGCCAAATAATCGTCGAATCCGACTCCAAACTTTCGAGGAGGGAGTGAAGGTGTTAAATGAGCTGGTAAAGTAGTCCCAGCTACATTTCTTGCTACCGTGGATGATGCGACAGCATCGCGCACGGAACTGCTTATAGCGGTTACAGTTGGACAAAGTAGGATGGTGGCAGAAAACACGAAGAGCACGTCGTCGCTCACATATTGCATCACAGCAAGCCTTGTTCCACCAAGGAACTGGGGGTCGCCGGGGCAAATCGGAGGTGCGAGGTACTGAACGTTCCGCGGCTGTAAGAATAACTTCTGAAATATGAATGACCTCATCGTCGACGCTAGGAAAGTGACTGTCATCAAATATCGCTAAAGACGAAAAAAGTGTCCAATCGGCTTGGGCAAACTTCCAGCGTTTCGGGTGCGTATATGGCAGTTGTGGCTGCACTCCAAGGATACATGGAAAGTGGTCACTCGAGTGTGTATCAGCAAGAGCGAACCATTCAAAGTGCCGAGCTAGCGGAACAGTACTGACCGAAAGGTCCATATGATAGAAATTTGTCATGGAGGCGGAAAAAAATGTAGGGTCCCCAGTGTTGAGGCAAACAAGATCCGCTTGGTGGAAGATGTCTATCAATAGTGAGCCACGCGGACAAGGACGCGGAGATCCCCAAAGCGGGTGGTGGGCATTGAAGTCCCCAACCAGCAAATAGATGGGCGGAAGCTGACCAAGAAGATGAAGGAGATCAGCTCTTGCCATTGGTGTGGACAATGGAACGTATACAGTACAAAGAGAGAAGGTGTATCCAGAATGGGAAAGACGGACAGCGACAGCTTGGAAGGAAGTGTTTAAGGGGACTGGGTGATAATAGAAAGTATCATGGAGAAGAATCATGAGTCCTCCATGTGCTGGAGTGCCTTCAACAGAGGGGAGATCAAATCAGACTGACTGAAAATGAGGGAAAACAAAGCGATGGTGGGGACGCAGCTTTGTTTCCTTAAGACAGAAGATGAGAGGCAAGTAGGATCGTAAGAGGATCGACAGTTCATCCCAATTGGTTGAAATGCCACAGATATTTCAATGGATAACGGACAAAGGGTGGACAGAAAAGGGAAGAACGTGGCCAAGGTTGCCCTCAACTCAACGACTGCTCAGAGCCTACGGCCAACAGCGTGGAACAGCATTCAGCCGAAGGCAGAAGATCCTGATCCATAGGTTGTTTGGGAGCAGCTCCTGCCACCAGCGATCGGCCGGTTGATCGGCTGCCAGCTGCATGCCTTGGTGACACAGATGATGGCCGGGAGCAGTTACCGCCAGGTGGTGCTGTAGATGATACATGCAATGGCAGAGAAGGAGAGGAATTGGGTTTTTTATTAGCCTTCTTGGAGACAGGACGTTGAGATGAGGGAGGAATCGATGGTTGTGAAGTCGGGGTACGTAAAAAAATCTTCACGAGTAGGTTCTTTTTTGGAAGTCCGGGTGTCTGATTTTGGGGCTCGTGATTTAGCAGAACCCAATGAAGGGTGAGCGATAGAAGGAGTAGGTGATAGTGGGGAGGTTGAACAGGCGATCTTTGCACTGGCTGATCTCATGAGCATGGAACTAAAGGTGAGATGAACAAGTCTGCGTGGCTGCCTCCTTTGTAGGCCGAGGAGAGGCAAGGACAGTGTTGTAGTGACCTGTGTGTGGCACAGTGGCCTTTCGACTGGCGAATAACTTTTGAGCAGCAAAGGTCAACATCTTTTCCTTCACTCTGATTTCCTGAATGAGCCGTTCGTCTTTGAAAATGGGGCAATCTCTAGAGGAAGCAGCGTGATCACCCATACAGTTGATACAACAAGGGGATGGAGGTGGACAAGCACCCTCATGGGCATCCTTGCCACACGTAACGCATTTGGCCGGAATAGAACATGACTGGCTGGTGCGATTGAACCGCTGACACCGATAGCAACGCGTAGGGTTTGGGATGTAAGGGCGAATGGAAATTATCTCACAGCCCGCTTTTATGTTCGCTGGAAGTTGAACTCTGTCAAATGCCAAGAAGACAGTACGGGTTGGAACCAAGTCCTTGTCAACCCTTTTCATGACTCGATGAACAGCCGTTATGCCCTGGTCAGACAGGTAGTTTTGAATTTCCTCGTCGAACCATCTGTCAAGGTAGGATGTATAAACCACCGCACGCGATGAATTTAAAGTGCGGTCACTTCCACCCGGACAGGGAAGGTGTGTGGCAATGAAGTACGAAGGAATTTTTGTGCCTGGAGGGCACTGACTGTTTGTAACAACAAGGTGCCATTTTGTAATTGGAAACAAGACTTTACAGGACCTGCAATTGCGTCGACACCTTTCTGAATAATGAAAGGGTTGACTGTGGAGAAGTCTTGACCTTCGTCCGACCGAGAAACAACAAGGAACTGTGGTACTGATGGAAGAATTGTCCATGGCTGAGACTCGTTTAACTTTCGCTTGTGAGCAGACATAGTAGATGATGAGGAAACCATTGCGGAAGTATCCCTCATGATTACCAGCGTCTCCTTCCTTGTGGGCCCTCTCTGAGGGCACTCCCGCCTTAGGTGATAGTTCACACCTCAGGTCACACCTCCCGAGAAACGGACGGAGGGACCAATCGGCACTTTCGGAAGGTACCAGCTCGGGTTATCACCCCTCCCTGGGCCTGGCTGTTACCAGGGGGTACCTACGTGTCCCACCTGTCTACCCGGGGTGGGGAATTACGCGTTACCCCATCACCAGCTATGCGTGGGAAAGCGTGGGCTGGCCTTTAGACATGCACAGGGAGGAAAAAAGAGAAAGGGAGGAACAAAGAAAAGGAAAGGAAAGAAGAGAGGTCTCAAACGCCGCAGCTTTTCGAAGAGGGTAAAGGAAGGACAGAGACTTGCCAGCAGAGAAAGAGAAGAAGAGAGACTGTTTTACAGTTTCAAGCATCTGTCTCCGGATGTAGGCACTAAACATACTCCCAGAGGGGGAGAAAGGGAAGGGAAGGGAAGGGAAGGGAAGAGGCGGAGGTGGGGAGGGGGGGTGGGGAGATGGGGAATGGGGAAGGATGTGGTATAGGAAGGTATGCAGCCTGGAAAGGAATAAGAGCCACACTAGCTTGGGGTCCCGTGCTCGCTACACATGTATCCACAAAAGAGTTGTGGACCCCCTTGGGTGTGTGTGTGTGTGTGTGTGTGTTCTATTTTAACAAAAGCCTTGTTGGCCAAAAGCTAACTTTCCGACAGTCTTTTTGTTGCACCTTTCTGTGACTCAACATCTCCACTATATGGTGAGTAGCAACTATCCTTTTCATAATATTCCATTCTGGATTCTCCATGTTTGATTACGTACATTCCCTGATAGTCCTGCTGTAAAAGAGGGGAATACAGAATGTTCCAACAAATCTTTAATTGCTGTCATCATCTCACTGTGATATCTTACTTTATTACCGTATGATGAGTACCACAGTTGCACACATCAACACAAGCAGTATTTGTGGTCAAATATGAGTCAAGGTGTCTATTATTTATGGAACTTGCTAGTGAGCCTGTTGCATTTGAGTTTTTATTCCAAAATCCCTAGAAGCTTGAATCTTGTCTTGTTTATTGAAAAAGTCTTATCTTGATGGAATCTTCTGATTCTATAGTCAGTTGCAGTATAATCCAAACATTGCAATAAATAACACAGACAAGAGGAAAACATATCATGCAGACTGGTCAGAGCTGTGCAAAAAGCATGTAGATCTCCATCAGTGGCATCTACATTGATACTCCGCAAGCCACCCAACGGTGTGTGGCGGAGGGCACTTTACGTGCCACTGTCATTACCTCCCTTTCCTGTTCCAGTCGCGTATGGTTCGCGGGAAAAACGACTGTCTGAAAGCCTCCGTGCGTGCTCTAATCTCTCTAATTTTACATTCGTGATCTCCTCGGGAGGTATAAGTAGGGGGAAGCAATATATTCGATACCTCATCCAGAAACGCACCCTTTCGAAACCTGGCGAGCAAGCTACACCGCGATGCAGAGCGCCTCTCTTGCAGAGTCTGCCACTTGAGTTTATTAAACATCTCCGTAACGCTATCACGGTTACCAAATAACCCTGTGACGAAACGCGCCGCTCTTCTTTGGATCTTCTCTATCTCCTCCGTCAGACCGATCTGGTACGGATCCCACACTGATGAGCAATACTCAAGTATAGGTCGAACGAGTGTTTTGTAAGCCACCTCCTTTGTTGATGGACTACATTATCTAAGCACTCTCCCAATGAATCTCAACCCGGTACCCGCCTTACCAACAATCACGTACATTCTCAGTAACACTGAGGTCAAGAGAGTGGCAACTATAAGGCCTCCTTGCAGTCTGTGTGAAGATTCCCCACACAAGCCTACTTCGCCCATCAACTTAATTGGCACTCATTTTGCAAGCACGTTGTTTTCAATGTACTCACACTTTGCCATAAGCACATACGCAAGTACAATGCACCTTCTCAGTCTGGATGTCCTTTTTCCAAGCTATCAAACCCAGTGATTGTGTTCCTGGATCATCCTAATCTCTACTCAGTAAAAGGAGAGTGACACATGGTTGGTTTTGTTTGTGGGGGTTAAAGGGACCAGACTGTGATGGTCATTGGTCCCTTTTTCCAAAAAACTAAAGTCACCCACAGAGGAAAAAACGAACAACAGATAAAACGTCAGATGACACAGGACAAGAAAGACTCAGACAGAGATCAGACAAAACAAATTAAAATCACACAGAGTTTGACGGTGGTTCGCCGACCATAGAGAAAAAAAGGAAAAGCCAACCACCGAGAACACATTAAAAACTCAGTTTAAAATCGGAGGCCAAAAGCCAGAATCAACACTAAAAAACAGAAACACTCAGATTAAATGATAAAAACCCCCTGCCCGAATAAAACGTAAAACTAAGTCCACCATGGCAGAGTCATCTATTAAAAGGGCAGGGAGCATGTCAGGCAGCGCAAACATCTGCCTGAGCACAGCTAAAAGGCGACACTCTAACAAAATGTGGACCACAGACAAAACGGAGCCACAGCGACATAGAGGTGGGTCCTCACGGCGCAATAAGTGGCCGTGGGTCATCCGTGTGTGCCCAATGCGCAGTCGGCAGAGGACGACAGACTCCTTGTGAGAGACTTGCAAGGAGGAGTGCCGCACAGTCGTCGACTCCTTGACAGCACGGAGTTTGTTAGGGGTGGCCAGACCGCGCCATTCAGCATCCCAAAGCGAGATAACTTTGTGGCGTAAGACTGCCCTCAAATCAGTCTCCGGGAGGCCAATGTCCAGAGATGGTGTACTGGTGGCCTCTTTCGCCAGGCGGTCAAGATTTTCATTGCCGGGTATCCCAACATGGCCTGGGTCCAAACAAAGACCACTGAGCGGCCGCAACGGGTAAGAGTATGCAGGGACTCCTGAATAGCCATCACCAGATGAGAACGAGAACGAGGGAAACATTGGTCGAGAGCTCATAAACCGCTCAGGGAATCGCTATAGATCATGAAGGACTCACCTGAGCAGGAGCGGATATACTCTAGGGTACGAAAGATGGCGACCAGCTCAGCAGTGTAAACGCTGCAGCCAGCCAGCAATGAACATTGTTCAGAATGGTCCCCTAGAGTGAGCGCATAAGAGAGACGACCTGCAACCATCGAGCCGTCAGTGTAAACAATGCCAGAGCCCTGATACATTGCGAGGATGGAAAGAAAGCAGCGGCGGAAGGCCTCCGGAGGGACTGAGTCCTTCGGGCCCTGTGCCAATTCCAGCTGAAGGCAAGGGCGAGGCACACACCACGAGGGTGTAAGCAGAGGTGCCCGGAAAGGAGGCGGAAGATGTAAAGCCCCAAGCCCGGAGAGAAGCTCTCGGACGCGGACCGAGATCGTACATCCAGCCCTGGGCCGACATTCTGGAAGATGGACATGCGACTGTGGGAATAGTAGCCAATAGTTAGGATGCCCGGGCAAGCTGAAAACATGGGCAGCATAAGTGGCTAGAAAACGTTGGCGCCGTAACCGCTGTGGAGAGACAGCTGCCTCCACAAGTATGCTGTCCACAGGGCTGGTCCGGAAGGCACCAGTGGCAAGGCGTATCCCACTGTGGAGGATTGGATCCAGCAATCGCAACGCAGAAATAATCCAGACGGGACTGGATTAATGCCTGGTACAGCCGTAACAGGGTAGATCGGTTGGCGCCCCAGCAAGTGTGGCTCAAGCATCGCAGAGCATTTAGATGCCGCCAACACATCTGTTTAAGTTGCCGAATATGAGGCAGCCAAGTCAACCGAGCATCAAAGACCACCCCCAAAAATCTATGTGACTCCACCACTGCAAGGGGTTCGCCATCAAGATAAAGCCGTGGCTCCGGGTGGACAGTGTGTCGCCGGCAGAAATGCATAACGCAGGTCTTGGCTGCCAAAAACTGAAACCCATGAGCTACAGCCCAAGACTGCGCCTTATGGATAGCGCCCTGTAGCTGACGTTCAGCAGCTGCAATGCCAATAGAGCTGTAGTAAAGGCAGAAGTCGTCAGCATACAAGGACGCTGAGACAGACGTTCCCACCGCCGCAGCGAGCCCGTTAATGGCTATTAAAAACAGGCAGACACTTAAAACAGAAAACTGTGGCACACCGTTCTCCTGAACTCGGGAGGAACTATGGGAGGCCGCGACTTGCACGCGGAAGGTACGATACGACAGAAAATTTTGGATAAAGATCGGCAGAGGGCCCCGAAGACCCCATCCATGAAGCGTAGAAAGGATGTGATGACGCCATGTCGTATCATACGCCTTCCGCATGTCGAAAAAGACAGCGACCAGGTGCTGATGGTGGGCAAAGGCAGTACGGATGGCCGACTCCAGGTTCACCAGATTGTCGGCGGCGAAGCGGCCTTTACGGAACCCACCCTGAGACAGAGCCAGAAGGCTCTGAGACTCCAGTACCCAGTTCAACCGCCGGCTCACCATCCGTTCAAGCAACTTGCAAAGAACATTGGTGAGGCTAATGGGACGGTAGCCGTCCACCTCCAAAGGGCTCTTGCCCGGTTTCAGAATGGGGATAACAATACTTTCCTGCCATTGCAACAGGAACTCACACGGTTGTAAAGGTCAAGGAGCCATCGCTGGCAGTCCACTGAAAGGCGTTTCAGCATCTGACAGTGGATGCCATTTGGCCCAGGAGCGGTATCAGGGCAAACGGCTAGGGCATTGCGAAATTCCCACTCACTGAATGGAACATTGTACGATTCTGGATGGTGGGTGCAAAACGAAAAGCTCCGACGTTCCATCCGCTCTTTAATGGAGCGGAAGGCCAGGGGGTAATTCGCAGAAGCGGAACTCATAGCAAAATGCTCTGCCAAGCGGTTTGCAATGATGTCGGAGTCTGTACAAACTGCTCCATTCAGTGAGAGCGCAGGGATGCTGACAGGGGTCCGATAGCCATAGACGCGTCGAATCTTGGCCCAGACCTGAGATGGAGTGACATGGAGGCCAATGGTGGACACATACCGCTCCCAGCACACCTGCTTGCCTTGGCGGATAAGGAGGCGGGCTCACGCACGCAGCCGTTTGAAGGCGATAAGGTGGTCTATGGAGGGATGTCGCTTGTGACGCTGGAGCACCCGCCGGTGATCTTTAATCGCTTCAGCGATCTCAGACGACCACCAAGGCACAGTCCGCCGCCGAGGGGACCCAGAAGAACAGGGAATGGCAGATTTGGCGGCAGTAACGATGCCGGTGGTGACCGATTGAACCACCGCATCAATGTCATCATTAGAGAGAGGCTCAATAGCGGCAGTGGAGGAGAACAAGTCCCAGTCAGCCTTATTCATAGCTCATCTGCTACGGCGCCCAGAAGAGTGTCGCTGTGGCAGTGACAGAAAGATTGGAAAGTGGTCACTACCACACAGGTCGTCATGCACTTTCCATTGGACAGACGGTAAGAGGCTAGGGCTGCAGATCAAAAGGTCGAGGGTGGAGTACGTGCCATGCGCCACGCTGAAGTGTGTGAGGGAATCATCATTTAAAAGCGAACGATCGAGCTGTGCCAAGAAATGCTCAATGGTGGCGCCTCGACCTGTCGCCACCGACCCACCCCACAGAGGGTTATGGGCGTTGAAGTCGCCCAGTAATAAGAAAGGTGGCGGCAATTGGGCTATCAGCGCAGCCAGGACATGCTGCGCAACATCTCCATCCGGTGGAAGGTAAAGACTGCAGACGGTAACAGCCTGTGGCGTCCACACGTGAACAGCGACAGCCTCTAAATGTGGTTGTAGAGGGACAGATATATGCAGACGCCACCAGACACCCTTTCATAAGCTGCCCGGTTCTTTTAATAACCCCGATAGCCACGGAGGGCGGGGGTTCGCATTGCTGGAAACCAAGTTTCCTGAATAGCAATGCAGAAGAAAGGGTGAAGGCTGATAAGTTGTCGGAGCTCAGCTAGATGGTGGAAGAAACCGCTGCAGTTCCACTGGAGGATGGTATTGTCCATGTCTGAGAAAGGCGTGATGGGACTTGGAAGGCAGATTACGCTGCTGGGTCACCTGCTGCCTCCGATTGCGCACCTGTGCTAGTGCTATCCATGGTGTCTGAGGGACCGGCGAGATCGAGGTCCTCAGCGGATGCCAGAATCTCCACCTCGTCCTCAGACGCAGAGCTGGAAGGTTGTGGTGGGGTGGCTGCCACCGCGAGTTCCTTGGGCTTAGAGCTCTTCTTCTTGGGTTTCTCACGCTGCTCCTCCGGTTTCACTGGCTGGGAGGGCTTCACCGATTCAGTCTCCGGGACGGAGGAGGATCGTGAAGCCCTACGACCAGCTGATTGTGGGCACATACGCCACTGTCAGTCATCAGCCTTCCCGCTGGTGGAAACCTGGAAAGGGAGGGACCCAAGGGACCCCTTGCAAGCATGAGAAGCTGAAGAAGTTGGACACTTCTCTGGCTTAGAAAGCGGGGACGAATGTCCCCAATGGGTGGGATGGTGTTGCTCCTGAGGTAGGCGGCACAGGAGCAACCCGGTGGGTAGAGCCCCCCACTGGCGAGGGGGCAGGAGGTGGTGTACTACTCGTCGATCCGGCAAGAATTCGAGAAACTGATGGGGCTAGCACAGGTGTTGTAGCAGCGGCGTAGGAAGGTGTCATTCTCACAGGATGGAGTCGGTCATATTTCCTTTTGGCCTCAGTATAGGTCAGTCGGTCCAGGGTCTTGTATTCCATGATTTTACGCTCTTTCTGGAAGATTTGGCAGTCTGGCGAGCAAGGTGAATGGTGCTCCCCGCAGCTGACACAGATGGGAGGCGGGGCACATGGAGTATTGGGATGTGATGGGCGTCCACAATCTCGACATGTGAGGCTGGAAGTGCAGCGGGAAGACATATGGCCGAACTTCCAGCACTTAAAGTACCGCATCGGGGGAGGGATATAGGGCTTGACGTCACATCGGTAGACCATTACCTTGACCTTTTCTGGTAATGTATCCCCCTCAAAGGCCAAGATGAAGGCACCGGTAGCAATCTGATTTTCCTTCGGACCTCGATGAACGCGCCGGATGAAATGTACAACTCGGCACTCTAAATTGGTGCACAGCTTGTCATCAGACTGCAAAAGAAGATCCCTATGGTAAATAACACCCTGGACCATATTTAAACTCTTATGAGGTGTGATCGTAACGGCAACATCCCCCAACTTGTCACAAGCAAGTAACCGTTGTGACTGGGCAGAGGATGCCGTTTGTATCAGGACTGACCCAGAGCACATTTTGGACAAGCCCTCCACCTCCCCAAACTTGTCCTCTAAATGCTCGAGGAAGAACTGAGGCTTTGTGGAGAGAAAAGACTTCCCATCAGCTCTCGTACAAACTAAGAATCGGGGCAAATAACTGCTACTGCCATCCTGAGTCTTACGTTCCTCCCACGGTGTGGCCAGGGAGGGGAACATTTTCGGATCGTACTTCTGAGCATTAAATTGAGCCTGAGAACGCTTAGAGACTGCCGGCAGCTGGCCAACAGCGAGAGACTATGTACCACACTTCAATGCGGGTCATCCGCCCTGATGCCACCTACTCCGACCAAGGGCCCTCCCCACGGGCGGGCGCTACCCAGCCGCAGCAAGAGCCACCTGGCAGGATGGCCACTGCCGGGAGTCCCGATACCCCAGGAGGATAGGCATCTACTCCTTGGCATACGGCGCAGGCATCAGTAGAGCGATCCCTGTGTTGTCAGGGGGCTACAACCAACAGAGTACATGGCGGCCCCACCACAACGGACTGGCTACCATGCTGGATGTTAGGTAACATGTGGTCCATGGTCGACGTCAGTGCAGAAAGTGGCACCGCACAGTGCAAGGTGTAATCCCCACGCAGAAATGTAGTCATGCCCAAGAGATGGAGAGCAGGCAGGACTGTAATTCAACGGCGAATAAGCTGGCGAAAGGTGGAGACAATGCACCAAGTAAGGCGCCCTTCCCCAATCGGCTCGCTCTTCGGAAAAATTTTGCGGAAAAATTTTGCGATATGGTGGTCAAACCAGACAGGGGACCATCACATAAGGCCGAAACGTTTGAGACTCCTTTTAGTCGCCTCTTATGACAGGCAGGAATACCGTGGGCCTATTCTTACCCCCGAACCCGCAGGGGGGAGAGTGACACATGGAGGAGGAGAGTGGTGGTGGTGGTGGTGGTTAGTGTTTAACGTCCCGTCGACGAGGTCATTAGAGATGGAGCGCAAGCTCGGGTTAGAGAAGGATTGGGAAGGAAATCGGCCGTGCCCTTTCAAAGGAACCATTCCGACATTTGCCTGAAACGATTTAGGGAAATCACGGAAAACCTAAATCAGGATGGCCGGAGACGGGATTGAACCGTCGTCCTCCCGAATGCATGGAGGAGGAGATTAGACTTCAATGTGTCATAGGCAATGAGGTCATTAGACATGGAGCACAAACTCGGATTAGGGAAGGATGGGGAGGAAATCAGCTGTGCCCTTTGTCAAAGGAACCATTCCAGCATTTGACTCAAGCGATGTAGTGACATGTGGGATGGGAACTTCTGTACCCTAGAGTAAGAAGGTGGTTCTCGATGGGATGGCTAGTCATCAGCTCATCAAATGACTATGATGATTGTGGTGGTGGTGGTGGTGGTGGTGGTGGTGGTGGTGTTGTCACTGTTATCATAGTCGTCATCCAATACTGAACTGACTAGTAATGCACTGCATTATGGCCCAGATATTTGCTGTTTCTAACGAGTCTGTGGAGAAACTGTAGAGCAGAGACATCCAGAACACTAACAATTAAGAGTTAAGAGTAAGTACAGGAAATTTTAGAAGGGGTGCAAAATTGGTCTACTGTGTTGGTCAGAAGCAGATGCTGCCTCTCGCCCCTCCTTTCAGGACTCATCTGCAATGAGAGGCAGCTCCCTCCCACACACACACACACACACACACACACACACACACACACACACACACACACACCCCTCCTATCCCTCAGATGATACAAGATGCGTATAAGATGATGGAGATGTACGTAAGGTCAATGTGAGTAAAAGGAGATGAAAAGTTAAGATTGCAGAAAATATCAGAAAATGACATGAAAGATAATAACAGATACAAGGGGTATGTGGAGCAGGCATAGTTGTGGGGTCTTCTGGGGACCTTCGGGATTTCAGTGTGCAGTGAGAGGCATCACTCCTACAAATGAGTATGGCCAAAACATTAAGTCTGGGAATGGAAGACACTTTCTAGAAGAAAGCATAAGACTTGTTTGGTTGTCCTTTAATAATTAAGGAGAGGACACTTTATGAATATGTGAGCCACTGTCAGTCAAGCTCTGCAGTTACATTAGGGAAGAGTGGAGGCAAGGTTGGGGGGTGTTACTGAACAGGATAAAAATCATGTGTCAGACAGGTATGACCAATATAAAGACAGTGTAAGACATTTGACTCTTTCCAGGACAAATGGAAGGACACACACCACATTGCAGTGGCCTCCTTCATGGCATGCAGCTCATTGGCTGCTACCACTGCAATGATTTACAAGTCACTTCTACGTTCCCTCATCAGTGTCCAGTATTCCCATTACCATTTCAGTCATGTGGTAGCTTCACTGGCTAAGTAACCTGTTATCTCATCTCTGGAAATCTGATATGACTCAGGACCCAGAAGGAAATGTGTAAGCATGTCGCACATTAGGTCAAGGATAGTGCATACTACCAGGTAGTGAAAGTAGCTCCAATTAATAGCCTGCATAAAAGAAATATGTTGCAAGTATCCCATGGGGTCACTTCATGGATGTACTCAAGAGAAGGCAGGTGGACATCTGTACAAAGAAATTCCAAATGCAATCCAGTTCTGAAGTTCAAATTTGTGTAGATGTAAGTGTAAGAAGTAATTTTGCTGGGATTAGACATTGTGATGATGTTGTGGAGAATTTTCTTTGTATGCTTTTAAGTCTGATGAGTATCCATTCTTCCTCCCACCCACTCAACAAGGGATAATGGAACACAATTTTAACTAGAAAATGACCAAGAACTAATCACTTGCAATCTACTGTCCACTGGCTGACACATCAACTACTGTGTAGAAAAAACTTCCATTTAAGGAACTTTAAAAGGAAACACATACAAATCTGTATTAGCATGATGAAATGTCATTTGACTCAACAAGGCAAGACCACTTGTATTAACATTTACGTATTAAATCCAAATTTTCTGGATTCAGGCAGGTCATATTAAATATTTTTTCTTAACAGCAACTTGCACCTGTTGAAACTGAAAGCCTATGCAAGTTCCTCAGTTCCAGATTGTGAATCTGCCTGCAGGTAAGTTCAGTATAAATTTGCTCACCACAACCTGTATATTTCTGGTAAAATTCCAGTTGCTACACAATAAACACACAAATTTCCAAAAATCTGAGATGTAGTGAACTGAAAATAATTTTAGAGTTTTATACAAACATCACACTCCAATTGGCATTTACTAAATTCTTTTGATGTACTAAAGCAGTTCTTTCTGCAATATGACACTTGGTATTGCTGTAATACAATAACCATTCTCATGAATGTAGGCAGTTTCAGTAAGACTCCTAAACTACCCCGATACACTGTGGCTACTGACAGAAACTGATCTGCTTCTGTGCAGTTATCCTACGAACATATTATTTAGGTGGGGACAGCGTAGGGACCATCTTTCTGAAGCTCCATGTAACCTAGGAAATGACTCTGGTTCATTCTTAAATCACATCCAGCTTTCTCATTTGGGATCTTTCAAAACTGTGATTTTCTGTTTTTGGTGGAAGATTATTTTACCACAAAACTGAAAATTTTCCAACTCTATAATTTTATAAATATAGCTAGTAGCAATTAAAACCACTACTGATCACAGCCTCTCACTTTCAGTACCATACGTTTACAACCTATGTACCCTAAAATATTAAGATAACAATTGTCAAATTTGGTACAGATTTATTACTTTTGTAGTTGAAAATGGTGATGAAATTTCTAAAGTTTACTTAATAAAACTTAATTTCTATGTTTTGCAGTTGAAAATAGTTCTAAATGACTTTGGTGATGGGGTTTTTGTGTTGACATCCTCTGCAAATTTCAAATTTCTAACTATTTTTCCATGGCCTTAAAATTTATAAAGGAAATGTACTGACTTGAAAAACATTATACATAATTATGTTTAACTTGTAATTCTATACTTTCACACTTGTCTAGATTGAATATGCTAATATTTTACATAGATTATCCATCAGTTTTTTTGGTGATGTGTTCTTGGGCAGTCACTATCACCAAGGACAAAGCCCTGCTTAGTGCCTGCTGCTACACGTACTGAGAGGATCTTCTGCACCCATTGTGCTCAAGACTCATTATCATCTAGCAGTACTTGATTCCCCTTCATGATACTGTATCACCACTGTGATGGAAATTCACATCTAAGCGATGCAATACCATATTCACGTTTTGAATTCTTTGACTGTGAATCAAGTTGGGGTCTGGGGCTGTCAAATGGGGATGACTAGAGGGCTAGAAGCAATTCCCAATTCCCATTTATTCAAAGGCTTGTTATTCAGCTCAAGGTAGTATATGGTGAAAGAGAGGCAGGCATCTTCCACCCACTGCTGGCATGTTTGAAAGGTGGGAGGATAATAGGTAGCCACTGCCACTGACACTGCCACTGCCACTGCCCCAAATTGGATTGCAAGATGTTCTGCAAGGACAGATACTACCATTGAGAAAGAAACAAGGAATGGTAGTCGACCACTTGTTACCTAGAAGACCAGACAGCTAGGCTCAAACCAGGAGGCCTCTGTCTGTTGCCTTTTAGCTCATATGACAGTAATCAACCAGTACACACCAGAATAGGCCATTCTGCCTATCAAATCATATCACAGCATCACCTGACTTGGGAGCGTGAGGGCTCTCAGAGCCACAACAGAAAAACATCTCTACCTTCTATTCTGAGTCACTACCTAGAGCAGATGCTAAATTGCTTAATTTCTTTACCTTGGCATTTTCCCTTTTGCTCTTTGAGGCATCTGGTGCTACTGGAGTCATCTTCTCTTGTCGGTCTGGTATTTCTCCCCACGCACACAAAGTGTGCTTTGCTGAGCACACTGAGGGAGGGCATATGATGTGTATTTCTATGCAGGAAGAACCAGAAATTTGCCCAATCTTCCATCAGAGTAAACCCCACAATATGGGCTTCAATCATTGCAAACACCCTAGTCACAAACTTCTCAAGGTACATAACATAAGAACTGAAGGTTAATTAAAAACCAAAAGAAAAAACATATCCAAGTCTTTCCTGTCATCTATCACCATATCTTCTAAAAATTTGAATATTTTTTGTTTTATCAATTTCTAATGTATTTCTAATTTATAATTACTTCCATTGTAATTGCTGAAAACAGTAATTGCTGTTTGTAATATTGAACATGTTTTGTAATCTACATGAAAATCTGTTAAATGAACGGCTTGTTATAAAATGTAAGGTGACACGTCTCTAAATGAGCAGTAAATAAAATCAGTTCCCAAGTGTTTAGCACCAGCACGTGCCTATCATAGACAGACTGGACAGGAGAGGGCAAATTGTCCATCTTCTAGGCATCATTTGCCTAATCAAATAAGTTACCTAGGTGCTTGAAGGACTGAAAACATGGGAAACACGAATGGAACTGGTTCTGCCTTTCCCCCTCCAGCCCCTTCTGTGAAGTGGATCTAGTGATAAGAGGTAGTGTCTTTCAGGTGGCAAATGTAACTTTGCAAGATAAAATCAGCAATGGGCAGTCTACCTTTATCATTGATATAGGCATACAAATTAGCATTTTTTTTTGTTAAATCTATTCACAGCCAAGAATAAAAACCACCTTGATGTTGACTGAGTGGATTCGGAAAAAAAGGTAATTTACCCTACAGGTTCAGAAAATGTAGAACTGGAAACAGACATAAGTAAGTACCAGTTCACATTTGAAGAGGTTTGGAAGCATGCCACAATTTCAACACCACTTTAGGCAAAGATTTCCACTGCATTTTCATAGCATAATTAACTTATGAAAAGAAGTTCAAACTGTGGGAAATGTCCACCATTTTGGCACTGTTCATTCTAGAAAGATGTGATTAAGTCCAGAGTGAAAGGCCATGTTCCCACAACCCACTAAATCATATACCATAGCATTGAAGTTAAAAATAACTGTGAAAATTCGCAGGTGGTACTGGGAAAATCATTTGAATAGAGGGATAAGATAGATTTTTAAGATGATATATTTTCCATTAGCAGAAAATGGAGTGTTAGATGGCCCACAGATCCTTGTGAAGTGCCGTTTATTTTGAATGAGTGCGATGGAAGAGAGTACTTTTTTTGCCACTGAACATAGATAACTTTGGAAGCAGAGATGTTAAAATCCCCCAGAGTACCATACTCACCAAACTGCATGAAGCAAATATGGATGAGATAACAGATTACCAAGAAATGAACAGCCTGAAAGAACAGTTTGCATAAATTATATCTCAGTTACAGCACTAATAAAACTGGAAACTGAAAAGAAACTAACACCTGTGTAAGGCAGACTGTGATGTATTGTATCTGGGTCCAGCCAAATTTGCAACTTTCTTTGAAGAAATGAAACATCTTCCTGCAACCTCCTTAAATTACCACAAAATTCCTACAGGTAATGCTGGGCCTACAGCCCAGAAACCACATCACTTGCAGTCTGTAATGGAGAAAAATATCTCAGTTTCGCTAGAAGCAGGAGTAAGCCAACATTCTTTCAGTCCCTGGGCTTCACATGTATCAGTACTTCCAAAGAAAACCAGTAATGGGTAAAAGCCTTATCGCTTTTGTGTAGGCATGAGAGCAGCCAATAAGGCCATGAAACTGGATACTTCCAGAATGAGATTTTCACTCTGCAGCAGAGTGTGTGCTGATATGAAACTTCCTGGCAGATTAAAACAGTGTGACGGACCAAGACTCGAACTCGGGACCTTTGCCTTTCGCAGGCACGTGCTCTACCACGGTAGAGCACTTGCCAGCGAAAGGCAAAGGTCCGGAGTTTGAGTCTCGGTCTGGCACACAGTTTTAATCTGCCAGGAAGTTTGATAACTGGATACTTATCCCATTCCAAGAACTAATGACCCTCTGAACCACCTTAGCAAATGCAAATTCTTCACCACTTTAGATATGTGCTGTGGATACTGTCAAATGAAAGACCAGGAAAATGCAGCTTTTTTTTGTACACTCTGGGCATTAGGAATACTTAAGGAAGTCCTATGGCCTCTGAAACACTCCTGCTACATTTCAACACTTTGCTGATTTATGACTTTTAAAAGGTTTAAAGCTGACCACATCTCTAGTATATCTGGATGACATAATTGTCTTTTCAAGTATAATAAGAGAAAATGCATATCGACTACGAAACATACTAACATGTTAGTGATGCTAACTTAAATTTGAAATTAGAAAAGTGCTATTTCATGCAATCACAAGTGTAATATGTAGGCCACGTAATTTCAGCATATGGTGTAAGAAGACCACATTCGTCGTGCAGTGGACAATTTTCCAATGCTAAGGAACATTAAAGAATTGCAATCATTTATTGCGTTAACAAATTACTACATTATTTCATGGAGAACTATGCAGTCACCACAAAATTACTAAAGAAGAGAACTCTATTTGTCTGGATTGTTGGATTGCGAGAGTGCCATATCAAAACTGAAAGAAATTCTTACAAGTTCACCTGTCTTGGCTTATCCACATCTTTTATCTTGTGCTGTCGACTGTATTCACAGTCAAATACAAGAAAATGAAGAAAAATCAACTGCTTACACATCATGTCAGTTGAGTTAAGCTGAGAAAAACTAAAGCACCACAGAAAAGGAACTTCTGGCTCTTATTTTTGTCACCCATTACTTTCGGCATTACCTATACAGATGACAGTCCATAGTAATTACAGATTACGTGGCTTTACATTAGCTTTTCAGTTTAAAAGATCTCAACAGCAGACTCCTTAAATGGGCCCTAAAACTTGGCAGATACAACTACATACTCAAACCTAAGCTGGCAAGTTAAATCAGAATACAGATACCTTGAGTAGGAAAATTAAGATCCTGCAATTGAGGAATTAAAAATGGCAAAAGAATTGGATGCCAAGTGTACAAAAGTGGCTACCTCACTGTATTTTATTACAAGAGCCAATTTTTTTATATGACAACACTTCTTGGAGGAGAGAGACACTACGTGATCAAAAGTATCCGGACACCTGGCTGAAAATGACTTACAATTTCGTGGCGCCCTCCATCTGTAATGCTGGAGTTCAATATGGTGTTGGCCCACCCTTAGCCTTAATGACAGCTTCCACTCTCACAGGCATACTTTCAATAAGGTGCTGGAAGGTTTCTTGGGGAATGGCAGCCCATTCTTCACAGAGTGCTTCACTGAGGAGAAGTATCTATGTCGGTCAGTGAGGCCTGGCACAAAGTCGGCATTCCAATACATCCCAGAGGTGTTCTGTAGGATTCAGGTCAGGACTCTGTGCAGGCCGGCCCATTACAGGGATGTTATTCTCAAGTAACCACTCTGCCACAGGCCGTGTGCATTATGAACAGGTGCTCAATTGTGTTGAAAGATGCAATTGCCATCCCCGAATTACTTTTCAACGGTGGGAAGCAAGGAGGTGCTAAAAACATCAATGTAGGCCTGTGCTGTGATAGTGCCATGCAAAACAACAAGGGGTGCAAGCCCCATCCATAAAGAACATGACCACACCGTAACACCATCGCCTCCAAATTTTACTGTTTACATACACTGGCAGATGACATTCACCAGGCATTCGTCATACCCCACCCTGCCATAGGATTGCCACATTGTGTACCATGATTCATCACTCCACACAACACTTTTCCACTGTTCAATTGTACAATGTTTATGCTTCTTACACCAAGAGAGGCACTGTTTGGCATTTCCTGGCATGATGTGTGGCTTATGAGCAGCCGCTCGACCATGAAATCCAAGTTTTCTCACTACCCGCCTAACTGTCATAGTACTTGCAGTGGATCCTGATGCAGTTTGGAATTCCGGTGTGATGATCTGGACAGATGTCTGCCTATTACACATTACAACCCTCTTCAACTGTTGGCAGTCTCTGACAGTCAACAGATGAGGTCGGCCTGTACGCTTTTGTGCTGTGTGTTCCTTCACGTTTCCACTTCACTGTCACATTGTAAACAGTGGACCTAGGGATGTTTAGGAGTGTGGAAATAGACAAAAACAAGGCTGAAAAGGGTATACTGATTAATTTTGGGATAATGAGGAGCTTGTAAGATACAAATGTGAAGGTGGTGATGTATTAGAAGCAGCACAGGAGTCTGCTAGTCTTATGGAACTAATTTACTATCACAGAGAAACACATTAGAACACAGTATGGCATGTAATGGAGAAAAGGCACCAGTTGTGTTGCTAACATAGTTTGCCAAAGGCCAGATGTCCATAAAAGACAGGCTGTTGCCCATAGCAGTAGTGTAGTGGGGAAGAAGTTCTGCCAAGCAGTTGTAATATCAAACTAACATCCTTAAAAAAACTATAAGGCACAGAGGTAACTTTACAAGAATGGCACAAATGCAGTGCTTACATGAAAATGTTCCAGCTAATCAGGGGTCTGATGGTCTGAAAACACAAAATAGAATCATCAATATGGCTAAACAGTAGAGTGACATAGAAAATACTGATAAAATTTGTTCTTAATTCCAAGACAATAAATTGTACAGAGGGGCAGAATGTAAATTGTAGGGACAGAAAATTAGTCAGTTATTGTGTAACAGTTTCAGAGCACGCTGGCTTCTGTGGTGAATGGTTCAGTACTGTATGCACTATAGGAGATGGTGTATTGCTACCTTTATACTTGGCTAAGTGATCAAAATTAACTACCACCTTCTGATCTGGGAGGTGTCATTCCACACTGAAAGGCAATGTGGAACATAATATACAGAACAGAAATTTCTTAGTTCTGCCGGGATCCATGACAGTTTGTCATAACATCACGTAATCTCCTACTTCATGTAGTGGCATCCTAGCATTCTTTTGACTATGGAACTGCTGTTATGTTGTTAATGTGTGGCTGCATTGTTCTGCTCAACTCTCTTCCAAACAAACTTAAGTTTGTAACCACATGTTTCACTTTGCTGGAATTTTTCACAGGAGGCAGCTTCTCGATCCCGAACGGGGAATGCATTTTGCGGCCGTAAACAGCCTCAAAGGGACTCAACTCTGTTGCTTTATGTTTCCTGGTATTGTATGATGAAATTAAAAATGGCATTAGATGATCCCAGTGAGACTGTGAGCTGTTCACATAATATGACAACATTGTAACAATTGTTTTTGAACACGATGAGTCCTGCCATTACTCTTAAGGCAAAATGACATAGTTCTCCACTTCTTTACTTCAAGTAATTGATATACCTATACCATAAGATTGGGCATAAAGTTGGTCCCTTGGTTTGTTACAATGGCCTCTGGACTTCCAAACGGTAGTGCTAGATGAGTTATGAATGCTTTTGCAACTGTCTCAGTGGTATCACAACAAGATAGCAAGAGAAATGATCAATGATAGCTAAAACATATTTGTTGTTTTTGGCCATTATGGGAAACAGTCCCATGATATTGAGTGCTACAATTTCAAAAGGTTCTTCTACCTCAGGCAAAGTTTGAAAAGGTATATTAGGTCTTCGTCCTTGTGCTCTCTTAGCACAGGGGAGATAATTTTGAACACATTCTTCATCTTTCTTCTTTGTGGCAACTAATAATGGCCTGCCTTGCGAGCTCACATCACACTTTCCCCATTATGACACTCCTCTATGCTGTCATAACATTGTTGCAATATAGCCTTAGCACTACTACACTATGTTATCGAAAGTATCTGGACACCCCCTAAAACATATGTTTTTCATATTAGGTGCATTGTGCTTGCACCTACTGCCAGGTACTCCATATCAGCGACTCAGTAGTGATTAGATATTGCGAGAGTAGAATGAGGTGCTCCGCGGAACTCACAGACTTCGAACGTGGTCAGGTGATTGGGCGTCACTTGTGTCATAAGTCTGTATATATTTTAATGTCTGTCTCTGCTATTGAATAGTTTTGTTATACGTTTGCATTATTTCGCTATGTTGAGACATTGTCGTTACATAGTTTTCACCAATGAATAGTATAGCGAAGTTGTGTTCAAAGTTTATGAAATTTAAAAAACTTGCATCAGAAAAGCGCAGATCACAACTCAGTACTGTGGAGAAAGCTAACATGAAATAAGATCCCACTCTCTACCGAACTGAACCACGTATAATCATGACATGTAAGCTTTCACGCCCGGTGTTTTCATTAATTAAAACTTCCGGGCTGAATTGCCGTGGTCCATATATAAAACTGCTTCTTCTTCCTGATGTTTTGTTGCCTACTGCGGGCAACATCATCTGAGGTGAGTCGGTGACTGGCTGCTAGGCGCTGGAGGTCCCGCTTATATAGAGCGCTGAGATGCCCGCAGTAGGCAACGAAATTTCAGGAAGGAGAAGCAGTTTTATATATGGACCACGGCAATTCAGCCTGGAAGTTTTAATCAATGAAGATGCCGGCCGGCATCTACGGGGAGGATATGTCGATTATGGTACGATGACTGGAGAGCCTACGTAAGAAGAAAGCTCAACAACTTTGTTCACTCACTTTTTTGCTATGCTGTCGTGACACTGGGACAGTTCCAAAGTTTTTGAAGGCGAGAAGAATGTTCCATACAGCGCAAGTGAACTGCATTTATTTACGCATGAAATTGGCGATGCTGTGGGAGCGGATCCATCAAGCATGTCAAGGACTTGCGGTAATTAGTAGCCAACTGTTAAAACTTCATTTACGTATTAGCAATACTATGTAGTTGGGTGATGGGAATAAGGTGGATAGATTAACATTTACATCTATGGAACTTAGCGCAGAAGTGTCTTCTAATAGGCAGAAGAAGAAGTTTGAGCATTTACAAAAACCAGAAACATTGACTACAGACAATTCCCATACAGTTATCAACTTGTCCGGGAAAGAACTATCCAAGGAGCAAGTCTCTGTTCTCTCGAAAGGAGGAAATTTTGCTATCACTCTATCACAGATTCCCACGGAAGATATTGTTGCCAATATAGAAGCAGGGATTTGTCTGTTATCACCGCATTCTGCCGATGAAATCAGGATGGAAACAGCCAGGATATTACGTAAAGCCAAGCCACACAACAGTAATTTATCTCTAGGAGAAAGGAAGGCATTACAGGAGATCAATGAGGACTGGAATATTATAGTACTTACTGCTGATAAGGGTAATGCTACTGTCGTGCTGAAGAGTGAGGATTATCCTAGAAAGATCAGTGACCTCTTGGATCCTACCACCTATAAAAAACTGAAAAAGGACCATACAATGAAAGTGTTAAGTGCTACCCAGCAATTAATAAAAAGCTCTTCCATTCCTACAGAAGATAAAAAATACCTTTGCAAATCAGAAGCTTACCCTCCTAGACTGTATGGGTTACCTAAGGTACACAAGCCCAATGTCCCATTGAAACTGATAGTAAGCGCCATTGGGGCTCCTACTCAAGAGCTGGCTAGATATCTTGCTTCTTTGTTGCAACCGTACATAGGTAAAACTGACACTCATATTAAAAATTCCATGCATTTTATCGAAAAACTGAGGGAGATCACAGTTAGTCCAAGCGACATCCTTGTCAGTTTCGATGTAGTATCCCTGTTCACCATGGTCCCTGTTGACAAAGCTCTTTCTTACATAGCTGATATGTTTCCTACTGATATAATAGCTTTGTTTCGACATTGTCTATCCTCGACTTATTTTCAATATAACAACGAGTTTTATGAACAAATTGATGGGGTAGCCATGGGTAGCCCTCTGAGCCCTGCTATTGCTAATCTATTTATGGAATTTTTCGAACAACAAGTGTTGCAGTCGGCCAAAAAAAGCCCTTTGAAAAGTTATCGATACGTGGATGACATGTTTGTGATATGGAATCACGCTGAAGAGGAACTGAGTGATATTTTGGTGTACATAAACAGTTTCAATCCGAAGATACAATTCACCATGGAGAAAGAGAGTAATGGACAACTAAATTTTTTTGATGTATTGGTTACTAAACGGGCAGATGGGACTTTAGGGCACAAGGTTATAGGAAAGACACACACACACCGATCGTTACCTACATAATAGTTCGAATCATCATCCTAGGCAGAAGAGACGAGTCATAAAAACTTTAGTGGACTGGGCTTATAACATCTGTGAGCCAATTTATTTGCAAGATGAATTAAGCAATTTGCGAATGGCTTTCAAGAGAAATGGGTACACTGACAACGAAATAGATCGAGCATTCCACCCTAGAAGAAAAGTGTCCAAAAATACACGACAACAACAACAACCGTCAGCTGGAAAAGTTTTTCTTCCATTTATTCATAACATCACAGATCATATTAGGAAAGTTTTGGCCAAGTTTCAAGTGGAGACAATCTTTCGACCTACCAAGAAAATTAGTGAAAGTTTAAGATCGGTGTAAGATGCACGACACCCCTTAGCTACCCCAGGTGTGTATAAAATTCCGTGTAGCTATGGCATAGTTTATATTGGAACAACTAAAAGGAGTGCTAATACCCGCCTGACGGAATACAAAAGGAACTGTAGATTGGGACAAATTGACAAATCAGCTGTAGCGGAACACGTTTTCAAAGACGGTGATCACAAAATAAAATTTAATGAGAAAAATGTGATAGCTAGGACCTCACATTATTATACCCGCATGTATAGAGAAGCTACAGAGATCTACAAGCACGAAAATAATTTTAATAAAACAGAAGAAGGATTAAAACTAGACAAGATATGGCGTTCGGCTCTGTACCAACGAAGTGACTATCGATTACCTATAATCGAGAGAGATGGCACTAGCCAGAGATAGTTTTAAAGTCAAAAGTACGTGATGAGTGGTGGCGCCATCTAAGCGCTCTATATAAGCGGGACCTCCAGCGCCTAGCAGCCAGTCGCCGACTCACCTCAGAAGATGTTGCCCGCAGTAGGCAACGAAACGTCAAGAAGGAGAAGCAGTTTTATATATGGACCACGGCAATCCAGCCCGGAAGGTTTAATTAATGTGAACCACGTATAGTTCAGATGCAGTTAAATAAGTGCAACCCAGCACCAGCCCACATGGCCAGTCTCCAGGTAGACACAGATGATGCAGGTCTGGTTCTTTAGTTACACATGAGTGAAAATTCAGTATCTATTGTAGACTCAGTTTCTTCTTGGATCATACATAAGACAGTTTCTCATACAAAACAAATTCAACACTGGTCCCTGACTGATAGTTAAACTGATGCAACTTTTGTTCCACCTCATAAGAATCAGCTAGTTATACATGGTGTTTGAAAATTCCTGGTATGAACTTCTAGGACTTTTAGAGGAGGCACATGCATACTACTTTGAATAGGAACCCATGTCTGGAAACATACCATTTCCATGATACAGTCATTTGAAAATATTTTGCTAGGTAAGTACACAACAGGTTAGTCATGTTGGGGAGTGATTACATCAGATCAGCTGATGTCATTTGACCTGTCTGACCTGGTTTGAGTCTCATTCATGTGTCTGAGTGTTAAAGCCACATTGTTTAGTACACATTTGCAGAATATACCAACATGATCCTTCTGAATGGCAAAGCTCATGGTAATGGAAGGGCTGCTTTTCACCTTTACCAAGCTTGTTCCTCACAACATTTGATTCAATCGCATACCCTGTTCATCACAATTATGCAACAACTTTGAGAAAGTATACCTACAGTGTCAGAACGCATGACGGTGGTGCTCCAAAGAGATGCCGTGCACCTGAATTGGAAGAGACCATGATGCTTTGTAATGAAGAGAACCCCTCAATGAGTACACAAGCAATTTCTTTGGTTATTAATCAGTAGAATTGTAAAGCATGTGATGTACTGGGTCTCACCTAATCAATTACTCATAAAAGTGGTTGCATTACCAACATGTTTTCAATTGGTGTAGCAGAGAAACAGTACATTTCCAGACATGGGTTCCACTTCAGTATATTATTGACTCACTCCCCTCTACAAATCCTACAAGTTTGTAACAGGAATTTCTGAACACCCTGTATGCCCACGCTATAGCCCAGTCTTATATCACTTGTGTGTTCCAATCAGAATTTCATTCCACATACAGTGTGTAACACACACAGATTTTGGTTCTCTGTATAACTGAAAGAAACTCTGAATGCCACGATCAAACCATTCCTGTTATTCCGTCTGAAATTTAACTTCTCATTAGCATAAATCCGGTCTTCTCTGTTCTTGTGGATACTAACAACAGTGAACTGCTCAAGTCCTTAGATTAGCTGATGGCACAAGCAGAAGCAACAAATCACTAGATCAAGCTGGCACTCATATTAAGGCATTCCACAAGCCCAATATTTTACTTAACAAAACTGTACCGACAGTCTCTCCCACCCTGCTTGCTATTCTGGGGCTGAGCATGTAGTAGGACACATACAGCCAATCCAGCTGATCACTTTCTTGGCCTAATTTCAGTGGATTGTGCTGAGGCGAAGTTCTAAAGTTAATGACAACTTATTTTTAGCTGTCATAAACTGTAATGTCATCTACAGTTGTCTTCATTAATTAAAACTATTATTTTGTATTAGTCTTATGAATTACTTACTTTTGTTACTGTTTCAAACAATAAGCTTATTACTGTGTTTATCTGTTCATTTGATGTTTTACTGTCATCAGTTATTTCTACAATCTTTCTATTCAGTTTAATTGAAATTAATTACCTTACTTTTGTGATAACATAAATTTGGCTTGAACGAATCTCCCTTCAGATGTCTGTCCTAAATTTTATTATTTGTTTACAAGATGCAATAGTGTAATGGGAAGCATAATGTTTTTTAGTCATCATTTTATACTTATTGTTAGTTAAACATCTTTAGTATGTCATCCTAGATGATACTCAGAAAGATTTGATCAAGTAGTTGACTTTGTGCCTTCTGAACATTAACGCATTGTGCATTTTAAGTTTTGCAGCTTATCTTTGGTCAATTAAATAGATACAGTGTTACTTAGAGGACATAATTGGTGGTGCTAATTAACTTTAAATAAATTTCATTACAATGCTTTCATCCTCCCTGATTACAGTTAAAACAAACAGCTTTGTTTCAGAATTCTGTTCCGTGACTGTCAGGTTGGCAACCAGCTGGTGGTTACCCAATCACCATAAGTGCACTGGACGTTGAGTGCCCATGTCACTTAAAAACAACAACATCTGCAGTATGATGAGGAAGCCTTTCAAAGTCATACAAATCCTATTACAAAACATACTGGGTCCGTTATCTCTTCTAATAATGCTAGAAGCCAATCAACGACATCCTTCCTTAAGCTTTAAAAACTGACTGTAAATGTGTGCTGATTATTTTTACATTATGTCCTAGTCCTTCCATTGCTTGTATTCCTTAACACTCTCTCTGAAACCAGCTCTGGCTACCTTTGTAATGCTGCTGCCATCGCAGTCCTGTGTCACTAACTGTAGTCACCATACAGTGACACAATAATTATACTCACATTCCAAGATTTTCGAATTGTTAAATGAAATTAAAATACCGAATTGTTAAATGAAATTAAAATATTGTTACCCCTAGATTTAGGGTCCCACTGGGGTTGTCAAATTCACCCATGCTGAATTTTTTCAGGGAAAAGGAAGGAGATGTGCATGGTGCCCCAAGTCCCTTACATGAATAATTTTTATTATTTAAATTTTACAAACAGGCTGCCTTTTGTCCTTCACCTTTCAGCTGATATAACAACAATCAACCAGTTCACACCAGAGTAGGCTGAATCGACATCAGCAAAGCTGTGCTGTCAATCAAATCACAGGATCACCTCACTTGTGAGACTGTGGGCTCATGGAGTTGCGAAAGAAAACTATCTCCCTCTTCTGCTCTGAGCCATTGCCTAGAGCAGACTCTAAATGGCTCAGTTTCTTTACCTTGGCAGTTTCCCTTCTCGTACAATATGGGTCTGGGACTACTGGAGATGCCTTTTCCCATCTCCCTAGCAATACTCACTAAGTAATCCCTATGAGCAAGTAAACCAATAAGGTTTCTTTTTCTAAACTTGAGTACCAAATATTAATTACAAGCCCACACTACTTTCGAATCTTGCCCCCTGAGGGTGTGTACAGTCAAATGCTGCTACCTCTTTAAACATGTTCTCAGTGTGTTCTATTAAGAAATGGTGTTTAGTTGGTAAGAATGTAGAACTATTCATTTTGGTGCAAACTACATATTGCAGTGAATATTGTCTTCTATTTTCATGGAGCTGCCCTTCTTCCATTGTGAAACCAAAGTCAGAATGCTACAGGATTGTAATTATCAGCAACATAATTATCATGCCTATCAAATAGATCAGCTGGAACTTAATCTTTTATTTTCTATTTTTAATCTTTTTTAATGTATTTTTAATCTATTTCATTATGAACTGTATCACCTGGTGTCACATATTCTGACAAAGGGCCTCACTCCAAGGGCACCATCCAGGCATAGCAAATGGCTATGGCCATGTGACATGGTGACACTGCTTGGACTCCCAGTGCCATAGGCACATACTCCTCAGCTAACATGGAAAGTTCTCAGCTCAGACACCAGAAGTGCATGTCCTGCTTCATCAGGGTGCTCTAAATGTGCAAGTACTGTCTGCATGAACCACACCCTACTGCTGCATAAATCAGAAAGATATGTAATCAAGAGTAGTGTTCAATGGTTCAAATTGTATTACACTGTGTGAAAGCAAAGGGTAGTTGCAACATCAGGCACAAAAAATTATTTCTCAGACTGAATGGTAATTTTACAAGGAGTCCATCAATGCTCTCTTTTAGGTCCAATCCTGTTTTTATTTTATATAAACATGTTATCCCTAAATATAACTTTATATTCAGTTTTCTCTCCAAATGACACACCTCTACCCATTGAGTCACTGATAACTTGAAAAGTTTTGAGCACTGTGTTAAAATACAAAATGGCAAATTCCCAAATAATGCACTTTACCCACCCAAAATCAAATCACTTTCACATTACCTACAAGAATCTGGAAGTTAGGGAAACAGTTTCTATCAGATTCCTGTGGACATTTTTTTGAAAAACATTTGTATTTGGACATAAATTACTTGGTACACAAGTGAAACAGTCTTGGTACCCTTCATAGCCCCAGCAACCTGCAATAACTGTTGTTAGAAAGTGAGCAAGTTCTGTTACATTATCTCTCTACAGTCTTAGAGGTATCTCATCTGGTTCACATGTCTTTCCGCTGTCGAGCAATTTTAGCTGGTTTCCTATTTTGTAGTAGCCTCTCTGAATATCTTCAATTTTAGCATTCATGTGGTGACTGTAAAAAGGAACCACATTATGACCTTTCACAGTGAAACACTTTCTGAAGAGTACATTCAGTTATCTTTGGGTCCTCTCTCTCATCTTTTGTTTCAGTACCAGTATGGTCACTGAGTGACTGAATGGCTGATTTTAATCCATTTACTGATTTTACACAAGACCAAAATTTAAAATTCTTAGATCAGCTGGCAAAATTTGCTTTCTTAGTCAATGAATGCGTTTTGGCTTGCTCTACTTATGCTCATTTTGGTTTTGTTCACCCTTTGTTTGTCAATAAAGATTTTACTTTGCTCAGACCTGTGATGAAGCTCTCTTTGATTTGAAACAACATTATAACATGATTATTGAACCACAACAGGTCTTTCCCATTCCCTTTCCTCACAACCTTCCTTGGGCCATACTGGTCTAACATATATTGTATTATGCTTTTGAATGTTTTCCATTTCTGCTCCACATCTGCACTATTAGAGCTGAATATTTGATGATGACTACTCAGATACTCTGTAAATTGTTTCCTGTGACTCCCTTTCTCAATATTACTAGTAACACATGTAATCATTTATGCTAAAACTGTCTTATGGTCAATGACCCCTTCCTACATGTTAACTGTTTCAAAATTTTACAGTCTTTTAGTTAGTAGGTGGTCTAAAATATTGTCCTTGTGAGTTTTTCTCCAACTGCTCAAAACATATTTTAGAAAAAAAAAAAAAAAAAAAATTCACAACAATTACACACCAATTCCCGTCTCAGATACTAGTTTTAACTGCACGACTCCCACTCTATAGTTGGCTATTACTATAGCATAATCAGGAAATTTATTGTGATATTCTTCAAATTTTCTCTGAAGCACCCTGCCATTACAGCTTCTGAGGCAAGTGGTCGATATGCGTATCCAGTTACCATGACTGATTTGCATTTGAAGCTTACTTTCACCCAGTTTACTTCAATTTTTGAATCTGCAATAACTTCACTAGATACTACTAAGTTTTATAAGGCAATAAATATGCCATCACCACTGGTTTAGCCTAGTCTTACAATATATGTTTCAGTACAAATTTAGGATTTTGCTCCTATTAACTTCTGCTTTCAGTCAGCTTTCTGTTGGAAATACTACTGTGGGTATTAGACTAATTCTGCTCACCATGTATGCTCCTGCAGTTTACAAACAGGCTTGTGCTGATCTGCAGAAATAAAAGTTCTGTTCTAAAAAAACACCCATGTGTACAACTAACATAGTCTATTACACAAGTAGCTACTTCCTTTGTGTACAGCATGCCTAACATATTGAGGGGCACCCTCAAATTCTCCTCTTGATAGTGGAGGCTGAGAAATTCATATTTGTGAAAATCACTGAATTGCCAGAGCCTCTAGTTTACATATTCCATTTGGCTCCTGATCAGACATCCAATGTTACAAATAGTGAACACTGCTTACAACTCACATCTGATGCTAGCTGTCTTCACCTATCCAGCCAACTGTCTAAAAGAACTGAGAATGACCTTAGAACTCCGGCAGTAAGTTTCATTTGTGTATTTGCAGCATCAGCAGAACTGCCTCCTCATCTCAGCAAACATAGCAAGTGCACACTGGCCTGCCTTCCCCTCCCCTCCCCTCCCCCTCCCCTTTTGATTCGTCAGTCTTCTGACTGGTTTGATGCAGCCTGCAACGAATCTCTCTCCTGTGCCAACCTCTTCATCTCAGATTAGCACTTGCAACCTGCATCCACAATTATCTGCTGGATGTATTCCAATCTCTGTCTTCCTCTACAGTTTTTGCCCTCTACAGCTCCCTCTAGTACCATAGAAGTCAGTCCCTGAGGTCTTAACAAATGTCCTATCATCCTGTCCCTTTTCCTTGCCAATGTTTTCCATATATTTCTTTCCTCTCTGATTCTGCGCAGAACCTTCTCACTCCTTGCTTTATCAGTCCACCTAATTTTCAACATTCATCTGTAGCACCACATCTCAAATGCTTTGATTCTCTTCAGTTCCAGTTTTCCCACAGTGCATGTTTCACTACCATACACTGCTGTGCTACAAACATACATTCTCAAGAAATTTCTTCCTCAAATTAAGGCCTATGTGTGATACTAATAGACTTCTCTTGGCCACAAATGTCCTTTTTACCAGTGCTAGTCTGTGTCCTCTTTGCTCCATCTGTCATTCGTCATTCTACTGCCTAGGTAGCAGAATTCCTCAACTTAATCTACTTTGTGACCATCAATCTTGATAAGTTTCTTGCTGTTCTCATTTCTGCTACTTATCATTACTTTCGTCTTTCTTCGATTTACTCTACCGTCCATATTTGTGCTCATTAGACTGTCCATTCCATTCAACAGATTATTTAATTCTTCTTCACTTTCACTGAGAATAGCAATGTCATTAGTGAAGCTTATCATTGCTACCCTTTCACCTCGAATTTTAATTCCACTCCTGAACCTTTCTTCTATTTCCATCATTGCTTCTTCGATGTACAGATTGAACAGTAGGGGCGAAAGACTACATCCCTGTTTTAAACACAATTTTTAATCTGTGCATTTCGTTTTTGGTTGTCCACTCTTATTATTCCTTCTTGGTTCTTGTACATATTGTATATTACCCATCTCTCCTGATAATTTACCCCTATTTTTCTCAGAATTTTGAACATCTTGCACCATTCTACACTGTCAAACGCATTTTCCAGGGCGACAAATCCTATGAACGTGTCTTGATTTTTCTCTAGTCTTGCTTCCAATAACCACAATGTCAGAATCGCCTTTCTGGTGCCTTTATCTTCCTAAAACCAAACTGATCGTCATTTAACACATCCTCAATTTTCTTTTACACTCTTCTGTACATTATTCTTGTCAGCAACTTGGATGCATGAGATGTTAAGATGACTGTGCGATAATTCTTGCACTTGGCAGCTCTTGCAGTTTTCAGAATTGTGTGGATAATATTTTTCCACAAGACAGATGGTATATTGCCAGACTCATGCATTCTACACACCAATGTGAATAGTTGTTTTGTTGTCACTTCTCCTACTGATTTTAGAATTTCTGATGGAATTTTATCAATTCTTTCTGCCTTATTTGATCTTAAGTCCTCCAAAGCTCTCTTAAATTCTGAATCTAATACTAGCTCCCCTATCTCTTCTAAATCAACACCTGCTGCTTCTTCTGTCACATCAGACAAATCTCCACCTCATAGAGGTCTTCAATGTACTCTTTCCACCTATCCGCTCTCTCCTCTGCATTTAACCTTCCCTACATGACTGCTATTTCCCAGAAGAGTTCTGCTATGCTGAGCCTGTTCGCCCTCTCACACACCCAACAGTCATACATCACCATCAAGTGGGTGGCCTACACAATGAAGCTGCGGGGGCCACTCCAGCACATAACAGCCAGAAGGTTTCATGCATCCACTGGACCAGAGGTGACTGCGTGATCATCACAAGATATGGCTGGCCCCCGAGACCAACCTGCATCTGGGGGTCATGTGCTGCCATAGCAGCTGTGTCTTGGTGTCTTCACAGTGTTTTGGCTGGTGTAAGAGACATGCTAGAGCAGTTCATCCTAATGAGCTCTCTGGGCCAGGTGACAACTGCTAAGGAGCCATTAGGATCTTTGACACCATATTGCAGCCAGCAACCTTCTCTGTGCTGAGATGGCTGTGCTGTCACCTGGCTTTGCTGAGATGTGGCCTCTACACTGGGCACATGTGTGGACTTTTGTATTTGCAGTCTTAGTGCTTCGTACTTTTAACTTCTTCATGCCAAAGTGAACTTGGAAATTAATATTTCCTGGCACCATCAGCTCAACAAACAATTACTATTCAAGTGGAATTACTACTTAACTATACACTGTCATTGTAAAAACTTACTCCAAGGAGGAGATCTGAATTCACGTGTTTACTAATAAACTTGTTCTGCATTGTTTATGTTTATCTGGAATGTTTTCTTATTTCACTTCCAGTAACACGGTGCGCACCAGTTGGTGACAAGGTGTTTTTCTGTTGAACTCAGTTTTTGATGCTTGTGCTATGTTACAGGTAGATGGTGTTCCCTTTCATGTAACTTCCAAGTTTCAAGTGAACTGACATTTACTTTCTATTCCAACATGGCTGAGCCAACAGATGTTACCACCCAAGTGTCACAGTTTCTATAGAATATGCTACGAACTCAAGAACTGATGCTGGAGTGGATGACTGCCACCATCATGCCAGCACAGGAAATCTTCAGCCACCTGTCACGCATTGATCTGCTAGTGAAAAGGTTCCGAATGGTGCCAACGTCATCCCAGACACTTCACAAAAGGGTGTAGCCATGAAGAAACTAAATGACTCAGCTTTAATAATACTTCCTAGCACATGGCATCACAGGTAATGTTCAGCAGTGTGCATTGTTTTTGGCATATGGCGGCCCTGAATTTTAACATTTACTGCAGCAGCTCAACCCATAAATGATCGAAGTCGTGCTTACTATAGTATTTTGACTCCTAACTGCACACTGTGGCTGCCATAAGCTCAGTGGACAACTGGGTAGGGAGTGGATAGCAAAGTTACAAGATCTGTTCAGACACTGCCGTTTCCATTGTGCAAACCTCCAGTGAAAATAACTGCACACACAGACCATAGTTTGAGACACAATATTTGTCCACTTGCCTGATGAAGGACTCCACAGTGATCACTTTAAGCTTAAGAACTCCTCACTGGTTATGAGTCATACCATCATTAGGGTCCGCCCCCAGTAGCTGAGTGGTCAGCGCAACAGAATGTCAGTCCTAAGAGCCCGGGTTCGAATCCCAGCTAGGTCGGAGATTTTCACCGCTCAGGGACTGGGAGTTGTGTTGTCCTAATCATCTTCATTTCATCCCCATCGACGTGCAAGTTGCCGAAGTGGTGTCAAATCAAAAGACTTTCACCAGGCGAGTGGTCTAACCGATGGGAGGCCCTCGTCACACGCCATTAATAATAATAATAATAATAATAATAATAATAATAATAATAATAATAATAATAATAATAATAATTATTATTATTATTATTATTATTATTATTATTATTATCATCATCATCATCATCATCATCATCATCCACTGAATTTGGCATCTTTTGTTCAAAAAATGGCATCTACTAGGTGCACATGGTGCCCTTCTATCAGGCATATAGCAGTCTGGTGAAGAGGTCTGCTCGCATGTTCAAGACAAAAATGCCCAAACTGCACCTGCACCATGAATTGGATGAGGTGCTCACATTGTTTTTAGCCTCCTACTACTCCTCCCCACAAGACAGGTGTAGTCTCATTGAAAAACTGCATGGAAGGCTGCATCAACTGCAACTCTACATCTACACTTGCTTACATAGTCTGCTTAGCAACTGTATGGTGCACAGCAGACGGTACCCTGCCCCACTTCTAGTCACTTGCTTTCAATTCCTCTCACAAATAGAATGAGGGAAAAACAACTACCTATACACCTCTGTGCAAGCCCTATTTTCTCTTATCTTCATGGTCCTTATGCAAAATGTATGTTGGCGACAGTAAATCTTTCTGCAGTCAGCTTCAAATGCTGGTTCTGTAAGTTTTCTCAAAAATATACCTTGAAAAGAATGTCATCTTCCCTCCAGGGATTCCTACTCAAGTCTGCACATGTACAATGGTTACTGGCAGTTATGGCACATCTCTTAGGTAAGGCAGTGATCAAGGTGCAACTCCAAGATGGCTCCGATTTTCACAAACACCTCAACAAGGTATACCCTTACAGTGTGCTGACCCCTTCAACGGGAAATCTCTCAAAGCTTTTTGTTCCACAGTCAGACACCTCAACACCAAGGACAACTGCTAACAAACTCCAGCCACCACTGCAACAGGTTGTGCAATCTCTGGATGCTGACAAGATAAGCTCACCCATGACCCAGATGCCCACACGCATGGACGTCAACTGCAGCCCATAAGATTCGCCAGATTCGCAGATTGATGGCAGCGATACCATCACTTCCTGGGACTTTGAGATATGTCACATCATCTTGTCCAATGGAGGGGGAGGAAGAGGATCCTATGCCAGGGCTGTTTACCCTCTTACATAGCAAACAGTCATACATCAGTATCAAGTGAGTGGCCTACACAGCAAAGCCACAGGGGCCACTCCAGCAGACAACAGCCACAAGGTTTCATGTGCCCACTGGTCCAGCAAGCGGCAGCGTAATTGCACAGGGCTGCAGATAGTTCTAGCTGTGCTCTGGCACATTAACAGTATTTACTTCAGTGCCTGGGCTGTGCTACAGCAGTTTCATTTCTAATGTGCTCTCAGGCTCAGGCCGTGGCTGTAGTAGTGTTTCATCAGTCAGAGGCTTTATGACAAACCATCAAGATCTTTGATGCCATTTTCCATCCAGCAACCTCTACTGTGTGTAGCAGCCACTGTCATCACCAGGCTTTGCTGAGACATAGCCTTTGCACCAGGGACATGTGTGGACTTCGGTATTGGCCACCATAGAGTATTGTGTTATTAACCTTTTCATTCCAAAGTGAACTCAGACATTAACTTTGATATTTTTTGGGGCTGTCAGCCCAACAAATACTGTGTCAATGTGCAACTCTGACAGAGACATCTACTGCCCAGTTTATGTATTTACTAATCAACTTGTTTTGCATTGTTTACCTGGGCTGTGTTCTTATAGCACCCCCAGCAGTGTGATACACATCAGGTTCCATTTACCTGCTTAATTTTGGAGCTCTCATTCACCAACATAATGACACACTGTGCTTGTCAGGACCTGGCAGGAATGTCTGCCAATGGCTAAAAAGATGAAATATCCTGTGTTGGCTCAGATGTGTTATTAACAATGGACAGTTCCTAATACATGTTGCTAACACATATTTGGACAGCTGGGCAGACAGTTCCCACATCCACCTTCCACCCTCAGAATGCTCATACACCACTGTATGCCACTCACATTTGAAAGAGGGAAAGTTAGTCAGATGATCTTCATCACAATTCGCAGTGACATCGGAGCTTTCAGGTGATTCAGAGGCAACAAAGTTGTTGCGGCTTTCACCACTGGTGTCCCAACGTTGCTCCATAGCACCACATGTTGTTGGTAAAAATGCCTAAGCCCATAAATATAAAAGACTGGTAGCACTCACCAGTTCCCAGCTCAGGAATACGTACCCAGCCCTGGAGCAGGGTTAGTTCCCTAATTCCTGGACATCTGGTATAACCCTGGGGGCATGTGAGGCATATCAATTGCCAACTACGTAGCAAAGCATTACCTACTCCCACCCCCCCTTTTCCTCAACTCGCTTCTCTCAGTACCAACTATCACCTATACTATCCCTCCCCCCCTCCCAAATTTTTTATCAGCTACTTGCATCTCACCACCAGACTGTACACATCACTTTAGTTTAGGCCTCATCATCCAACCTATTCTTTCAGTAGTAGTCCTCCTCTCCCTCTATTCCGCTGGGTGCGCAACCCCCCCCCCCCCCCCCTTCAGTAGTAGTCCTCCTCTCCCTCTATTCTGTTGGGTGCGCAACCCCCCTTTCATATATCTGCATGAAACATTACTCCTGCCTGTACAATGGCAAGTTTTCATTAGTACCACACTCCTATTTACTTCCTGTGCTGTTGCACCATCTCCTACCTCTTGCCCTTCACTGCCACTTGCCTCATTTCTTACTACTGTTGTTCTGTTGCCCATGTGGCAGTACGTGCTAATGGTGTGTGCACACACACACACACACACACACACACACACACACACACACACACACACACCGGGTGATCAAAGAGTCAGTATAAGTTTGAAAACTTAATAAACCACGGAATAATGTAGATGGAGGGGTAAAAATTGACACACGTGCTTGGAATGACATGGGGTTTTATTAAAACCACCCCATATTGCTAGACACGTTAAAGATCTCTTGCACGCGTCATTTGGTGGTGATCGTGTGCTCAGCCGCCACTTTCGTCATGCTTGGCCTCCCAGGTCCCCAGACCTCAGTCCGTGCGATTACTGGCTTTGGGGTTACCTGAAGTCGCAAGTGTATCGTGATCGACCAACACCTCTAGGGATGATGAAAGACAACATCCGACGCCTATGCCTCCCAGTAACTCTGGACATGCTTTACAGTGCTGTTCACAACCTTATTCCTCGACTACAGCTATTGTTGAGGAATTATGGAGGACACATTGAGCATTTCCTGTAAAGAACATCATCTTTGCTTTGTCTTACTTTGTTATGCTAATTATTCCTATTCTGATCAGATGAAACGCCATCTGTCGGACATATTTTGAACTTTTGTATTTTTCGGTTCTAATAAAACCCCATGTCATTCCAAGCATGTGTGTCAATTTGTACCTCTCTATCTACATAATTCCGTGATTTATTCAGTTTTCAAATTTATACTGACTTTTTGATCACCCGGTATATACAGGGTGAAAAGTATTTAAACCGACAAACTCTGGGAGGTTGTAGGGGACATCAAAACTAATAATTTTCCCTAATGTCATTTTTTCCTATGAGGAGTATTTAAACCAGAAGAGGAAGATTCTCTGGTGGCAAATTAATTAAACCAACAAACACTTTTCCATTTTTTTAAGACCAAGAGACAACACATTAACACAACCCAATGTCAGTTACAGTACATTTTCAAAAATGCCTCCATTGACACGTAAACAAAGGTTACACCATCGGATCATGTTCTGTCTGACACTGGCAAAAACCCCAGGAGTAGCTTGAATAGTTCCTGCTGCTGCTACTATCCAGACAACCAGATCCTCTTCTGATGCAACAGGAGCTGCATAAACAAGGTTGTGCATCCCTCCCTCCCCACACAAAAAAGTCCAGAGGGGACATATCTGGAGATCGAGCAGGCTATGGTATAGGACCACCTCTGCCAGTCCATGTTACTGGGAACCGTCCGTCCAGGAATCTACACACACGGCGACTGAAATGTGCCGGTGCCCTGTCATGTTGGAACCACATGCGTTGTCTTATGGGGAGCGGGACGTCTTCCAGCAATTCTGGCAATGCTCTGGGTGGACAATCAACTGGTTCCAGGTTGTGGACACGCTGTAAGTGAAATGGACATAACAATTGCTCTCGAAGGACTGTTCTTACATTCGTCTGATTCGTCCCCATGTTACGTGCAATCGCACGAGTTCTGATTTAAGGATCCCGCTCCACATGCTGCAAGACAGCTTCCTCAAATTGCGGCATTCTTACCATGCGGCGGCGTCCCTGTCCAGGTAATCTGCTAAATGATCCGGATTCACGCAGATGTTAGTACACAGCAGCAAAGGTCGTATGATGCGGGATACGGCGATTAGGATATTGTTGTTGATAAACCCGCTGTGCAGCTCGTCCGTTGTGGTGCGCTACGTAGTATGCACCAACCATATCACTGTACTCACTCCAGGTGTATCGCTCTATTAGTAAACAGGGACAATGCACTACTACAGTGGTGGACAGCATTTGCCTACAACTGAAGTGTGTAATACGGCCTCCACCGGTTTAAATAATCCTCATAGGAAAAAATGACATTAGGGAAAAATATTTGTTTTTATGTCCCCTACAACCTCCCAGAGTTTGTCAGTTTAAATACTTTTCACCATATATAAAAATTAAATAAAAATTACAAATACGTCAATTACACCTGCTACATAACACACTAGCAGTACATCTGCTTGTATTGTCAATTGTCATATTGCATTTTATGTCAGTAATGAAATACAAAATGAATTACTTCAGCATAGACATGACAACATCAAAACATATTAGAAGGACTTACCAGTTTTGTTGGGTAAGAAAAAGTAAACTTGCTATCTGCATCAATGCCACTAACATAACATGAATTGTTAATGGCACTATGTTAGCAAGTGATACTAAGCTCCCGGTAGGCCTCTGTGGGACTAATTTCTTTGACGGACCTGTCAGTCCCATAACTAGAGTAAGTGATGTTGTGATAACTAAATCTATGTACAGGAACTGCATATCTCCTAATATGGAACTGCGCTGCAAAAATGAGAAAAACTGTCAGAGAAAATTTGCATGGTCAGTACATCAATGAAGAGAGAAATTGTATCCTATCCTAATTACAGCTAAGAAGAATACTGACAACAAAGCATGTAGCTCATAAATGAGAGAACTGTAGTTTTATCATCAATTGGAGTTACATTATTAATAACATGGTACTAAGGCCACTGTCACCTTATGTCTTATGTATTTAGTTACAAAATGTGTAAATCTTCAAGTTTCTTCTGCTAGAGATTGTACACACTCAATCTTTATAAGCAAGCTAAACAAAAATTACTAGTAACAACTTGAAATTGTGCGAGAATGAATGTATACTTAACTTAAATCTATTATTATTTTTATCCTCACTTCTTTGCAACTGAACGGAACAACACACACACGCGCGCACACACACACACAAAACAACAAAAATAATCAGGACAAACTAGAAATGAAACTGCCGAACATTACCATTTGGTCAAATGAACTGATCTTCACTTTGTACTCCATGAGCGACATGACTGTCAAAAGATATTTAATACTACCAATACAATGCGCCTACAACTGCCTACTTTCATGTTCCTGCATGCTGAAGAAGTGGTAATTCCTGACGACAACAACACCCCTGCCTTGTGAGAATAGAGTGTATTATCGTAACAATACTTTTCGCTCAGAGGGCTCCACATAAACACAACAGCACAAACACTATGTATAACATGCTCCTAAAAACAACATTGTATTCAAATTATGGCATTATTATTTAAACTGTTAAATATTTATAAATTTTAAGAGTCAGGACATTTTACATTTTGGTTGATGCCACATCAGTATTCCATAAGCCTTTAACCAATGGTTTAAATGTACAAGGAGCTTGCATTTTGCTGTTAGCTGAGAAGTTTTTGGTGCAATTGGAACTGCGCTGTGAAACAAAAGAGCAAAGAGTGCCTTACTTGATCCATGTGTTCAATGAGTGCGAGTCAAGGCAAGATATTGACCATATGAAAAGAAGCAGAGGTGATTATTATTTTAAAAAAGGAGATAAAAGATACCCTAGAATTGCTAAACCATATATACCTATTTCCTATTTGTCTCTTGACCATTATAGATAAAATACAGGAAGAACTCTCATGTAACTGACTGAAGATGCAGAGAGGGCAAATTGATCATCAAACAAAGTATGGTTTCACCGAGGACTAGTTGACTGACAGTGCAGCGGGGACAGGGACGTCTGATTAACAGATCTATGTGAGTGGCGTGGTACCTATTTTTATTTGCTTCATTGGGTCACCCCTACTACTATTCATTTAAATAAGATGTTTTCCGATGTCTAGTGGTATCCTTGTTTCTAGTTAATATGCATTATAAACTGGGGTGATTTCTCATTCTATTTGGCACCAGAAATTGGTTTTGTACATCCTACTGGTATGCTCCAACCACAACTAACACCACAAAGCATGTAGTGTCACCATTATGCATGCACCTGCATGCCATAGAGAGAGCAGTATTTGAAGAGGGCACAAAACTTGACAGATGTTGTGCATGTGGTGGCAGCCTTTAAGCATGAGTGTCTGTGACAATTTTTAGTATATAGTTAGCAATGTGAAGTAACAATGTCCAGTGCAACATATTCACCAGAAGATGGCTGAATGGTTGTCAGCCGAAATAACACAGCAAGAAGTCGACATCATCTGGTGACAATCACGAAACTTCATGGAATAGTTAAGATAAGGAACTTGTGCATGATACACTGGAAGATAAAAGTATAATTACATCAAAGAGGAATGTTTCACTTGTACAGTGTAGGGTGATTAATGTGTACCGGCATTGGTAAAGAGAAAAATTTAATAATGGTCAGTTTATCTCAGGGGATTCATTCTAAGAATTTTCTTCTTACTTACATGGTGACACTATCCTGACACTGTATTTTGTGTGTGGAAACTGTAACACCGAGTTTCATTCACAGCATATTTAACGAAGGCATGCCAAATGAGATGGTGTACAAGAAGTTCAATTATTTTGATTCTGTTGTTAACTAATCACCCCCCCCCCCCCCCCACACACACACACACAATAATGTCAAGAACACTACAATAATGCAACACACTTACCACTAAGCATTTACAACACTGTGGATCCAAATATGTGAAAAAAAGGCAAAAATGGAGAAATGTTGCAGATCAGTGCATGACCTCTAGTTCTAAGTCACAAAGAGGTGTCTGGATTCTGTGATACAGACTTGTTGGTATTGAGGGCTTGCTTGACACAGCTAATGATGCCACCACCACAATAGCTACTCTGGCCTATGCAACTGTTTACAGGCAGGGATTATATCAGCTTTCAAGCTGTTAAATTTTACTGTCTCCAATAGAAAGATCAACTTAAAGGATATGCCATGAGGTAGCACAAGATGACACAACTAGTTTATCATACAGTGTATCTTGAGAGCTGTTGAAAACGTGAAAGTTTGCTTGAAAATGGCAAGTTTAATGTTTCAGTGTAGATACACAAGAATCCATAACACTTAATTTCAGTAACTGCTCAGAGATGACACTCTGATACAGCATAATGTTTTGTGGAATGATTTATGAAGCTCAGCACAATTGCCAAGGTTTCTTGCATGCCAATTTTATGTGCATTTGTCTACACCTCAGCACTTCATCTTATCAGTGGAAGGTAGGGTGTCCTAATAAGTACCATAGACATTTTGTCCTCTAGGTAAGATTACATAGAATCCAACATACTGTTAATATCTTCAATTAAAGAGAGATTAAATGGATACTTACATTATACAGTATGAGAGTTGAAAAAAACTGGATCAAACTATAAAGTGCCATGTATTTGAATAACCCAAAACTAGTAACAAGAGCGCATCGCCCTTCACGTGCAAGATGCAGAACACATTCAATGTTAGCATGTTTTGAGGTAAATGGTGCTGCTACAGAAGCTTCTGCCTCAGATAATGACACACCAACATCAGCTGTCTTCAGGGCCTGGAAAAGACAACCTTTTTGCTGATGCTGCAAGAGTTATGGATGTCACAACTGAAAACACATAACTGACTAATTAATTTACTTGGCACAGGCCATTCATGTCAGTGTGCTTATCAGATTCAATTCATACTTGTACTCACAAATGAACAATGAAGTTGAGCTCTCAACTACTTCCCTCCTCAATTCTGTTATATCAGTCTACAGATTATTTTCACCTAAATTAACACATATTTCCATGATGATGCTTATAATTTCTCTTTCTTCTGTCAACTAAAAAAGGCTCACTAGAGAACATCCCTGCTCCCTGTATGAGCCATATGTACCTCTCTATTGAGCTGAAATCCGTACAGTACCAGGAAGGTTTTATCTGCAATACTAGACACGCATTTCAGTGATTTAACAAAAAATTGGCAGTACAGGTCTCTTCTTTGGTGTCAGCAAGGTACCTTCAAATATCTTCACAAAATTGTTTGTTATCTGGTCTGTGATTTTTATGTAAACTCTCTGTCTCTGTAATACTGAAATAACTATTCTTCAGTTGACTCTAATGATGTACATCTTATGGCATAATATTCTGGGACATTTACTACTATTATACAAAAATATATTACTAACAGAAAGGAAGTACTAAGAATTGTGTTTCAGATCCATATACAACCTCACCTTTGTATCTGACACATACTAAAAATAATTCCACAATGAAAGTTCCTGGCAGATTAAAACTGTATGCCAGACCGAGATTCAAACTCAGGGTCTTTGCTGTTCATGGGCAAGTGCTCAACCAACTGTGCCACCCAAGCATGACTCATGACCCATGCTCACAGCTTTACATCTGCCAGTGCCTCCTCTTCTACCTTCCAAAATTAACATGTGGGACTAACACTCATACAAGAGAGGATAATGCAAATACATGTCTTAGCCACAACCTGGGGTTTTGTTTCCAGAATGAAGTTTTCACTCTTCAGTGGAGTGTGCACCAATATGAAACTTCCTAGCAGATTAAAATTGTGTGTCCAACTGACATTCGATCTTAGGGCCTTTGCCTTTTGTCGGAAAGTGCTCCACTGTCTTATCTCCCGAAGCATGACTCACAACCCATCCTAACTTTATTTCCATCAGTACCTCATTTCCTGCCTTCCAAACTTCACAGTTCTCCTCCCTCCATGGACTTCTATGAAGTTTGGATGGTAGAAGATGAGGCACTGATGGAAGTAAGGCTGTGAAGATGGGGCATGATTCATGCTTGTGTAGCTCAGTTGGTAGAGTACTTGCCCGTGAAAGCAAAGGTCCAGAGTTTGAATCTCAGTCGGGCAACAGTTTTAATCTGCCAGGAAGTTTTGTATCTGCACACACTCAACTGCAGAATAAAAAATTCATTCAGTTTCACAATATTTTTCCCTCCTAAGAAATTTGCTGCTGACCATAACTAATGTAAAATAAAAACATAGATAAGAATAAATGAGTGTACACTGTCTACAACAGAATTTATTTTGTTCATAATCATGAATTTGTAAAAGATTTTTGTAAAACATTTTTGAAAACAACTTATTTTTGAATAAGATAAAAGTGTTACAAGAAATATTATCACCTGGAAAACTGGTTCATGCTGAGGGTATTAGAGCCGCACAGGTGAAATGTGAAAGTAGTAGTAGTTTCCATCTCAAATGGAATGGAAATGCAGGAAGGCGAAAAGGTGGAATGATTTGGCAAGCAGCAGCTAAGCAGAACAAAGATGAATGAAGTTAGTCTACAGGCAGCAATGATAGAGGCAACATCTTAGGCTTACATGGGAGTGGCTTATGCATCAATCATTTCCTAGACAGCCTTGGATGGAGACTGCTGTTTTATTGTAGCACGACATTTACAATTGGGATGTATTGTAAACATAATTCAACACCACGAAGAATTTATTAAGAGCCACGGCTGCTAATGAATGGATTGCATAGCCACCACATTGAAACCCCACAACGATCGCCTGCAGCAAAAGGTTAAGAACTTTGTTTGGAACTGTAATAACAGTTTGAGCCGGTAAATTTTGTGTATTTTAGAAAAAAATAATTTGTGGCTATCATACACTGGTTCAAAGAACTTTATTTTCCTAAGACATATACCTAGGCAGGGCCCAATACTAGTGAAAAAGATTCTGAGTATTCTACAATTATAAGGAAAGGCAATTTTGCAAACTTAATCTAATAAAATATACTGAAAGAGTTTTAATATAATCAGTAAATGTTGTTTGCAGAGCATTAAATTTAAAGTTTTCTTGAAGTTACAATTTTGGTGAACTTCACATGTTAGTTACGAAATAAAAAGAAAGAACTGCTTAATGAAAACAAAAATATCTTTGGGTGTAGCATATTTTGATCATATAAAGTAAAGTAGCATATTGAAAGTGGTTACAGTGAAAGATACCATACTGTTGTATAAAAGATTTAAGTGCTTAAATCCAGTGCTAGAGTCAAGACAGAACTTAATCAATTAGCTTTGTCTTATTTTCTGAACAGTGTTAGGTCAAGGGCCATCATTTGGTTAATTGCTGAGATGAAAGAATGATAATTTCAAAGTATGTGTTAATATTGTGTTAGTATCATAACACAGTAATGTTGCTAACTAACTTACAATAATAACTGGTTCTTCAAATCTCAATAAGGGAGACCCCTCATGGCAAAGTTTTCTTTGCCTACACTTGAACAATATTATCTGCACAAAGAATAGAGAAAGTGTTAATGTATCTGGGTGCCATCATATAATTTCTCTGGAGTTGACAAAGTAAGAATTAAAGTTATCTGTTGTGCTGTACATAAGAAACTGGCTATGTTTTGCAAAGCACAGTAAGGTATATACAAAACAGCAAATCACAATTACATTTTAGAATAACCCAATGAATGTAACTTCATGCCTGATTAGGTTGGCAACCATTCATAAACAGTCTTGACCACATAAAAGGTCTGAAACCAAAAGATTACTGGATCAACCCCTGATTACCTGTAATATTTCTCTGTACTGGAATCCCTTCAGGATACAAAATAATAGTCTGATACTTGCATCCATTAGACATTCACTTCACAGTCAAACACAATTTTAAAATTCCTCTAAAAGAGGTAACATTAAAGAATGTGAGATCTAGAATCTACTTTAGGAGTAACTTTCATAGGTATTCTTAGAGAAGTGCAGACGCACCAGCAGCGGTAGCGGTAGCAGAGCAGCAGTTGTCTGATACACAGTAATTTTGTTTAGTCCCCTCCACATACATGTTTCTGCAAGGAAATGAACTATGCCTGTGTATTTTACTGTGTAGACTAGTGGTTACCACATTATGGCAAGTTTTTGTTTTTGCATATCCTTGTGTAATTTTCCTGCTGCCAGACCACCACCTCAAGCCACTAAGTTTAAATTGAGTGCTTGTACACAGCATACAGTTTAGATCAGTGCATTCTAGTTTGCATACTTATCTTGTGCAGTAGCTTTTAGGTAAGCAGAGATTCTACTACCAGATAACTGTAGATATATCCACTTTAGCAGAGAAATTTATTTCTGTTTAAGAGCTTACCATCTCAGGGCATAACGAGAAACCTGCAGAGCATTTTTTAGTGTTCCATTATTCTCCTCGTTATATTTTGCAGACATTCCAAACTCAATAGTGTCATATGAGATCTTATATCTATTTTTACACACTACGATGTGGCCAGGGGCTATGCTTGTTGTGAAGGGACCCAAGGAGAATTGGCTGCTGTCGGTAAACAGCTGGAAGCAGTGCTGGCTACCGTCAACATGCTTCTGGCTAATGCTCAAAGTTGTGGCAACGTCAGGGCACTGGGGATGAGAGCTGTGACACCTCTGGTGCCACTGGAATTCCCTGATGACCTGGGTATCACTGCATCTTCTGATACGCAACATCTGACCGGTCCGTCATCACTCGAGAGTGGGTCGCAGACAGTGGTGGGTTCTCGTGTCACTGGGCAGAAGGCAAAAAGGGACCACATTGTGTGGCTGGCTCTCTATGCCTAAGCAACAGGTATGAGGGCTACCCAGTGTTGATAACACCGGGCCAGCCTGGGATGCCTCTCCTGTTGGGCCGGCGACCGATTTTCATGTCCAGCCCGGACAAGTGCACAGGGTGGATATGCATGTGACTGGAAGCTCAAGTGTTAAATACATGAGGGAGCCCCTCAGGAAAATACCAAGGTGGGAAACAATGCCAGTGTGCACTCAGTTATGTTTGCTGGTGGGACTCTTCCACAATGTGGAACAGGTCCTGCAGGCTGCTATTGAATGCACTGGGTGAAACCGGCTGCATATAGCAGCACATTTCCGCACGAATGATGCCTGCCATCTGGGTTACGAGGGCATCCTCGGTTCCTTTCAGCAGATGGCTGATTCCATGAAGGCAACTAGCATTGTGCATGGGAGCATGCTAAGCTGTCTATTTGTAGCATGATACCCATGGTCTTCTGGTTTGGAGCAGAGTGGAAGGTCTAAACCAGAGGCTCAGATGACTCTGCAATGGTATCAGATGCGAATTTCTCGGCCCCCACTATTGGGTACAGAATTGTAGGGTTCCCCTTAATTGGTTAGGCATGCAATCTGTGCAGGAAGTGGCTACTAGTGCAGCGGAGTACATGTGGAGTGCCTATGGAGCTGTTTCGGCTTAAAGAAACCTTCCCTTGGGATCAAAGACAATTCGCCTGATAAATTAGTCACAATGTCCTCAGAGAGTTTCGCCATTGCAGATCAGAGATAGAAAATGTTAATATAATTTTAGTAAACTGCATGAGCATCCACAGAAAGATTCCAAAATTAGCATCACTTACTGAAGGTTATAATGCACAGATAGTATTAGGAACAAAAAGTTGGTTGAAACCAGACGTTAATGACAATGAAATTCTAAGTTCAAATTGGAATATATATTGTAAGGATAGGTTAGTCACCAATGGTACAGGTGTGTTTATTGCAGTAAAGAATTCAATACAATCTAGTGAGGTTATCATGGATTCTGATTGTGAATTAATCTGAGTAAAGTTAAATATAAAAGATTAGTAAAAAATGATAATTGGATGCTTTTATAGACTGCCTGAGTCAGGGGCTCTAGTGATGCCAGAGACAGGGATTCGTGTAACATTTTTCTGGATGTCTTGTCTGAAAATTACTTTGAGCAGATAAATAGAGAACCAGCTAGTTTGGGTAACATCTTATGACTCCTGGGGAAAAAAAGAAACAGACCTGAACATATTGAATTGGTTAACACAGAGGAATGTATCAGTGATCACAAGGCTCTGATAGCATCTATGACAATGGGTCTGACAAAGAATATTAAGACAGGTAGGAAGATAGTTTCACTTAGCAAAGACTGATAGGATACAAATTTCAAGTTCAAAGGGACTGTGCAATATGCGCTAGACAAATATATTCCGAATAAGGTTTTAAGGGATGGGAAAGACCCACCACGGTTTAACAGCTGTGTTAGAAAACTGCTATGCAAACAAAGCAAACCCAATCTCAGATTCAAGAGAAGTAAACACCTAGCTGACAAACAAAAAGCTGAGTAAAGCGAAAATGATCATAAGGAGAGCAATGAGAGAAGCGTTCAATGACTTTGGAAGTAAAACTTTTTCCAGGGATCTGAGTAAAAGCCTAAGAGGTTCTGGTCATATGTAAAATCACTAAGTGGGTCAAAATCTATGTAATGGTAATTTCAGTCATACCCCAAGGTAGACCATTGCTGTTTACAACATATATAAATGATCTAGTAGAAAGTGTTGGATGCTCTCTAAGGCTGTTTGCATATGATGCGGTTGTCTATAACAAAGTAGCAACACCAGCAGATAGTAACGATTTGCAGAATGACCTCCAGAGAATTGATGAATGGTGCAGGCTCTGAAAGTTGACCCTGAATGTAAAAAACTGTGACATATTGCGCATATAAAGAGAAAGAAATAAACTGCCATACAGCTACACTATTGAAGACAAACTGCTGAAACAGTATCTGCCATAAAATATCTAGAATTATTCAGAGAGATCCTAAGTGGAATGACCACATAAAACAAATAGTGGGAAAAGCAGATGCCAGACAGATTCATAGGAAGAATCTTAAGGAGTTGTAACTCATCCATGAAGGAAGTGGCTTATAAGGCATTTTTTCAGCTGATTCTTGAGTCCTGTTCATTTATCTGGGTCCCTTACCAGATAGGGCTGGTAGAAGAGAGAGAGAAGATCCAATGAAATGTGGTACGTTCCATCACGGGATCATTTGGTTAGTACAAGAGCGTTACAGAGATGCTCAACAAACTCCACTGACAGATGTCACAAGAGAGGTATTACAAGAGAAGCATTGTGCATCATGGAGAGATTTACTACTTAAATTTCCAGAGAGCACTTTCCAGAAAGAGTTGGACAATATATTACTTCCCGACACATACATCTCGTGTAATGATTACGAGGAGAAAATGCCAGAAATTAGAGCCAATACAGGGGATTACTAAAATCATTCTTCCCATGAGCTATCCATGAGTGGAACAGGTTTGGAGGGCTCAGTTTTTGCCAGCACAGTAGCTTAGCATGTTCAGTCAGAGGGATAGCTCACCTCTGTAATAAAAAAAAAACTGAGTTAATGGATCAGCGACGAACATAAATGGGTGTCTTAGGACGTCTGCCCCGAACAGATGCACCAAATGAAGACGGGGGGAGGGGGGGGGGGGGGGGAGTTGCTGGTACGAAAAGTACCATCCACCACACAACATTAGGTGGCTTGCGGAGTATGATGTAGATGTAGAAGTAGAAAGTACTGATTCGACCATCTGACAGGAGGCCACATTTAGAAGAAAAGGTTACACACTAGCAGTGTTATACTTGTGTCTGTGTGACAGGATGTTTCAGTGTTAAACATGTTTGGTTTTTTTTTCCTGTTACAATACTAATAATACTGTAAAAGAGATAATGTTACAATATCACCACTCAACATATTGTGAATGGCACAGCATGAGTTGGAGCTTACAGTTCCTGATACTTGCAAGATCACTGAAGAGTCAACAATCCATATGAGGGGGCAGAATGAACAAATGGACGCCAAAAATCATGTCTTGTTCAAGTTTCTTAGTATCATCTTGTTTTCCATTGAGACTGCGATAAGGGAGAAACTGATATTACATGAAAACCAACACTAATATGTTTCAAAATTGTTAAGGCTTTTGTGGCCATTTGTTGACAAACTGCCTATTGGCTTCTGTCTCGGTTTCTTCGGCCGACATTCATCTAATGATTTTTCTGACTCTTTTTGATCCTGGTGTTAACTGATCGTCCAGTCGGCCGTATATTGCGCAAACATGGCGTAAAGACTATTTTCAAACCGACAAGGAAGATCAAAGAGTGTCTTAGATCGGCGAATTAGAAAAGAGACCCACTTGCAAGGTGGGGAATATACCGTATACCATGCACATGCAGAAAAGTTTTTGTCGGAATGACTGGACGATCAATTAACACCAGCATCAAAGAGCATAAGCGACATTGCAGGTTCGGGCAGAGCACGCACTGAATGAGACCGACCACGTAACAGAATTCGCCGACACGGAAGTTCTGGCTGTAGAGAAGCAATATCACACGCGCTTGTTCAGAGAAGCTGTAGAAATACAAAAACACGCGAACAGTTTCAACAAGAAAGAGGAAAGCCTTAAGGTAAACAGATCCTGGCTTCCCATACTGCAGCGAACGAACGTCGCAGGTAGCAAGAGGACAACCGCACCGTAAATGACCGCGGAGAAGCCCTCGGACGTTGGCGCGCCAGGTACTTATAGTCTGCGGCCGCGAGCTCTGCTCCAGTTCACCATCGGCAATGGAGGGTGAAGCTTTGACAATGGCAGCCACTCGTGCAGGCGAAACGTCAGAAAAATCATTAGATGAACATCGGCTGAAGAACCTGAGACAGAAGCCAATAGGCAGTGTGTCAACAAGAGGCCACGAAAGCCTTAACAATTTTGTATTACGCCTCTACGTGGAGGAGATTGCAGATTGTACCGACACCTTGACCAAAGACGGAAGAAGAAAGCACGACTGATGTCCTCTCTCGCCTTTCTGTCACGGTGCCAAGCTGAATGTGCTACACCGAAGTTCTTGAGATGTAAGCGCCTATTCACCACTGCCCAAGCACGTCGTATCTATGACAGAATGGAATGAGCTTTTCTTCGTGAGCGAATACATATAACACGGAGAGACTTGGCAAGAACTGATCAGGAACTTCTGGACAGTTTCCATCAACTAAGTAGCAGAACGCATCGAGACGACTGGGACAAGATAGACAGCGTCACTCACAGGAGCACACAGAACGAACTCGAGCGCTGCACCAAGCGGCAGAAGAAAAAGTTTGAAAGATGTCGAAGCAGACCGACATGGCGATTCCCGACATGTCACACACAGTGGTCAACCTCACTGAACGACAATTGACCGAAGAGGAAGTGTCTGTTCTTCAAAAATGAGGGAATTTCGCTATCATCCCGAGAACTATACCTATGGAGGACATCATTGCCAACACCGAAGCAGCCATTCGGACCCTTCCTTGTGAAAGGGCAGAGGAAATACGCACTGAAACAGCCAGGATACTGCGCCGAGCAAAATCACCAGCTTGCAACCTGAAGAAAGAAGGGGACACAAGCCATTAAGAATCTCAACGCCGACAAGAGTATATTGGTACTGCGTGCCGATAAGGGGAATGCGACCGTCGTAATGAAGACCGAAGATTATGAGCAAAAGATCCGAGACCTATTAGATCCGATGATGTACCAAAAACTAAGCACAGATCCGATGCAGCGTATCACACGGAATACAAATCGATTAATCAAGGCATCTTCTCTGCCAGCGGACATACAGAGAAGCCTGCGCAACACAGAAGCCCTGCCACCTCGCCTGTATGGATTACCCAAGATCCATAAGAACAACGTTCCACTGAGACCGATTGTTAGCGCTCCTGGCTCACCAACGTATAAACTGGCAAAACACTTGGCCTCTCTGCCCCAGCCACACGTGGGGAAGACCGACACATACATTAAGGACTCAGGACATTTCATTGAGAAGCTGAAGAAACTGAAACTTGCACCAAACGACATCCTGGTCAGCTTTGATGTTGTTTCGTTACTTACGAAAGTGCCACTCAGTGACGCTCTGGAGCACATCGGTTCCATGTTCCCACAAGACATCAAAAAGCTCTTCCATGCATGTCTCACCACGAGCTATTTCACGTGGAATGGCGATTTATACGAACAGCTGGAAGGCGTCGCCATGGGTAGTCCTCTCAGTCCAGTGGTGGCCAGCTTCTTCATGGAACAATTCAAAGCACAGGCACTGGACTCGGCGACCTGCAAACCTAAGGTGTGGTACAGGTACGTCCATGATACTCTTGTGGTGTGGAGCCATGGTGAAGAACAGCTCGGTGACTTCCTAAGACACTTGAACAGCTTCCATGCCAACATAACATTTACCATGGAAGTAGAAAAGGACAAGAAACTGCCATTTCTAGATGTGCTGGTCACAAGGGACGGCGAAAACCTGGGACACAGCATGTATCGAAAACCGACACACATGGACCGATACCTGCACAAACTGTCAAACCACCACCCGAGCCAGAAAAAGAGGCATGATTAGTACGCTCGTAATGAGAGCAGGACAAATATGTGAGCCGCAACACCTCAAATGAGAAATGCAACACCTGGAAACTGTTCTGAGGAGCAATGGGTACTCCACAAATTACATTAGAAGTGTAACAGAGCCAAACACTCGGCGAAGTAAGGAACCAGAAAAAGAAATGTCGGGTACGGCCTTTCTGCCATACATTCCCAGAGTGACGGACAGAATCGGCCGTATATTGCGCAAACATGGCATAAAGACTATTTTCAAACCGGCAAGGAAGATCAAAGAGTGTCTTAGATCGGCGAAGGAGAAAAGAGATCCACTTGCAAGGTGGGGAATATACCGTATACCATGCACATGCGGAAAAGTTTATGTCGGAATGACATGGACGATTCATTAATACCAGGATCAAAGAGCATAAGCGACATTGCAGGTTGGGGCAGGTGGAGAAATCGGCCGTGGCAGAGCAAGCACTGAATGAGACCGACCACGTAACAGAATTCGCCGACACGGAAGTTCTGGCTGTAGAGAAGTACTATCACACGTGCTTGTTCAGAGAAGCTGTAGAAATACAAAAACACATGAACAGTTTCAACAAGAAAGAGGAAAGCCTTAAGGTAAATGGATCCTGGCTTCCCGTACTGCAGCGAATGACCGTCGCAGGTAGCAAGATGAGAGCTGCACCGGAAATGACCGCGGAGAAGCCCTCGGACATTGGCACGCCAGGTACTTATAGTCTGCGGCCGCGAGCTCTGCTCCAGTTCACCACCGGCAATGGAGGGTGAAGCTTTGACAATGCCAGCCACTCGTGCAGGCGAAACGTCAGAAAAATCATTAGATGAATGTCGGCCGAAGAACCCTAGACAGAAGCCAATAGGCAGTTTGTCACTAATCTGTTTATTGGCTTGTACTGATTGGGAATCAATATACAAAGTGGGAGGGGAAACTATGGTCAAGGAGGTTATTAGAGATGGTGCACTAGGTCTGACTGGGGAAAGATGAGGAAGGGAAATTGACTGTGTCCTTTTAATACAACAGCATCTACATTAGGCAGTTACAGGAAATCTTGGAAAACCTAAATCTGGATGGCAAGAATGAAGTTGAACTACATTCCTCCTAACTGTGAGTCCAGTGTCTTAAATGCTGAATCTATAAGTCAATATAGAAGGAACTGGTGGTGTGGAATCTGTCTGAATCAGTACTACTAGAAAACTGGTGAAACAACAGGGGAGAGTGCAGAACCGATATGACTGAACTGCACCACAAATTACAAATTAAATAGTCTGAAGTGGCCAACAAAATCAAGGTCTAGTGCTCCAAAACTACAACCTATGTACTAATGACGGGATGAGAACTATACAGCTTGCATTGTGGAACACTTCAAATTCTACCTAATTCACCAAACCTTCAGCTACCATAAAAAGTTTCACTAGTGAAGAACTAATCAAAAAAACTTTCTACATGTTTGTTCTGCACTGAATGTGAAACACTGGTGAAAGTAACATTAACGTTCAGTGAATTGTAAGCACTAAACACTGCCTTTTCAATCAGTATCAGTCTATTTCAACTGAATTATTGTTACTTCAGTTTTCATTATTAGATCTGATATATTTATTTTTCAGTTTCTTCTGCAGAAAGGTGGAAAGAGTATATAGCTGGTCTATACAGAAGAGATATACTTGAGGGCATTATGGAAATGGAGGAAGATGTAGAGGAAGATGAGAAGGGAGATATGATACTACGTGAAGAATTTAACAAAGCACTGAAAGACTTAAGTCGAAACAAGGTCGCAGGAGATGACAACATTCCGTTAGAGCTACTGACAGCCTTGGGAGAGCCAGCCATAACAAAACTCTTCCGTCTGCTCTGGTCTGGTGAGCAAGATGTACGAGACAGACTTCAAGAAGAATATAATAATCCCAATTCCAAAGGAATCACATGCTGACAGGTGTGAAATTTACCAAACTATCAGTTTAATAAGTCACAGCTATAAAACACTAACACAAATCCTTTACAAAAGAATGCAAAAACTGGCAGAAGCTACCTCGGGGAAGATCAGTTTGGATTCTGGAGAAATGTAGGAACACGTGAGGCAATATTGATCCTACGACTTCCTATAGAAGATAGGTTAAGGAAAGGCAAACATAGGTTTATAGCATTGTAGACTTAGAGAAAACTTTTGACAATGTTGACTGGAACACATCCTTTCAAATTTTAGAGGTGACGGGGGTAAAATACAGGGAGCGAAAGGCTATTTACAATTTGTACACAAACCAGATGGCAGTTATAAGAGTAGAGGGGTGCAAAAGGGAAGCAGTGGTTGAGAAGGGAGTGAGACAGGGTTGTGGCCTGTCCCTGATGCTATTCGATCTGCATATTGAGTAATTAGTAAAGGAAACAAAAGAAAAATTTGGAGTAGGATTAAAAACTTTGAGGTTTGCCGATGACATTGTAATTCTGTCAGAGACAGCAAAGGACTTGGAAGAGCAGTTGAACAGAATGGGCAGTGTCTTGAAAGGAGGATATAAGATAAACGTCAACAAAAGCAAAACGAGGATAATGGAATGTAATCAAATTAAATCAGATGATGCTGAGGGAATTAGATCGGAAATGGGACACTTACAGAAAGGCAGACTGGCAACGGCAAGAAAAGCATTTCTGAAGAAGAGAAATTTGTTAACATCGAGTATAGATTTAAGTGTCAGGAAGTCCTTCCTGAAAGTATTTATATGGAGTGCAGCCATGTATGGAAGTGAAACAGGATGAAAAACAGTTCAGACAAGAAGATAATAGAAGCTTTCCAAACATGTTGCTACAGAAGAATGATGAAGATTAGATAGGTCGACCACGTAACTAATGAGGAGGTACTGAATAGAATTGGGGAGATGAGAAAGTTTTGGCACAACCTGGTTAAAAGAAGGGATCGATTGGTAGGACACATTCTGAGGCATCAAGGGATCACCAATCCAGTACTGGAGGGAAGCATAGGGGAAGGGGGGGTAAAAATCATAGACCAAGGGATGAATATAGCAAGCAGATTCAGAGGGATGTAGGTTGCAGTAGTTACTCAGAGATGAAGAGGCTTGCACAGGATAGAGTAGCATGGAGAGCTCCATCAAACCAGTTGGTTGGTTGGTTGGTTTGGGGAAGGAGACCAGGCAGTGAGGTCATCGGTCTCATCGGATTAGGGAAGGACGGGGAAGGAAGTCGGCCGTGCCCTTTGAAAGGAACCATCCCGGCATTTGCCTGGAGCGATTTAGGGAAATCACGGAAAACCTAAATCAGGATGGCCGGACGCGGAATTGAACCGTCGTCCTCCCGAATGCGAGTCCAGTGTCTAACCACTGCGCCACCTCGCTCGGTATCAAACGAGTCTCCGGACTGAAGATGTCAACAACAATAGTGTAAATTTAAGTACGTTTCACAAGCAATATGAATCGATTTAACAAATATTATGTTCATTTTAGTTAGTGTGTTAATTAGTTGTCTGTAAATGGCCAGCACATAAAAAAAAAAAAATCACATATCTGTAGCCTGTAGACCCAGTCATTCTATATTCTACAATACACATTGTCCAAATGATATATGAAGAATGGACATCTCCATCTATATCACTACTTCGCAATTGACATGTAAGTGTTGGACAGAGGGTTCATAGAACAGCTCTCAGAATATTTCTCAAGTGCTTCACTCTCAAATAGCATGTGGGTAGAATAAACAGCTGAATCTTTCTATGCGAGTTTTGATTTCTCTTATTTTAGTATGAAGGTCCTTTTTCCATTTGCAGGTGGGAGTCAACAAAATATGTTGACACTCAAAGGAAAACATTAGCGATTGGTATTTCATCAAAAGATCTTACTGCATTAAAAATACACTTGTTTTAATGAATGGTACACCATCTAGCATCTTATACTCATGACACACTCTCCCCCTATTTTGTGATAATGGAAAATGAGCCGCCCTTCTCTGAACTTTTCTGATGTTCTCTGTCAGTCTTATCTGGCAAGGATCACATACTGTGCAGTAGTTCTCCAGAGGAGGATGGACAAGCATAATGTGGTAGACTTATTGCAACTTTGCATTTGTTCTGCCAATAAAATGCAGTCTTTGGTTCATCTTCCACATAACGTTTTCTATGTTATGGTTCCAATTCAAGTCATTTGTAATTGTAATCTCTAGCCATTTAGTTGAATTGAAACCTTTAAATTTGTGCAACTCTTTGTGTACTCAACATTTAATGGGTTTGTATAGTACTCATATAGAGGACCTCACACTTTTTATCGGTTAGGGTCAACTGCCATTTTTCGCACCATGCATATGTCTTGTCTTAATCATTTTGCAGTTCAGTTTCATTGTCATATGACTTTACTAGACAGTAAACAACAGTATCATCTACAAATAATCTAACAGTGCAGCTCACATTTTCTCCAAAATCGTTTATATACATTAAGAACTGTGGAGAGTCTTTAATGCTACATTGAAGAACCCTAGATATGACTTAGGTTCCAATAAATGACTTTCTATTATTACAAACAGCAACCTATCTGACACGAAATCACAAATTCCATACCACAACTTGGATGATGTTCCATAAGCATGCAATTTGATTAGAAGCTGCTAGTCAGGGATGGTGTCAAAAGACTTACAGTGTTAAAAAGTTAATATTAGTCCACAAGTGGCTAGTGTAGTCAGTCAATGGGTTCACGTACTTTAATGATGTCTAAAACTTTTATTCAATGATGTGACAATCACATGATTATCAGGAATATTATGGTTAGCCTAGCCATGCAGGGGACCTTAGTTCAGTGCCTGGTACTGCCGGGGGAGGACTGGAATGGGATGCACTAAGCTTCATGATATCAACTGAAGAGCTTCTTGAAGGAAAGGAAGCAGCAACAGGTCTGCTAACCCAAAAACAGTCAGGTGAGCTGTGTGCTAAACCCATGCTGTTTCATATCACATCTCTATGACACCACTGGATGATGATGATGATGATGATGATGATGATGATGATGGCATGGTGGTGGTTGGGCACAGTTGGCCTGTTGTGGTTAGAAGAGTGGTGCTTTATCATGAAGCTAATTTACAGATTATTATGTTAAATAACTGATGCTCATTGACATTGAATTAATAAACTATCATTCCATAAAGATTTTATGTTTTTTGGGGGGTAGGGGCAGAGCTTCCATGTAAGTATATTTATTTGATACATTATAGTTGCCTGTAAAACAGTTTTTTACAAATTATCATTTCTTAATGCTCAATCAACTTTACTTACAGCACAGTCATTTGCACCATCACCACAAAATGTCACAATATAGTCAATGTTCTGCAGTGATTCAACCAACTGAGCTTTTTGATCAGGCAACATGCGTGCAAATATGGTTCCCTTTGCTGCAATTTGTGGAACAAGATATGGGTAATGATCATTAATCATTTTCCAAGAGTGTCCATCAACAGCGAAATGCCAGTTAGCACCCAGATCCAAGGTAATAAGAGCATCCTAAAAATAAAAATAATTACAAAATAAAAATCATGACAGTCAGACTTCAATTTATTCACAATGAAATATCTGATTTCGATGCACAACAAAATACAGAAGTTTAATAATTAATAAAGCAATAAAATTTAAATTAACTTCTTTACATAGTTATTGACTGCTCACTGCCTCAACTATACGGTCAGTGGTTATATTTACTCCTTCCATTGTTTGGATTAAATTTAATGTAATATATAAAGCACATTTTGAACAGGTATTTGAAATTTCACAAAAAAGTAGAAACAGATGCAAAGGTAAGTTAATGTTACCTATACATTTTGTGTGTTGTTGTTGTTGTTGTTGTTGTTGTAGTCTTCAATCCGAAGGTTGGTGCCTCTTCATCTCAGAATAACTACAGCAACATACATCCTTTAGAACCTACTCATTGTATTCATCTCTTGGTCTGCCTATATGATTCTTAACCCCCCCCCCCCCCCATACGCACTTCCCTCCAGTACTAATCTAGTGATCCTTTGATGTCTCAGAATGTGTGCTGTCAACCGATCTCTTCTTCTAGTCAAGTTGTGGTGCAAATTTCTTCTCTCCCCAAGTCTGTTCAGTACCACCTCATTTATTATGCAATCTACTGGACTAATCTTCAGTATCCTTCTGTAGCAACACATTTCAAAAACTTCTATTCTCCTATTGCCTGAAATGTTTATTGTCCACGTTCCATTTCCATGAAACACTATACTCCAGACAAATGCTTTCAGAAACGACTTTCTAACACTTAAACCCATATTCGATGTTAATGAATTTCTCTTCTCCAGAAACACTTTTCTTGCGACTGCCAGTCTATATTTTATATCCTCTCCACTTTGGGCATCGTAAGTTATTTTACTGTCCAAATACCAAAACTTAGCAACTACTTTTAGTGTCTCATTTCCTAATGTAATTCCTCCAGCATTGCCTGATTTAATTCAGCTACACTCCATTAACTTTGTTTTGCTTTTGTTGATTTCTCTCTTATAGTCTCTTTCCAAGACACTGTCCATTCCATTCAGCTGCTCTTCCAAGTCCTTTGCTGTCTGACATATTTGCAATGTTATTGGCAAACCTCAAAGTTTTTATTTCTTCACCGTGAACTTTAATTCCTTCTCCAAATTTTCTTTGGTTTACTTTACTGCTTGCCCAATGTACAAATTGAACAACATCAGGGATAGGCTACAATATTGTCTCATTGCATTCTCAACCACTGCTTTCCTTTCATGCCCTTCAACTCTTATAACTGTCACCTGCTTGCTGTACAAGTTGTATATAACATTTCACTTTCTGTATTTTATCATTACTCCCTTCAGAATTTCAGAGGGTGTATTCCAGTCAACATTGTTAAGTGCTTTCTTTATGCCTGCATAAGCTAAATACAGGTTGGTTTCTTTAGCCTTTCTTCTAGAATAAGTCGTAGGGTCTATATTACCTTGTGTGTTCCAACATTTCTCTGAAACTCAAACTGATCTTCCCCGAGGCTAGCTTCTACTAGATTAGTATTTTGCAGCCATGATTTGTTAAGCTAATATTTCGGTAGCATTCACACCTTTCAGCACTTGCTTTCTTTGGAATTGAATTTATTGCACTCTTCTTTAAGTCTGAAGGTATTTCCCTCATCTCATATATCGTATACCGTATTTACTCGAATCTAAGCTGCACTTTTTTTCCGGTTTTTGTAATCCAAAAAACCGTCTGCGGCTTAGAATTGAGTGCAAAGCAAGCGGAAGTTCTGAAAAATGTCGGTAGGTGCCGCCGCCCGCCACAACTAACTTCTGCCGTCGAATATATGTAGCGCTACACAGGCATGGTTTGTAGGCACAAAGATAAATACTGGCGCCAAAACCTCTGCGTCAGTAAATAAATTTTTTTTAAAAAAAAGGTGGAAGATGAGCTTTTTTTTCTCCGCCCCGACTTTCGACCACTGCATTTTCATACATTATCCAACGAAGTAAATACAAACTCCGTATTGTTCATCTTCGAATGTAGCAGAATTTCAATGTACTACGAAAATCCGACTGGCAAGACTGTTTGGGATGTTTGTCAATATGGCCAACTCTACATTCTGAAATTTTTCCTACCTGTGACAAGAGATGGTTGCTAATAGGAACTTTTATCAATTGTGAATCACATGCAGTATTCTCTTCACCATAAGAATAATATGAATATAAACATTTTACCATGTTTTCTTTCATGTTCGCTGCTATCTCATTTAAATCCTGCCTGCCTAATAAACTACGAAACTAGAGTGGGACAACAGCAAACGCGGAAGAATATACGTATCATGTTTATATTCGTATTAAGTGACACAGTCAGAAATGAAGCACGGCAACTGACTAGATTTTCAAATCTAAGATGACTCTAATTTCTGTGCAGAATTTGATGTACTAAAGAAGCGGCCGCATAGATTTTCAAACGGAGAAAAATTTTCGCCTAACTCTCGTTCAGAACATGTTCTATCATACGCAGTCTATTATTTGGTTCTTGTTGATCATTGTCAAAGAAAGCAGCAGTGTAAGTAACAACAAATAGCAGTCTCTTGCCATTGTTTCGCTAATGAGACGATTCCTCTCTCTTTTTTTTTATTGTTAGCGGCACTAGCGCGCACAAAAGCAAGCCATGCTGCGAGCGGCGACAGGTCGTAAACACGCACTATCAGAATGCGACAAAAAATCCATGACACATTACAGTAATGCATTTTCAGCTTAGAGTGACAAACACCTATAACAAAGAAAACGGCACTTATCAGATCGAAGCAAAATAAGCAATAGATTCAAACCAGACGAAGCACGTGAAAAAGGAAGGGTACCCGTATAAATACGGACGGAGCGCCTGACGCATGCTAAGCATGCGTCTTCCCCGCATGCTAAGCTTACGACTCGAACGAAACTACTGTAGCTGTATCTTCATTCATTCGACCTAAATTGTGTCTCATATTACAATGGACCAACTTTGATTCGATTTGGACGTGCGGCCTAAAACTTTTCTCTCCCCTTGAATTTCGAGTCTCAAATTTCAGGTGCGGCTTAGATTCGAGTGCGGCTTAGATTCAAGTAAATACGGTATACCAGGTGGAATAGTTTTGTCACTGAGGTTCTCCTAAGGATATCAGTGGTTCTGAGGGAATTTTGTGTACTCCGGGCTTAGGTCTTTCAGTGGTCTGCCAAATTCTTCTTGCAGTATCATATCTTCCATCTCAAATTTATTTACTTCCTCTTCCATTTCCATAATATAGCCTTCAAGATCATTTCCCTTGTATAGCACATACTCCTTCCCTCTTTCAGATTTCCCATCTTTTATTAGTACTTGTTTTCCAGCTGAGCTCTTGATGTTCATACAGCTGCTTCTATTTTCTCCAAAGGCCTCTTTAATTTTTCTATAGGCAGCATGTATCTTTCCCCTAGTTACACATGCTTTGTCTTCTAGCCATTCCTGCTTAGCCACTTTGAATTTTCTGTTAATCTAATTTTTGACATGTGTGTAGTCCCTTTCACCTGCTTCATTTACTACATTTTGATATTTTCTCTTTTCCTCAATTAAATTAAGTATCTCCATTGAAATCCAAGGATTTCTACTTCTATCTGATGATACAAAAGATGAATGTTATGAACTTATTACATTATTGAATTCACTCCATAATAAAATAATATTAACAATAGAACATGAAATAAATCAGTCCATAAATTTCTTAGACCTCAAAACTGTTAGTGAACAGCAAGAACATAGTTTTCACATTTACAGGAAACCAACCTATGTGGAGATCACACCAGCCAAACATAAGTATGCTGCATTTAGGTCCTCACTGAACAGGAGACACACATCACCTTTATAACCTTAAATACTAACACAAGAAATAGATACCATCAACACAATTGCAATACATAACAGGTATTCAGTAAAATCAACTGACAAACTATCCACAAAATAAAGGCCAATATCAGTAAAAATGTGTTTACACCTTTGTGCCTCATGCTTAGTCCCCGTGCGACTGTGCTTGCCCCATATGGAAGTAGAGGCATGCATGTAGGTTGCATGCCTCTTCCTCAGCGTGTGCTTGTGAATAATTCTATTTGCACCTGTGTTCACACTAGGTGCCTCTGCTTCTGTGTGAGGCAAGGTACAGCCACACGGCAACTGGCCATAATGTGCATGGGTGTAAACACACCTTAACAGAAGCGCAACAGGAAAAGCAACTGCCATCACAAATGTTCACAAGCATTCCCTGTTTAGGCAAAGATTCACAAAAAATTTCTAACTTATTTAGAAAAACCTATACAAAAATGTCTTTCTCAACATTAAACAAAGAAACAAACAAACCTGGACACCAACTGCCCCACACAGTAAACATAATGCCCCAATAACAGAACACAGTGGAATATATAAATTTCAGTGTTAACAGCTGCCCTGCATTCTACATTGGCAAAACAGGAAGAACTTTCCATACAAGTCACAAAGAACATGCTGATGCTTTCAGACTTAACTACAGTGAAACCCTGCTTTTACACTTTTCAAGGGACTTCAAAAAAATGGTGTAAAATACAGGAAACTGTGGGAAATAACATTTTAAGCTATAAAATATATGTATAGGATACTCCCTTGCATTTTTGCACTATATGTATGATATATGTACATAATATGCAGCAAAAGACTTGTCAGGGCCTTGTTTAATATCTAATAAAGGTTTATTATCTAATAAAAACCACTGATGTGACTGGAATTGATAACTGTCTGGTAAGTAGAAACGTTTCACTCAGTTTCATATGTCACAATTGATGTTTTTGGAAAGCCTGCAGCTGCCATTCATTACTTAAATAATGGAATACTGCACTAGTTATGTATTTTTTGTGCTTAGCATGAAGTGTTTTGAGAATTTTCTGCCATTGTCAAGTGCAAATATGTGCATAAGTGTGTTTTGATCAGCATGAAAAATATAAGTAACCAGCACTGTTTTTAAACCAAAAACATTTGAGAAATGCAAAGTGAATGACCATAGATAAATATATATGGCTATGGTGAATGATTGTGTCAACTAGAACTACAGGTGGCCAAATGCCGAAACACTGCACTTGCACAGTAGAGAACAGATTGGAAATGGTTGTTATTGGTCATGATATCTTTATTCAACCAGTTAAAATCCGCTAAGTACAGTGTCCTGGCGTCGAGAAACTTAACTATGTTATATTTGTAAACACTACTGGATGGACGTCATGCCAGCATAATTTTTTTCTCCATGAACATTTTTTGTAATGCATAAATTGCAGAAAAATTATAAATATGTTGACACAAAATCAGGTGCAAATTAACATTGTGGACACAGGAAATTTGACAGGAACAATAAAAAATGTCAAACTGCGGGAAAATGTTAATTCTGGGAATGTTAAAGTAGAGTTGTACTATATTTTGACAAATCCTCTGTAGCTAACAGTATGACCCTTGATATACACAGACTAAGTGACATACACAACAGTGTAACTGCACTCCAACCAGAAAATAAAAATTATGTATGGATGAAGTATATGAATATATGAAGAAAATGAATTGGCACAATGCAGAGCAAGATAACTCTTACTCACACTACTATAATCATTCCTTGGTGATTCAGGATACAAGCCTCCTCCAATGGGCTTCAGTTTTAATGACACAGATTCACCATCTTCAGATTGAGTAACTACAACCTGGATAACATTTTCTAATGGTAGTACCATGCCACAGTCTCTTGCCACACTGACTGCTGTAAGAATATTATCGCCTGCAATGTATGAAACAAAGTTATAGGAGTATATAAATCACAGAATGAGTCATAGAAAGGCACAACAAAGAGACTGCCTGAAAGTTAGCTTTTGGCCAACAAGGCCTCTGTCAAAAATAGACAACATACACTCATGCACACAATCAAGCAAAAACAACTTGCACATACATGACCACAGTCTCTGGCAGGTGGAACAGTCTGGCTCCAGTTGCCAGAGATTGTGGTCATGTGTGTGCGAGTTGCACTTGCGTGCGTGCGTGCATGCGTATTTTTGAAAGAGGCCAGTGTGGTCTTAGATTAACAGGTAGATAAATCAAATTTAAGTGATGAAATGTAGAGCTTTATTTCATCATCTTTTGAGCATGCATCCAAGACAGCAATATTTCTTCTGATATTTTAGCTGATAACCATACAGTCATCTTCAGGTTAGTTTATGACTAAATGAAAGTTACTTGAAGCAATGATATACAGAGTAGAGCTGTTGGAAGTTCATTTCGTGTGTGTGAAGGGGGGGGGGGGGGGGGACGACAGTACTGCAACAGTGGTAGAGATGAGTGACAGGCAGGGGCTAGCAGAGATCAAAACCAGGGATTCAGGGATCAAATGATGTGTTGCAGAGATAAATCATGTATACACAATTCAGAGAATGTGTTATTGTGAGGCTGGGATTAAGGGGGGGGGGGGGTGGAGGGGAGAATCCAAATGATATGGTTTATGAAGCAGTCACTGAGGAAAAGCACATTCTACTCAACGGCATGCTCAGCCACTCAGTGGTCAACTTTGTTCTTGGTCATAAGATTGGTAGTGGCCATTTAATTGGGTAGACAGCCAGGTGGTGGTCTTTCCACATGGAAGACTGTGCAGTAATTGTAGTGAAGTTGATATATGACAACTGCTTGCGTAGATGGTCCTGACTGGCAGGGAAAGATATGGCTGTGATGGGACTCTAGTACAATATGTTAAGAGGCTGCTTTGGAACAGGTCTTTCACATAGATATGATTCATGTAGGAAGGGGTTGGAAGTAATGATGAGATATGGACTGGCTAGGATATTTGTCGTTTGGGTGGATGCAAAACTCTAATGGTCTTAAGAATTATAATTGAAGCACACAATGAGAGATGGGGCTACACCAGAAAGTAGTCATCGAAAGAAAAATAAAATATTTGCAACTTGGACTGCTTCTTCATTCTATTGATTCCCACAATTGTTCCACAAGTCTTCTGTATGGCACAGTCACCATTTATAAAACTTGCGGATATGTTAAAACTACAATATACTTTTTGAAAGATATAACCACCATTTGACTGTACAACATGTTTTATTCCACAATCCAGATTTTGGCCTTAGGCCATTTTCAAGTGTTACAACTGCAGTAGATTAATCAGATTTTTGATACGTAAGTAAGAGAACAAATCATGCAGCCTATACATTAATTTAACTGTTTACCCAGCTATTTTACTGATACTTGTACTTTTAATGTGTTTTAATCTGTAGCAGTTTTAACACTTGAAAATTGCCAAGGCCAAAATCTAGACTCTGGAATGAAATCTGTTGTACAGTCATATGGAAGATATACCTTTCAAAAAGTTTCACATGACATTGGCACCACACCAAAGTAAAACCATTACAATATACTTATCTCTTAATTTAAGCTGTTGCTTGTTATACATAAAGAAAACAATCTTTTTAATGAAGAGGCATTGACTTTTGATATTATTTGAAAGGATGAAGATGACAGACAAATACGGATGGCTAACAGTATTTAGAACTGAATAAAACTTTACCTGTAACCATAACACACCGTAATTTAGCTGTCTGTAGATGGTGAATGACACCCAGTGTCTCGGCCTTTAAGCTGTTACACAGCATCAGAAGTCCAAGAAATGTAAGATCACATTCCATCTGAAAAATATAAGTTGATTAGATATTCTTCTGACCTTAAAAAGTTGCACACTATCACAATAATAGATGATACTGCTTCATGTCGAGTGCATACACAGGACTAAAAATTTGTAAAACAGTACTCTAATACGCAACACTTTCACTGATCTCATTTTTCTAGCATTTTAACCTCCTATGTCTGCTAAAATATGTGATGCAAAAGACACACAGTCTAGATGTTTAATATGATGTATAATGTGTGTCTTCCGGTTCAGGATCTTTCCAATACCAACACACATGAACTTAGAATATTCTGTTTCACTTATTGATTTTATTTCTAACAATGTGTTCAGGTCTTGTTCTTTACATAAATTGCATATACTGTACTCTATCCGAGTTCACTGACAGTTCATTTGCAGATAACCGCTTACTAATTGTCAGGATAATTTTATTCACATTTCTAAGAGTTGATATTTCTCCATTGGGCTTGATCATAACACTTTGGATATACAATGGAATACTAGGGTGTAAAAAAAGGGAGGGAGGGAGGGGGAGAGAGGGGGGGGGGGAGAGAGAGAGAGAGAGAGAGAGAGAGAGAGAGAGAGAGAGAGAGAGAGAGAGAGAGAGAATATGAGGCATTGCTCCAAACAACCTAATAATAATAATAATAAATACACTACTGGCCATTAAAATTTCTACATCCATGGAGATGATGTGTTACAGACACGAAATTTAACCGACAGGAAGAAGATGCTGTGATATACAAATGATTAGCTTTTCAGAGCATTCACACAAGGTTGGCGCTGGTGGCGACACCTACAACGTGCTGCCATGAGGAAAGTTTCCAACTGATTTCTCATGCACAAACAGCAGTTGACCAGCGTTACCTGGTGAAATGCTGTTGAGATGCCTTGTGTAACGAGGAGAAATGCGTACCATCACGTTTCTGACTTTGATAAAGGTCAGATTGTAGCCTATTGTGATTGTGGTTTATCGCAACGTGACATTGCTGCTTGTGTTGGTCGAGAGCCAATGACTGTTAGCAGAATATGGAATCGGTGGGTAATACGGAATGCCGTGTTGGATCCCAACGGCCTCGTATCACTAGCAGTCGAGATGACTGGCATCTTATCGGCATGGCTGTAACGGATCCTGCAGTCACGTCTTGATCCCTGAGTCAACAGATGGGGATGTTTGCAAGACAACAACCATCTGCACGAACAGTTCGACGATGTTTGCAGCAGCATGGACTATCAGCTTGGAGACCATGGCTGCGGTTACCCTTGATGCTGCATCACAGACAGGAGCACCTGCGATGGTTTACTCAACGACAAACCTGGGTGCACGAACGGCAAAATGTCATTTGTTCGGATGAATCTAGGTTATGTTTACAGCATCATGATGGTCAAAAAAATGGTTCAAATGGCTCTGAGCACTATGAGACTTAACATCTGTGGTCATCAGTCCCCTAGAACTTAGAACTACTTAAACCTAACTAACCTAAGGACATCACACACATCCATGCCAGAGGCAGGATTCGAACTTGCGACCATAGCGGTCACGCGGTTCCAGACTGAAGCACCTAGAACCGCAAGGCCACACCGGCCGGCCATGATGGTCACATCTGTGTTTGGCGACATCACGGTGAACACACATTGGAAGCATGTATTCGTCATCACCCGGCATGATGGTATGGGGTGCCATTGGTTACACGTCTCGGTCACCTCTTGTTTGTATTGACGGCACTTTGAACAGTGGACATTACATTTAAGATGTGTTACGACCCGTGGTTCTACCATTCATTCGATCCCTGCAAAACCCTACATTTCAGCAGGATAATGCACGACCAGATGTTGCAGGTCCTGTACGGGCCTTTCTGGATACAGAAAATGTTCAACTGCTGCCGTGGCCAGCACATACTCCAGATCTCTCACCAATTGAAAACGTCTGGTCAATGGTGGCCGAGCAACTGGCTCCTCACAATACGCCAGTAACTACTCATGATGAACTGTGGTATTGTGTTGAAGCTGCATGGGCATGCATACTTGTACACGCCATCCAAGCTCTGTTTGACTCAATGCCCAGGTGTATCAAGGCTGTTATTACGGCCAGAGGTTGTTGTTCTGGGTACTGATTTCTCAGGATCTATGCACCCAAATTGTGTGAAAATGTAATCACATGTCACTTCTAGTATAATATATTTGTCCAATGAATACCCGTTTATCATCTGCATTTCTTCTTGGTGTAGCAATTTTAATGGCCAGTAGTGTATATTCACAAACCTAAGTTGCATGCAGCTCTGCTGCACAGAAACAGACATTTATCTTTGCTGCTGGCATCATTACTATGGGTTTGATCAACATGCAAATATTATGCAAACACTGTGAGCAGAAATGGGGATTCCTGGAGTAAGAAGGTATTCTTTTCTTGAAGCACCATTGAAAAAGTTTAGAGAACTGGCACTTGCAACAGACTGCAGACCGATTTTTTGACACCAATGTACATCTCATGTAAGGACTCCAAAGGCAAGATAAGAGAAATCAGAACTTGTATGGAAACATACAGACAGTTTTTCCCTCATTCTGCTCTGTTTGCGAGTGGAACAGTACAGGGAATGACTAGTTATGGTACAAGGTACCCTCCACCATGCACTGTATGGTAGCTTGCAGAATACGTATGTAGACACGCTAGGTTCACTGCACTACATGTTAAGAGTTGCAACACCCCCACCCCAATCCTGCCCCCCCCCCCCCCCCCCCCCCCCACATTACCAGCTTAGCTCCTGGATATGATACCTATGGCAGATAATGTATACATAACAATAACAAAAGTGAACTCAATATTGATCCATGTGGTGCACTTGCTGTGGCCATTCCCCATTTTGAAGAGACTGTTTCATTGTGTTCCCTCCTAGAGTTTCTTAATGTGACAGTTTGCACCTTTTTTAGTTATTTAGGGTGAGAACACAGTATAGTGTGCGCAAAATGCAGTGGCTACTAGGTGAGCAGTCAGCGGGAGGAGCATGGGGAGAGCGGTGGTGGTGGTGGTGGTGGTGGTGGTGGTGGTGGTGGGAGGGGAAGTCACTCAGAGTGTTGTAGGGGAAATGCTGAGCACTGTAGGTGAAATACCATTTGAAACTGATGACTACACTCATATTTTTGGTAAATATTATGCAGGGCCCCTCCATGCCTGCACTTGCATAGTGACCATTCAAAAACAATTGTCACCACTTCTTTGGTTAATATCTACAAAGAATTCTGCCAAAACGCAGCAATTTATTTTCCCCTGGTTATTTAACCATTTGTAACTTTCAGAGAAGAGTCACGAGGGGGAAATTTTGAGTAAAGCCTACATAATTCTCTAGTTGCTATGTTAAAATTTGCTTCTTATGTCAGTACTCAGCAGGGTTTACACAGTCTCACACTATATTCAACTAGATAACTGTATACATTATTAACTGAGTCAATGAACATTTACCACTTCTCTTCTGGCTCGTTGTGCTTGGGACCATGAAAACTTGGGATCTAAATCTCTATATGCCAATGCTATAATTCTGAAGCCACCAGAGGCATAATTTGTAAGCACTCTGTGTAGATCCCGTGGCACTAGGAATAAAACAAAAATAGGTTAGTTAATAATACAAGTTTCACTACAAATACACTCCTGGAAATGGAAAAAAAGAACACATTGACACCGGTGTGTCAGACACACCATACTTGCTCCGGACACTGCGAGAGGGCTGTACAAGCAATGATCACACGCACGGCACAGCGGACACACCAGGAACCGCGGTGTTAGCCGTCGAATGGCGCTAGCTGCGCAGCATTTGTGCACCGCCGCCGTCAGTGTCAGCCAGTTTGCCATGGCATACGGACCTCCATCGCAGTCTTTAACACTGGTAGCATGCCGCGCAGCGACGCACGGATGCACGCCAAGACCGTAGGATCCTACGCAGTGCCGTAGGGGACCGCACCGCCACTTCCCAGCAAATTAGGGACACTGTTGCTCCTGGGGTATCGGCGAGGACCATTCGCAACCGTCTCCATGAAGCTGCGCTACGGTCCCGCACACCGTTAGGCCATCTTCCGCTCACGCCCCAACATCGTGCAGCCCGCCTCCAGTGGTGTCGCGACAGGCGTGAATGGAGGGACGAATGGAGATGTATCGTCTTCAGCGATGAGAGTCGCTTCTGCCTTGGTGCCAATGATGGTCGTATGCGTGTTTGGCGCCGTGCAGGTGAGCGCCACAATCAGGACTGCATACGACCGAGGCACACACGGCCAACACACGGCATCATGGTGTGGGGAGCGATCTCCTACACTGGCCGTACACCACTGGTGATCGTCGAGGGGACACTGAATAGTGCACGGTACATCCAAACCGTCATCGAACCCATCGTTCTGCCATTCCTAGACTGGCAAGGGAACTTGCTGTTCCAACAGGACAATGCACGTCCGGATGTATCCCGTGCCACCCAACGTGCTCTAGAAGGTGTAAGTCAACTACCCTGGCCAGCAAGATCTCCGGATCTGTCCCCCATTGAGCATGTTTGGGACTGGATGAAGCGTCGTCTCACGCGGTCTGCACGTCCAGCACGAACGCTGGTCCAACTGAGGCGCCAGGTGGAAATGGCATGGCAAGCCGTTCCACAGGACTACATCCAGCATCTCTACGACCGTCTCCATGGGAGAATAGCAGCCTGCATTGCTGCGAAAGGTGGATATACACTGTACTAGTGCCAACATTGTGCATGCTGTGTTGCCTGTGTCTATGTGCCTGTGGTTCTGTCAGTGTGATCATGTGATGTATCTGACCCCAAGAATGTGTCAATAAAGTTTCCCCTTCCTGGGACAATGAATTCACGGTGTTCTTATTTCAATTTCCAGGAGTGTATATCTATAAGGGATGTTCAAAAAGAAATGAGCCGCAGGCATAATTACACAAACCAGTACCTGGATGTTATAAGTCTTAACCCTGGCTGTTGAGACACTTGTCCCACTATGGCACAAGGCCATGAATGGCTGTCTCATAAAATTCCCAGGGTTGCAATATTAACCAGTTTCACACGTACAGCTGGACGTCATCATCCAAGGTGAATCGTTTGCCCCTCAGGGCCTTTTTAAGGGGGAGAGAGGTCTGGACTGTATGGAAGGTGGCCAAGAACGTCCCATTTGAATTTCTGCAGGAGTGCCACAACTGTGTTGGCTGAATGAGGCTTTGCATAGTCATGGAGCAGAATGACCCCATGGATAAGATTGCCTGGTTGTTTTGATTTGATCTCTTGGCAAAGGGTGGTCAAGGTTTGCGAGTAATGCTGGGCATTCATTCACTGTTGTCCCATGCTCCAGGAAGTGAATCAGAAGGGGGGCATCTTGGTAAAAGAAGATCAGCAGCATAACCTTTCCTGCACTCATGTAGACGATGATGTCCAACTGTTGGTGCGGAACTGGTTAACATCGCAGCCCCGGGAATTTTATCAGACAGCCATTCACCGCCTTGTGTCATGGTGGGACAAGTGTCAACAGCCAGGGTCAATATTTCTAACATACAGGTAATGGTTTCTGTAATTATGCCTCCGGCTCATTTCTTTTTGAATGCCCCTTATAGCAACAAAATCTAGGCATTTGGTAAGTAAAGTGGGGGAACATGGACAAAACATTTGTATAATACTTCCCATCTATATAAAGACCACTAAAAAATTACACAAAAATATGAGCATTGCTAATGGGAGCTTATTTAACGCACCACTACAACTAATGAAAACTTTATGCACACATAATGAAGAAAATTGGATGTCACATGAATGATGCTGCTGGTAAAATGGAAAAATCAACACATAAACTGCAAATATCCAACGTTAAATTATCAGAATGTTATAAGTCCACCATATTTATAAAAAAATTGCATTAATTAGAAATTAGCCACAAAAGAAGAACGCTGAGTTCAACATCTTGTTGAGAGATGAAGCATTGGCTCAGTTCGTGAATTACGAGGAAGGGAAACATCTTGGCAGCTAAACAGAACTTATGTACATCATTTATTACAGAAGTACTTCCACTACTGAAGGATAGTTTAAACATAAAAGTAATTGAGCTATGAGTTAATTAAGTGACTAACAAGAAACATATATTTAATCATTACAAAAACACTCAAAATATATCTGGCATCTTGCTATGTGGAAAGAATGACATCTGATGGTGTCAGGACCGCTTTTGATCTGAACGTCATGAACCTTTCCCTGCAACCTGTTGCTTCGAGGACGAGGGGGAAAATGCGGTGTTGAGAGGCACCTGCTGGTCGTGTGCCTTCTTGACACTCACTACGGAACTGTTGCTGGACTTTTCTGTGACAGCTGATTAGATTGCTTTATCCTTACTCAATTTGCCTTGGCATGTACACATGCAAGTACAGGTGCTGGTGGTGGTAAGTGGTTGTACTGTGGACGTTGTCTGCATCGAAGTGTCGACCATAGGAAAAAGTTTCTTCACCATAGAAGCATAAAAAGTGGTAAAGACAGGAGGTTTTGTCACCTTATATCCCTTTTTGGCTTCCGCATGGAGGATCCACATGATGACTTATTTCTTGGATTTTTCATTCCTCTGCAAAAACAGGGCAGCCTCAGCTACAGACTGGGTGGCTCCCAGAGCAATTAATGCAGAGTGCTGGAGAGGGACAGTGAGTCCCAGCTTCATGGACTGCCTTTCCACATCTCCCATAGGTCCCTTCACCCCTGCAGCTCACCATTGTGTGAGCAAAATGCTGGAATTTGTAGCACTGCATAGGGTTAGGTTCATAAGGCCTAACGCTAATTGGAGGAAACCTGCCACGATGTGGTCAGGCAGCGATGGAGAATTTAAGGTCACAACGAAGGTGGCGGTCTTCTCAATTTCTCCATTATTCCTAAACATCCTTTGTTCTATGTCTACTATTGCCTGTAATGCCCATACCTGTTTAAGTTCAGCTATGTTGATGACCATAATGTCACGGCATGTGACTGCAGTCGAGTGAGTTATGCAAATCAACAATTACATTATACTCACCCAATTTTTTGGAATTCCTAAGTAGTTCCACCTGCTTTGCCCTGTTAGTCTCAACCAGTAGGGAACCATTCCTAAGCTGCTTGATAGATTTGATTTCAGTCTTCCAGCACGTCCCTCCAAGCTTTTATGGATATAGCAGAGGGACACATTTTTAAACATCCCCTCCTTCTTCTTAATCACAAAAAACACATACTGATTTATGATTCTTGAGCCCTGGTACTATAATTCAACTTATTCCGATTCTCAGCAGGCAGGGTGTATACGCAGATGAGGAAAGAAAAACATTCTCTGATTTTTCCTGGATTTCCCGGTTAAAAAAAAAAAAAACTTTCTCCCGGATGAAAATACACTTTTTCCCTGTTAAGTAACAGTATACTTTTCCTTGGAACTGTAACGCTTATCAATCATTTCAATACTAGTGGTTTTATACACCGGCGTAGAATTTCCCGGCACTTTAGAAAATGAAACTCAAGGGAAAAACACGTTTTGGAAAGATGTCTGATGTGCAGCAACATTTACACTGCATATTTTCATATTACGAAAGTATAAATTCGAATTTCACCAAACACTGCATGTTACTTTTCGAAGGATTGAAATAGAGACTGTGATGTGCTTTTGTAAGCCAGTTGTAGCTCATGTCAAGCGATCTCGCCAGCCGATGTCAGCGGGTATTCAGACCACAGAACACATGATATAGTCAGCCAATAGCAACATCAATGTTAAGTAGTGCGAACACACAAATAGGAAAAGGTAATGGTTTAAATTAATGAACATAGTGTCCCTACAAGAAAAGAAAAGCTTTCACGTATAATATTGGCCTCTGAGATTAATAAGCTGCAAGAGAAGTTAAGCTTTCACACATAATGTTGATCTTTTTTGCGCACACAAATGTGACAGTAAAATTTTTAACAACGATATGGAGGTCTGATCTTCTGGGCTCGAAAATATTCTAAATGGTCGTCCTCAAAGATTTGAATTTTGAATGAGAGTCAAATGCTCTGCTATTAAATTCATCGGACATTTGCGCACAGAGATCACCTTCTGTAAAAGGAAATTAAATTTACTTGAAAGTAACGCTTTTAAAACAACCATTTGGAATATTTTCCTGAAACCTGTTAGAAATAGATTTGTTTCAGCAGTTGTGCCAGATGACAGGTGTCGCCGCGCTTGCGCAGCTATGATGACGCAGGAAGCCCATACGTTCGTACAAGTAAAACATTAAAAGATCTTATATTATGTCATAAAAGAAACAAGACATTAGAGGATACTCCAAGAGCATGGGAATTTTGTGAACCATACCAAAATGCATAATTCGGCTTAAAGTCCACATTCGTATGTCCAGATTCAGATGTAAATTTTCTTGGAGTACCAGTACCGCATTATCTCATGTTTGGTTCTTTATTATGGCATAATGCCATATGCGCTAGATGATGAAAACGTGAACTTGCAAACCCAGTCAACCACATAAACAGCGATTGTCGTTCACCATGTAGCGAACAGTTGAAAAACACATCATTTCAAATAAATTGACTGTCTCAGCAAAAAAGATTAATAAAAGTCAAATTTCTTTAACAAACCAACAAAAATAACTTCATTGTTCTGCAAGGCAATTAACGCTTGACTCTCAGAAAGGTGGAAACTAAATAAAATCTGAACTAATAACATATTTTAGCCTTCCGTAATTATGTGAATGTATTTTAATTCACTTGATAGCTCCCAGCCACAGAAATCCGTTTTGCTTTCATTTGACATGAGAGCAATAAACAAAGAGGAAACAGCAAAATCACTTAACGTAAACACTTAACTCTGACTGCTCTGCACATCATATCCGGATATACGATATTTCTGAACCGGGGCAATATTAGATAGTGGCGCTCCCCCTCCCTTGAGCGTTTGAGGTAGGACGCAAAAATCGACTTTTCAAAAATATCTTCATTTTGTAGCACACATCTTTCTGATGAGTCTGATACATAAAACATATATGATTGAGGGAACATAAGACACGTTATTTGGTCTTAAGTGTGCCGAAGTACAGTGCCACATCTCTGTATTTCGCTCTGTGAAATTCAAACTTGTAATATTTTGTAATGGGTGCCATCTAACTATATTCAGGCCAGTGGAAATTAAAATGTCCTGTGGTGCCTCTCCTGCTCCCAGTCGGCCAGTTTGACATCCTGCCCCAATTAAAAAATCTCACAATTAATAGTGGATGGGATTATTTGTAACTGGGAGAACAAGAATTCTTCAGAAAATTTGCAGTCTTTACTGCCTATTAGCTAATAACTGCTGTTTCGAGTGACATAAAATTAAATGTGGGATACATAAAATGAGTAAAGACAAGAGACAAGCAATACAGTACACATTTCCTCAATCCTTAAGTCCTAGCATTTTTTCCTCTCTAATCTTGCCACGGCTTTATATGGCATACTTTCCTTTCTGGGAAAGAATCTATTACATCATCAAAGTTCGTCAACATTTTGCTACATGAAAAAATGAAATTTCATTGTCTACTACCAGAAAAGCTGTTAATACAAATAGTACCCAAGACTGGTGTGGTTTCTCGACCTCATTACGTGTATTTTGTGACTGTGTGCTAGATAAAATGAAACAGGCCTGCCTAATATTGCAGCAATTGTTACACACACAAAATAAACAAGACTGTTTTGGCACAAATGGTCATTTTTATAACATGACAGAATATAATTCACGAAGTACCAATATCAAATGCCTATTAGGCCTACTACAAACAAAAAGTTTTATGTTAGGAAATAGTTTCACATTTCATTCATACTCTCGAGCTTCTGAAGCATGAGATCAAAAAGTAGTAATATGAAATTTTTATTTAAATTTGGAATCGTCATATTCTTCCGTAATTTGTGAGAGCCTCCATTTCTTCTCCTTCCTCATTCTAACAAACAATCTTGTCATCACTAATTCTGTAACTATTCCTGCCAGTGTCAAAATTTATTCTCTGGTTAACTTCACTAATCCTGCCACAATCACTGGTTTAGTTATCCCGCATTTGTTCTCCCGTTAGGTGTTATTACGTGTTCGTGCAATGTGTTTTCCGCGCTACTCCCAGAATACAACTTAAAGCGGCTGCTAGCTGGGGACCATATAACTCGTCCTTCATAGTGCAGCGCTCTGGCCAAAAATGTTTTGTCAAAATTTCATTTTCTTGGATACACAGAGAAGACAATACGGAATTTTAGTTGCCTGTTATTCCTGTTAGTCGTTTATTTCCACTCTGGTACTCTGAATCTATGGATTCGCTAGTAATTATAACTATGCTGATCATATGCAAACCCAGTCAACCACATAAACAGCGATTGTCGTTCACCGTTTCGGCTTTATTCGCTCGGCTCGTATAGACCCGTCCACTTTTGTCTACAGGAAAGTTTATTTCTAGATGCGACGGATGCTGGGTGCTTTGTGAAACAAGGTCTTTTTCCTCAATAATATGTATTGAGTCTTCCTCATTCCATGGAAATGTTGCACAATGGTGGAATGATCACAGTTCATCACATTTACAAGTTCTTGAGTACACTAATGTGGATCACAGTGGATTAACATGTTTAAATGATCATCACCAAACCCTGAAGCTCTTCCTGAATGTGGAGTGACATATCAAAATGGTCCTCCTTAAAATGAGAAAACTATTTTCTTGCCTTGCTCTGTGCAAAGACATTATCCTCTTATATAGCACAAATGTTTCTGGCTGCCTATGGTGCTGTCACCCATCTATTGAACTCAAACAGAAGAATATGCCAGAAATATTCCTACTTCTCCACTTGGCACTCCATTTTATAGCATTCACAGCTCCACTCACTATATACAAATGACAAAATAACAATATGTAAACTGCAACAGCAACAGTGAACTACAAATAAACAATGACAATTGATAAGTAAACCCACATCAACCAGAATACCACCACACAAAACAAAAATGCTACAAATTTATGCACCAATTAAATAATCTGGTAAAACAAATCCATACAGGCAAGTTACCAGGCCAAAAGCCAGGAAAAATCAATGTGTACATATTATTATAGACCCAACACATGAACTGAAAGGACAAAATGTTAAGTATGACAATTTCTTTACATTATATGCATTAGATTGATGAATTCATGAACTGGAAAAAAACTTGTTACAAAATGAACAATCAGGGGCGATTGGCAGAAGGATACAAACAGGAAATTCTTTAATAAGCTCCAGTGGTGGAAATCTGAACTCCATACGTGCCAGATGTAAATTGTGTCCATCAATTTGTGGCAACAAAACCCTTATGAAGAGCTAAAATTGTATCAAACATGTCCTAATTTTCGTGTTACATACTGCTGCCCATATTGTGGAATCTAATAAGCTGTCTGTATTGATGTTGAGCTGAGGCAGCTAGATATTTAGAAATTATAACTACTACAGTTTCCCTGTTACTAGCAATTCCTATTTTGTTCAATTTCAAAATAACTGCACAATAAATAATTTTTAAGTCATTGATATGAATGTTAGCTTCAAATACTGTAATATTTATTTTATGGCAAATAATACCCTATTCACTTTTAATATAGAAAGCTGAAATTTATGAATTACTGTTATTGTAATTTCAAACGTAAGTAAGTTGACAATTTTTTTTTTTATTTTATTCATCTACAAACTAATTAAAAACTCCATTGTGTGACATTTCATTGAAAACCATGGTCTTCTGATTATGTTAGATGATTGATTACAGGTAATGCTGAAAATTAATTTTGTTGCAAAAAGAAATTAAAATGACTTAATAATTTCTTAGTATTATCCATTTAATACCAGTCAAGTTATTATGACCAAAACAGAAGACAGCTGTTTTAAGGATTGGAGCAGGTTTAAATGAAGTATTCTTAGGATTCCAATCATATCAGGTAATTTAAATGTTAGCAAGTTTGGGTACAGTTGTTTCCTTACTGGTAAGACTGCTGACACAGTCCACCATAACCATACTTCTGGCTGAGACACTGTGGCCAAGTTATTAGCACTTGCCCACCACAATACATCATTTAATGTCTACTGTGATCATTGCAAGTCTGTGAAAGTTGCATTACATGATCTGCTTGTTTTTTTTAGTAACATATTTATTAAAAACTTATTTTGCCTCTTTGAAGATGCTCTCCCAGATAGCATAACCAAAGTGCTAGTGAGTAGAAGGAGTGTAACTACCACACAGAAGTCATAATGCTTGGCAATGGATAAGAGCTACAATTAAAGCTGCTAGATGTTCAACCAAATGATCTGGCTGGAATCTAAAAAAGAATGCTGATGCAAATTTAATTGATATCTTTTTCTGTAAACATTTTCACATATTTTAGACATTTCCACAACACACTTTAAGATGTCAATGAAATTTTTAAGTATTTCAAAATGATAGATTAAGCTTTCTACATTGCGATGCAAAATTAAGCTTGGATTTTTTGTTTACAAACACTTAGTCTTTGAAACCCCACATAAAGAAGGCAATGAAATATGATTTACTTTGATTTTTTTCCCCCCTGCATGTGTGTCATTTATTTTATACCTTACCAGTTTCTTTCCTGCACAGGCTAACAATTTTTTCTGGGGCACCTTTGCAATAAACTGTCATGAACTTGCTGCCCAGAACTCTAGTGATGACTGACATGCACTGAGCTGCAGATGTGAAAGGAAACTGACGTAGAATCCCAACTTCATATGGAATCTAAAACAAAATGTTGAGGAATATAAGCACCTGTAAAATCACATACTGGAATAGTGCAGTGGAAATGGACAGCTTCAAGCTCAGTTAACATGAAAATTCATTCATCACATAATGATGTAACAGACAAGGTAAAATGTAAACATTTGCAAGAAATTAATCTATAAAATAAAATATTTCTGTACGAAAGATAGAATAAATGTTACAGGAAATGTTCACTGAGAAACAATCTTGATGAAGATGAGGATTTAAGGGACTTTGGTCGTTTGATACCATGGTCTTCAAAGTGCACACTACAATACATTAAGAGTAGCATGATTAAAAGTGGTAAAAAACTTTATACTTTATATGGTAATATGTACCAAATTGTAATCCTAAGACAGCCACACGTTTGACGTTTGCTGCCCCCCCCCCCCCCCCCCAAACACACTAACAAAAAACTTGTCTTAATTCAGTTACTAAAATTTTGTCAAAAGGTATGAATGAGAATCAAAGAGCAGCACCTAAAATAAAGTAGGCCAATAATATAACCATTTGGGACTTCCACTGCAAATTTCTCCCCATCATGATGATATGATGACCCTCTGTATATTACTCCAACAGCCTAAGACAGTTTCCTGCATTCTGTTACTTAAGTAAGAACTAAACCAGGTATGTGCTGAACTATGTATTACATAAAAAAATCTGAAAGTATTTCTGGATCATTACTTGTTCTGGTTATTCTGTACATGTCCTTTTTCTGTTATGAAGACACTCTTATACCTGTGGTAGTCCAAGATTTCTTGACTAACTTCCTATTACTAAATTTAATTATCTTTTACGGAAAACAATCTCCAAAAATTGTTACAAACTCATTAAGAAATATGAGGGTTGAATGAAAAGTAATGCCCCCGCCTTCGATAATTTAGTTTGGAAGGGAATATTTTAATAAATCAAATGAAGAAAAAATCCTTTGAATGTGATCTTTAATTACCAATATTCACTTTTCCACATAATCGCCAGTCAATTGGATACATTTCTGCCAACAATGAACAAGTTTTTTGCAGCCGTCATGGATGAAGTAGACACTCAGTTTCCACAACCACAGTCTCACAGTTCCCTCGATGTCTTCATCAGAAGCATAATGGTGTCCCCGCAGATTGTCTTTCATTATCAGGGGCACATGGAAGTCAGATGGTGCTAAATCTGGACTGTATGGAGGATGCCGTACGGTGATGAGATTCAGTCTCTGAAGTTCTGCTGTGGTGGCACATGAAGTGTGTGGTTTGGCATTGTCATGTGACCCACACGTTCCTGTGAAATGCCGATTGTCCTTGCAATTTCTCTCCGAGTGATATTATGATAATCCTGAATCGATCTGTCAACATTTTGCTAGTGAAACTTTGTGGTTGCTGTCACAGGACTTCCAAACTCTGTTTGTCATGCAGGTCAGATGTTCCCGCTCAAGATCTTTAAACTTACTTGCCCAACGATGCACAGTACTCACATCAACACAATCACCATAAACTGCTTTCATTCTCTGATGCATCTCCCCTGGTGTGACACCTTCTGATGTCAAGAATTCAATGACTGCATGTTGCTTAAATTGCATTGACCAACCATCTGCGCAGGGTTCCATACTTTACACTGTAACAACACAACTATTCACTGCTAAGGCTTCCTGGCAAATGGAGCTGTAGAGATGAGGCTACGGAACAAGCCAGTACCTGCCACATACCATTGCTGCCAACTTTTGAAGAGTTATGAAGATGGAGACATTACTTTTCAGTCAACCCTCGTATGTTGAATTTAGAACTAGTGTTATGCTCATTGTAAACTTCACCAGAGTTGACATTTCTAAGCCTTCTTCAACATATTCAGTAGCTTTTTCAATCATTTTCTGAGTGTTTCTAAACTGTGCACAGAGCTAAGTTATGTAATGTGACTAACTGTGTATCATCATCTGATGATCTGTTTACCACAGAGTAAACATGCATTTCTTTAACTTCCGTTTTTTGTGTGAGAACACTGTCTATAGGGGTATTATGATCTAGAGTTGTTGGTTTGAAAGAGAGAGATATTATTTTGACAAAATTCATTAATGAACAATGTTTTTTTCTGGAAATAGCAGTTATTATTGCCAGCTTTTTGAACATGTCTCTGCAGGATGTTCTTGAGACCACACTGCAGAGAATTCATATTATATGGTTTTGTACTTGGGGAAACTTCAGCTTGGCTTGACGTATTACCCAAAAAGTAATCCCATATGACATTATGGAATGAAAGTAAGCAAAGAATGCTAGCTTTTTATATTATGTCAGCTCTGAGTGATAACACTTGCATTTCAAATATAGGTTTGTGCAGGCACTTCAGCAGTTCTGCTGTATGTGCTCCCAATCGAATTTATCATCAAGTTGTTATTCGAAGAAATTTGCTCTGTTAACCTCTTTTAACCGCTTACCATACTTTAGATATATACTAGAAGGAAGCCTCTTAAAGTTCTGAACTGCATATAGTTTGTGTGTGTGCGTGTGCCAAGAGCTATTGCTCTCTACCATGTGATTTGCCACATTTTTGAGTCCCTGATCTGAATCTGTAAAAGTTACACTTGTATTATGCAGAAGTACACTGCCAGGAAAAAAAAGTGCGACACCCTCAAGGACTGTGTTCACTGTCATCAGGTTATAATATATGCACAATATGATGTAGTGTTAGTGATTAATTTGTCATGGTCACTGGTGATCATATGGCACTCAGGACACCTCTCTGTGTACCCTCTGTTTTGACTCTGTAGGCATTAACTGTGCTGAGTTTAGAGGTGAAAAGTTTTTGTAACATCCATTCTAGGATACAGTCATGCCCCACTGATGAGTACATACTCATGTTGAACAGCATCAGCCATTTGAATGAGGTCACACTGTGGGCCTGTACATAGTTTGAGAGACGTGTTGATAGGTTGTTGCAGATGATGTGTACAATGAATTGGTGCTGAGTTGTTGCTTTCAACACTTCCATCCCCATAGACCAGGTTATGTACAACTTTGTATTACAGATGCATCATGTGAGCAGTGGTGGCTGACTGATCATCATCCAAAACAAATCTGGGCACATCTTCCATCCCCTGTGTCATCAGGGACCATTGGGAACTGTCTGCATGCAACAGGATTAAGATCATGTGTGCCTCTGGGCAGGTTACCATTGACACCACAACACCACCAAGCAAGGGCTACTCTGGTGTCATGAAAGAATTAAATGGGGAATGGAAAGGTGTTCTGTTGTCTTCAGTGATGAGAAGCGGTTCTGTCTTTATTCGAGTGATGGACCTACACATTTACGGTGTATATCTGGTGAGCTGCCTATTCCAGAATGCATTTGCTCATGACAGACAGGTCCCATTCCAGGCAATACAGTGGGAAAGGTGGCAGCGGACGGGGGGGGGGGGGGGGGGGGGGGGGGGGGGGGGTGTTTCAGTTACAACTGGTGGTCACATCTGATGTTTCTGCAGAGTAAAGTAACCAGTGCCCACAACATTGCACAGGCTATAATCCCCATGCTACTGCCATTTCGTCAACAGGAATACTGATGTGCTTCTTCATCAGGACAGTGAACATCCATATGTGGCTGCTGCGCTGCAATGTGCTCTTCATAGTGTACACTGACTGCCATGGCTAGCAGGATCGCCAGGACTCTGACCAATTGAACACGGATGGGACATGAAGTGGGATCTTACGCGTTCTCGAAGACATGCAAGAACCACTGCTGAATTGCAACTAAAGGCCCAAGATGCAGTCTACTGCAGGACACCATTTGGCACCTTGATGATCATTTTCATGTGAGAATAAATGCCTTTATTGCCATCAGAGAGGGCTAAAGTGTGTTTTGATGTGACTGGACACCTTTTACTTTGAGATGGATGTTCAACTTGGTCCGAAATTGTTATCACATACTCCTAAATGATGAACTACCTGTCACCTCACTTATCAATCAAACGATCTTACCCTTGAGGGTGTTGCACTTTTTTTGGCAGTGTATAACAACTTTGAAGTTATTTGCTATGGTCAAAGGAAAGTCATTAGTGTATACAAGAAAAAGAATGGAGTCTATCATGATACCTTGAAGGATACGCTTAACACAGTGCCACATTAACATACAACCTCATTTCCTACCGAGCGAGGTGGTGCAGTGGCTAGCACACTGGACTCGCATTCGGGAGGACGACGGTTCAATCCCGCGTCCCGCCGTCCTGATTTAGGTTTTCCGTGATTTCCCTAAATTGCTTCAGGCAAATGCCGGGATGGTTCCTTTGAAAGGGCGCGGCCGACTTCCTTCCCCGTCCTTCCCTAATCCGATGAGACCGATGACCTCGCTGTCTGGTCTCTTCCCCCAAAACAACCCATCCCCAATACCCTCATTTCCTGTCATGCAACAGTATAAAGCAGCCCACTGCTTCTTACAACTCACATAACATTAAATTGAGCTGAAAGTCATATTTCTATGTTCCACAATGTTCTACTTTATTTTGTTCTATACCACATGCTACACATTCAATAGTCTGTTACATCATCATCAAACATTCCCAGTGATTGCAGTTCTCCACCATCATCATCTAATATTCTGTGCCTGAAGAAAAATATTGCTTGATGAACACATGAACAAGTTCTAAAATCGAACTGTGAAAGTGTTATGCTCTGAGGAACATGTAACTACTCTGTTGTGCACTGCCTTTTGAAATACTTTTGACAACATTGGAAAAAATTATATTTAGGGTGGTCAGGAAGTCTTAAAATTTAGTTGGGGTGTTGAAAAGTAGGTTGTGCTGAGAAATAATCATAAAAAAATAAAAAAAATATGCTGTGCTGTTTGCTTGTTAATTAGCACTGAAGTCAGACAATCAGGCCATAGTGCATCCAAAATCAAGTGGCCCACCAGAGCTGGTCTCACCAAACATTTTCTGCATTTGGTACCCTAAAGCCAAAGAAGAAAGTGATATAAAAATTGGACATGGGACAGGATCAAACCTGATCAAATGGCTAAGCAGTCTCGTGTACTGTCATCTATGCTATGAGAACAACTGACACAAACTGTACCTGGCAGACTATTTGAATTTGATAGTCCAATGGCCAAATTGGTTAACTTCAATGCTAATTAACTGAAAAACAGTGCAACATAAGACTTATTTCTCAGCACAGCATACTCTGCAGCAACCTTACCAGCTACTTAAGTCAGATTGGGAAAAGACCTGCCTGAAGAGATAAGTTTCATGAAGAATTAAGCACATCGTTGCCTTAGAAGGCACAAATACAAATTACTGTTGGCATTTAAAACTGCATCACCATGAAGACAGCATGTAAGAAACATCGACTGTGGCAAAATTGTGGCCTACCGAGACTGGTTTATAGTTCAATAATACTGCTGTTTGAATTGGGCAGGATCTCTAACTGTAGCTGTGAATATAGAACTGATGGGTTCAGGAGCGTTGTGCACACTGTCAAGCAGGATTTTAGTAGCCCCACATGACTAGTATTCGAAAGACCTGACACATTTTTCATATGGGTGTGCACCATCGAACAGGCCATCATGTACTTTCTGTCAGGAAATAGGCTTGTTTGCAGCAAAACAAGTACCCACCTGGACAGTACGACGATGCTGGGAGCACCACAGAATGTCAGTATGATTACCACTGTTGCAGTATCCCTTGTGTGGCAACATGGAGAGGTACTTGAACAGTGGTGCACCGAACAACAACACTGGACACAGGAGTGGCACCATGTCGTCTTTTCTCCAGTACCAATTCCGATTCACAACCAATGTACCCAAACACGAGAAGGAAAACAAGCACTGTCAGATTGTGATCGTCAATGTCGTACAGGCCGGTCACCACACGGAACGATACAGGATGTAGCTGCATGCACACCACAATTACTAATTTGGACAGCAGCCATTACATTTTTGCTCTGTTACAATCAGTGGCTGTGTAACGTCTTCAGTGTCTTTATGACATTACCTTTCAACAAATAAGGTGAGATCACATGCTGCCTGCACTGTCCTGACCTATCTATTGCCCTGGTCAGCACATTCTCTAGGTCTCTCATGCCTGTGGCCATGGGTCACAAAAAGACTGGAGCACCACCAGTAGTCAGCCATGTATCGCTGATGAATTCTGGGATACTTGCACTTATCTGCCAAGACCAGTCAGATTTGATGCCCACCTGGATTAGGGCCACTGTTGCTGCCAGAGGTGGAATCTCTTCTTTTTTTTTTTTTTTTTTTTTTTTTTTTTGCATCATGTACACCCACAAATCACCTACGTATTTAATCATGTGTTCTGCCTACTTCACTGTATATAGACAATAAAGTAAAATGTCACCATCTTATGTCATTCCTATGGCTGCAATTTTACTGGCCACCAGTATAGTTTTTTTTCTAACACATTTACAAAATCATGTTATTAAGAACTACATCACTTGAATCAACAGGTAGTCATCACTATCACTAAAGGAAAGATGTAAACATTTATTTGGACCATTTTCTACTATAATAAGTGCAAGTAACTCAGCAGCTGTCAAGCAATTTAAGAAGCGATCTCATATCATCATCTTAATATATTATTCATTCACACAAGGAAAATGTGTTGTACCAAGACTTCAGTAAATTTTCCAACTGGCACCTGCAGATCCATCACCATCCTATCAGTAAAGTGAGCAATTGATTCCTCTTATTATTTAAGCGAGAACAGAAAATTTAAAAGTAATACAAAATTATTTTAAAATTACCTCAGATTCATTGAAAGGTGTCATGAGGAAAGATCCCTCCCCACAGCACAGGATCTGGAAACAAAGTGAAATGTATATCTAACAGTTTTTTCAACCTTTTCACTATTTATTGCTAGCTATAAACATCTTTCATTTGCTAGTGATGACATTCTACACAGAAAGAAATATTATGACTATGATGAAGATAGTGGTGATAATGGATGATGATAAGTAAGAGAATACTCTTTTCTACAATGAAGTAATAAAGCAGTGTTCTCGATAAAAGTTTATAGTTCACCAGTATACTAGTAATCTCTCTCATGCTGCTTCTAATGAGAAAAACGCAAAGTAAGATATATCAAGAAATTTACTGATTTGCCACTGTAAAATGAGTGACTACTATTCTGTTGCTTCCATTCTTACATATGCATCTATTGCTGTCTGTGAGACTAGCAACTTACCACTGTATCCCTCAATATAAATCTAATATTCTTCCTTTGACACCTGCTATAACACTGCAAGATTAATCATAACACTGCAAGATTAATCATAACAACTTCTTTGAAGGTGTTATTCCAGAAACTTCCTTTGAGTGTAGATTATCACAGAAAATTTTGCGGACAGTTCTAAAGTAAATTCCATCACAAATGGCACCTCTGGACATCAATGGCAAAAGTGTTTCTTATATTTATGGCATTACAGTTCAGAATAAGTGTGGATTGGAGGTTAAGTGGATAAGCGCCAGTCTTAAAGCACAAATGTCCAGGTTCGCCTGTCCTAGGATATTTTTTGTCACTTGTTACCTCTGGCAATGATTGTTAATAGGGAAAAATGACACAGTAAACATTAAATTGTAGGTCCTCCTACAACTGCCTAGGTAGGTTAGTTGCCAGGTTGGAGGAAGACAAGGGTGATACCAGTTGAAATAGAACCATGCCTAATAAAGTACTGCAGTGTTCCAAAAAATGTTTCAAATGGCTCTGAGCACTATGGGACTTAACATCTGTGGTCATCAGTCCCCTAGAACTTAGAACTACTTAAACCTAACTAACCTAAGGACATCACACACATCCATGCCCGAGGCAGGATTCGAACCTGCGACCGTAGCAGTCGCACGGTTCCGGACTGCGCGCCTAGAACCGCTAGACCACCGCTGCCGGCTGCAGTGTACAAACCAACCTTTGAGTTGAGGACAACTTTGGCTTAATTTTATAGAATGTAGTGACTGCAGTGTACAATGAAAGTACTCAAAATTTATTTGAGGTATGCCACTAGTTTTGTTCACCAATTTCATCTTTCACTAACTACATAAGCGATCAATGTTTTGTCTGTAATAAAATGATAGCCTCAATTTTCTCTTCTTATAGAGGCCTTGGGGCAGTTCTCACAAATGACACTGATGTAACTTGCAGTTGTTTGAGAGTGATTTCTTACAGGGCTCTAAAAGTGCAGTTCAGAAGGATAAATCAGCATTTGTTCTTTTTTGTGGCTTAGTTCCATAAAGATCAGTTGTATCACAAGAAACAAGAGAAGATGAGTGCCTTTCAGCTGCAGCAGATACTGGACAATTCACAGAAAAAACAAAAAGATACTATGAATCTGCAAACCATTCGAGCATAAAAAAATGATATACGAAGATAGCGTAAGATAGCAATGCAGTGACCATGAGAGGTGCCTTCTGAACCAGCAGCCAATACAGTGAATTACAGTAAGTAAATAAAAATATCTCTGATGGGGCTTCTATAGCTGACTTTGTTATAAAAGAGTCTATGCAGTAAAAACTACCTATAACACACTTGACAAGTAAACTGCCATGAAGAAGAGCAGGAAAAGAACACAGCTATAAGAATTTTAGGCACTGTATGAGAAAATGATAAAGGTGTGATAGTGGATGGATGTAAAAGTCCTACAGTTAGTTGGAACTGTATCACTAACTTCAGAGTAACACAGAGGAGGAACCAATGGGATTCACACTTGATACAAGTAGCACTGCCCACCATCAATGTGGGGCTCGCAGAGTGAATTCATGTGGGCCATGACCCTTGTGAGTTACGGTCTGCAAAGGAAGGGGCCCATTCTCACTGATACATCTGATGCAGTCCATTACAATCCATTGGCCAGGAATAATTATGAGTGCTCACCAGTCCACGGACTTGACTTTCCACCTACAGACTCAATTTCGATTGTTGTTCACAGTCGCAGATGACCCGCTTTAACAACCTCAGACTTGTACTTGGTACCACTGACCTACACAACCATGCCACCATGTCATTACAATAATGCATAAACTGAAATGCCCCATTCATGCATGTAAATTTGTAAGCACACAGAATGTTGAAGTTTTCTTAATACATTTGCAACAATTTTGCATAAAATTAACAGTACTTTCATCTTATGACCATTACAATTATGATTTACAAATAACAGATAATAATCCCACAATATAAATGCTACTTTATCTTTTATACACCAAACTTTTCACCGTAAGTCAGTACCTGGGCCTTCAGCCCACTAAACAGAAAAATTATGTACATATCTACCAACCCGGAATAATTAAATACTTTGGGTCCGATTACATACCCTGGGTTTGACTACAGCGGGAGCAAGATTATCAAAACGTGCAGTATCAGAAGCTGGTTCCTCTAGTTCCTAAAACAAAGATTTTGTATCAGTGTATCATCCTACACACATTAAGGAAGGTAATTTATTGCTCCTATGTATTACATTTTAACTTGGATTTTTGTTAGTCACTTTTCTTCAGTAATCCACATATTAATTTTTAAATTGTTTGAAAGAAGTCACTGTCTGCTTCTGCAGTCAAGTCTTTTTTGCAGTGTGCTATTGAGCAACTTGTACTAACGTGTCACTTTCCAGCTGATTGGTCCAATACAAATTAAAATAAATATTTGACAATTAGAAGCGTACAATGACTTCTTTCAAATAATTTATTACATATGTGGAAACATATACCATGAAAATAATTTTTATATGACACCTGCACTGAAATGTGCAAGTGTGTGTGTTTTTTTTTTTTTTTTTTTTTTTTGGGAAACCAAGTATTAGTTACTTTTAGTTAAGAAAAGTTCAGATCTACATGGAACAATGACTTTTAAAAAAAGAGTGGCGTTTTTAATAATCAAGACATGTGAAACAATTGTTTTGTTAAATTATATCACAATTATTTTATGTTATGGTAACTTCTTATTTACCCAATTTATTGCTTCAAACATGCTGACATCAAGTGGATCTCCAACAAGATTGCCTTCTAAATGGGTGAGTGAGTGGCATGTAGCCATTGCTGTTACTAAGTGGCATTTGTAAGGAAGCTTTTTAATGTCAAGAACTGGTTCCACTTCAAATTTTGCATCATTCGAAGGTAAAACACCCCACATATCCAAACCATCTTCTGTCAGGGTTCCTGTCTGAAAATACAAGTTATATTATCAAATTTCAACATAACACACATTAGAAACATGCTGAGAAATCTTGACACATTATGTAGTACAGGGCCTTCACCACATAATCAAAGCAATTTTCTCTAACAGGAAATAGAAACACACAACTACAGACAAAGAAGATCGATAAAGAACACCCTATTAAACAAATATTCAGAACAATTTTCACAACAAGAATTGTGCAAACACAGTCCACTTCCTGGTAAAGATCACCATCGTAAAGTCAAATTTTCACCTCTGTACTAACCAACACGTTTTCAGATCTGTATTTAGGCTGTTGCCTCCTTTTCATGCCACGTTTTTCCTCCACTGCATGTGATATACATCTGTTTTGATGCTATTTCTAAATACAGTACATTCTCAACCTGTCCACGTATGTTTTCACTATGAAAATTACTATGACAACTCAATTCAGTAAATTCCTCATCCGAAACAAGCTGTATCAAAAGTTACCAACCAAACATTAAGGAAGTTTGAGGATAAGTTGCATAGTTGTCAACCTGACACAGAGATGAAATTTTGTTTGGTAAACTGCAGTAACATTAATTAAATGTCGGCTTTATTTGCATGGTGTGAATTGCATTGCTTTTCAAAGTAGTGATGTTGTATCTGTTTTGTTCAAACTGTTAAACTGGAATATTGTAATATCCTACAAATTTTTGTTTTTTACTGTGTAGTACCAACAGAAATTCATCTAAACCAGTTATCCTTTTCATAATATTGTTACATTACATCCTGGATTTTCCATGATGATAATTTCACAGCAAAGATAGGACTTTCTGAAAAGAATCTAGCTTACCCTGTACATCATTTTACTGTTAAGGGTGAAACATGAGCCCACCATTTCATACTAGCAAGACACAGCAGCCAAAGCACTGGGTGAAAGAAGGTGGCTTTGCACTGAAATAGGCAAAATAGATTTTGATAAAAGGAGTATTATCATGAGACAGGTCACAACTATATATTTAAAACGATAGTCAAAAATTATTACTAATTTCCATCATTTAAGGCCATTTTCAGGTTTATTAAATGACAGGTTCAGAAAAGTATTTCTTAAAAAATTAGTTTATTGGGTGCCTAAAAAAATTATGTTTTCACAACCTGTGATTAATCAGATTTGAATATGATCATTAAGTGACAGAAACACGTAGTTATTTGTGACGATCTGCAACTGAGTATGTTAAAATAAATATAAAAACATAGATTTCATTTGCTAAAAAGGTTAGAGCCAATCTTCTTCTTCTTCTTCTTCTTCTTCTTCTTCTTCTTCGGAATGCTAAATACATTCATGTTAACGAATACTTTGAAAAGGGTGAACTAATGTTATAGTCATCATCTTTTTGTCTGAGGGTCTGTTTCAGTGAATAAATAAAATTAATGTGGAAGGAAATTATATATGTCATGATGATCTTGGATGTTGTCTAATGTTTGTGGCCTACGTCCAAAGTATCCCATTCAATTCCTCAATGTTTATCCGCCTTTTAGAGACTGCTGCCAGTTACCAACTCCCGGCTGATTTGACATTCAACTACTCCCAGCCATGTCATAAATCCTCCTATCTCTTCTCTTACTATCTGCCATATTAGCAGCATGAGATTCCGACGGCCTTTCAAGAATGCCATTAGTACGACATCTGGCAGTCCATTGAAAGTCTTCTACATAGTCTTCTAGGGCACAGCCTCCATATATTAGCACCACTTTTACTCCACTGCCATGACATCCTTCAAAAGATGTGTTTTATAGACTTCCTCTGCCATGACCTTCATTAGGTATGAAACTCTGATGGGTTTCCTCATATTTGGGCTCACTGTATGACAACAATAAAAAGAAAAGATTCAAAACACAGTATATGATTGTGTTGTTTCCTGCTTATGTTGGGCTCATTTTCCAGTTCATTCCATTATGCTGACTTCTGCTGGTTGTCACAAATGTTTTCTTAATTTCAACCCAAACTTTTTTTCTCTCACTGGGTTCTAACCATTGCTGGGACATGCCATCCATGTAAAGGCAGGCACTGTAAAGTTCCTGTCAATGAAGGCAATGGCTTTTGTGTTTCCTTATTGGGGCCACACTGATGATGATATGCCAGATACCTGGAATCTACACCAAACTAACAAGGGAACCTCCCCATCGCACCCCCATCAGATTTAGTTACAAGTTGGCACAGTGGATAGGCCTTGATAAACTGAACACAGATCAAATGAGAAAACAGGAAGAAGTTGTGTGGAACTGTGAAAAAATAAGCAAAATATACAAACTGAGTAGCCCATGGGCGATATAGGCAACATCATGGAAACCGTTAACACACGAGCTCTGTGGTCTCGTGGTAGCGTGAGGAGCTGCAGAAGGAGAAGTCCTTAGTTCAAGTCTTCCCATCAGGTGAAAATTTTACTTTCTTTATTTTTGCATAGTGTTTATCTGTCCGTTCGTTCATTGACGTCTCTGTTCACTGTAATAAGTTTAGTGTCTGTGCGATTAGTAGACGAAAGGACGTGCCTCTCCAATGGGAACCGAAAACATTTGATCGCAAGGTCATAGGTCAACCGATTCCTCCACAGGAAAACACATCTGATATATTCTATACGACACTGGTGACGGCATGTGCGTCACATGACAGGAATATGTTGTCGACCCACCTAACTTGTACACTTGGCGAATGGGTAAAAAGATTCTTCTACCTTGCTCGATTTAGGTTTTCTTGTGGATGTGATAATCACTCCCAAAAAAGTGATGAAAACATAAGAGTTTGTCACATAAACTGAAAATAAAATATTAAACTTTTCACTCGATGGAAGATTTGAACCAGGGCCCCTCCGTTCCGCAGCTGCTCACGTTACCACGAGACCACAGCGCTCATGCATTTCCGGCGTCCTTGATGTTGCCTATCTTCCCATGAACTACTCAGTTTGTATTTTTGGTTATTTTTTCACAGTTCCACACAACTTCTTCCTGTTTTCTCAATTGATCTGTGTTCAGTTTTTCAAGGCCTATCCACTGTGTCAACTTATAACTAAATCTGAGGGGGGTGCGATGGGGAGGTTCCCTTGTAAGTGACATAGAATCTGAAACCAAGTATCAGTTCCGACAGTAGGGTCATAAAAAGAACTAACTCTTTACACAGAAAGCACGTTTCTTGAGTACATATGAAAATAGACAAGGAACGAAATCACCTACTTCATCGAAAAGTGCTCCTGTTTACACACACGCACGTGGACATGCGCACACAAAATGTTCATATTAGTCTGCAGCTGGATCAATTCCTTAAACACTATCCTATTGATGCATGTTTAAAATCATGAGCAGCTGACTTAGAGGCATTATCTAGAAGCTTATAGTACCCAATTTTGCCCTGAAGATGCTGGTGATGTACTGCTGTATTTGCTACACAAAACAATTATTTACTATCACTCATCCGCTGTCCATGACTCACAGAGATTGGCTAGAAGTGGGACAAGGCATGCACATCATACCTGAAAGTATCCCTTAAGTGCTCAATAGAACTGTAAATAGGTGACCTGGGTGTCCACAAACACACCCTTTTGTATGTGGAGTATTCCTCAAACTATTTGACAAAACTCAGAACAATGAGACACTGACTTACAGAAGGTCAGATCACATGTGGCATGCTATATACAAACAAAGTGATACCATTTACTAGACAGTACGTTCCTTTATTATTTGATAGTCATTAGACTACATCAGAGATACAAGGGACTCCATCTCATCAAATATAAACATCCCCCACACAAAAACTCTTCTACCTACAATGTGAACACTGCCCTTTTACCTATCAGAATGCATTGCCTTTTGTGAGTTTCAACATACTTGTACTCTGAAATGGCTGTGTACCAATATATCGGGTGATCAAAAAGTCAGTATAAATTTGAAAACTGAATAAATCACGGAATAATGTAGATAGAGAGGTACAAATTGACACACATGCTTGGAATGACATGGGGTTTTATTAGAACCAAAAAAATACTAAAGTTCAAAAAAGTCTGACAGATGGCACTTCATCTGATCAGAATAGCAATAATTAGCATACCAAAGTAAGACAAAACAAAGATGATGTTCTTTACAGGAAATGCTCAATGTGTCCACCATCATTCCTCAACAATAGCTGTAGCTGAGGAATAATGTTGTGAACAGCACTGTAAAGCATGTCCGGAGTTATGGTGAGGCATTGGTGTCAGATGTTGTCTTTCAGCATCCCTAGAGATGTCGGTCAATCACGATACACTTGTGACTTCAGGTAACCCCAAAGCCAATAGTCACACGGACTGAGATCTGGGGACCTGGGAAGCCAAGCATGATGAAAGTAGCGGCTGAGCACACGATCATCACCAAACGATGCGCGCAAGAGATCTTTCACGCGTCTAGCAATATGGGGTGGAGCGCCATCCTGCATAAACATCATACGTTCCACCAGGTGTTTATTAGCCAGGCTGGGGATGATGCGATTCTGTAACATATCTGCGTACCTCTCACCCGTCACGGTAGCAGTTACAAAACCAGAATCACGCATTTCCTCAAAGAAAAAAGGCCCGATAACGGTAGATGTGGTAAATCCAACACATACCGTGACTTTCTCATCGTGCAATGGAGTTTCCACCACAGTTCTAGGATTTTCGGTAGCCCAAATTCTGCAGTTCCACCTATTTTTATTCCACTGCAAATGAGTGTATAGTCAAGTACGAATACTGTCTAGTATTAATATATCAGCAAAGTCTTAATTAGACAAATAACCTCAAGTCTGTTGACTAGACACACATTATGGACATTTAGCAATGGTCTATTACCTATGATGGAAACCCAGTTCTAAGCAAAGAAGGGAAAGCAGAAAGGTGGAAGGAGTATATAGAGGGTCTGTACAAGAGGGATGTACTTAAGACAATATTATGGAAATGGAAGAGGATGTAGATGAAGATGAAATGGGAGATATGAATACTGCGTGAAAAGTCTGACAGAGCACTGAAAGACCTGAGTCGAAACAGGCCCCCCAGAGTAGATAACATTCCATTAGAACTACTGACAGCCTTGGCAGAACCAGTCCTGACAAAACTCTACCATCTGGTGAGCAAGATGTATGAGACAGGCGAAATACCCTCAGACTTCAAGAAAAATATAATAATTCCAATCCCAAAGAAAGCAGGTGTTGACAGATGTGAAAATTACCGAACTATCAGTTTAATAAGCCACAGCTGCAAAATACTAACACGAATTCTTTACAGACGAATGGAAAAACTGATAGAAGCCGTCCTCGGGGAAGATCAGTTTGGATTTCATAGAAACGTTGGAACACGTTCGGCAATACTGACTTTACGATTTATCTTAGAAGAAAGATTAAGGAAAGGCAATCCTACATTTCTAGTATTTGTAGACTTAGAGAAAGCTTTTGACAATGTTGATTGGAATATTCTCTTTCAAATTCTGAAGGTGGCAGGGGTAAAATACAGGGAGCGAAAGGCTATTTACAATTTGTACAGAAACCAGATGGCAGTTATAAGAGTCGAGGGGTATGAAAGGGAAACAGTGGTTGGGAAGGGAGTGAGACAGGGTTGTAGCCTATCCCCGATGTTATTCAATCTGTATATTGAGCAAGCAGTAAAGGAAACAAAAGAAAATTTTGGAGTAGGTATTGAAATCCATGGAGAAGAAATAAAAACTTTGAGGTTTGCCAATGACATTGTAATTCTGTCAGAGACAGCAAAGGACTTGGAAGAGCAGTTGAACGGAATGGACAGTGTCTTGAAAGGAGGGTATAAGACGAACATCAACAAAAGCAAAACGGGGATAATGGAATGTAGTTGAATTAAGTCGGGTGATGCTGACGGAATTAGGTTAGGAAATGAGACACTGAAAGTAGTAAAGGAATTTTGCTATTTGGGGAGCAAAGTAACTGATGATGGTCGAAGTAGAGAGGATATAAAATGTAGACTGGCAATGGCAAGGACAGTGTTTCTGAAGAAGAAAAATTTGTTAACATCTAGTATAGATTTAAATGTCAGGAAGTCGTTTCTGAAAGTATTTGTATGGAGTGTAGCCATGTATGGAAGTGAAACGGGGACGATAAATAGTTTAGACAAGAAGAGAATAGAAGATTTCGAAATGTGGTGCTACAGAAGAATGCTGAAGATTAGATGGGTAGATCACATAACTAATGAGGAGGTATTGAATAGAATCGGGGAGAAGAGGAGCTTGTGGCACAACTTGACTAGAAGAAGGGATCGGTTGGTAGGACATGTTCTGAGACATTGAGGGAACACCAATTTAGCATTGGAGGGCAGCGTGGAGGGTAAAAATGGTAGAGGGAGACCAAGAGATGAATACACTAAGCAGATTCAGAAGGATGTAGGCTGCAGTAGGTACTGGGAGATGAAGAAGCTTGCACAGGATAGAGTAGATGGAGAGCTGCATCAAACCAGTCTCATGACTGAAGACAACAACAACTATTACCTATAAAAATAATTACTGATTGAGAGGCAATTATGCTGTAACTAACGGCATGTAAAAAATAGATATCATCCTGTGTACTACAATCTGTGGCCCACTTATCAAATGTTAATCTTTGATAGGTTGTCAAATAACAATAGGTCATCTATCGTAATGAATTCCTTTAGCAGTGAATAAATAAACAGTTTAGAAAAATGGAAAGTACAAGATCTAATAACAACAACATGAAAAGGATAGATTGCTATATTGCTATTCACCACATAGAGGATGTGTTGAGCTGATACAGTTAAAAGACTGCTAAACATTTAAGCTTTCGGACAAAAAATCCTCCTTCCAAAACAGAAAAAAAAACATCAACACAACATAAAACAAACAAACACACACACACACACACACACACACACACACACACACACACACACACACACACACACACACACAAACAAACAAACAAACAAACAAAACAAACGTGCGCGCGCGGCTACTGTCTCCTTCGGCTGCTAGGGACCCAGTAGCCGGAGACAGAACCGCGGGTGCGAGCGCGCGTGCGCGCGCGTGCGTGTGTGTGTGTGTGTGTGTGTGTGTGTGTGTGTGTGTGTGTGTGTGTGTGTGTGTGTTTGATTGTTTTCTATGGACTTTACTGCGCGAAAGTTTGTGTCTAGCAGTCTTCTAATTGTGCCTGTTTGCAACTCAGTGTACCCTCTAAGTAGTGAGTGGCAATTAGCCTTTTCATACGATTGCAGTTTAGAAAAGACACACTTACTAAATTATGATAGCTGTTTTTATTGATGGTGATAACACCTATTGCAAGATGAATGGAAGTTTAGGTTTAATGTCCTATTGAAGTTGGAAAATTGCCTTGTCATTTTGCAAATGAGCTATGACAGCATTTAACTAACACAATTTGGGGAAACCATGGATAAAACATATCTGGATGATTGGACAGGTATTTGAGTCCTGTCATCCCCATTGTGTGTACATTGCCCTATGCAATACATCACATTGCTCTCTACTTTCATTAAACTGTCAAAGTTATACTGCTAATGAGAATCAAATAGTTTCATCACAATCATGCAACCAATAGTCACTGTTCACAATTTTTACATTCAACTGAGATCTGTGCCAATTTTAACCTCAGTTTTTCTGGAAATAATGGTTATCTGGGGATTTTTGCAATTAGCTTTATAGCAATGTAAAATTCAAAAACAAACTGAAAAAGTTTCTACTTGATAACTCCTATCCCATACAAGAATTTGTATAACTGCAATGTGTAACAAGTGGTGAGTAGAAATTACTGACTTCTGTATGTTAAAAAAATTCTTATAAATGTTCAACATGTACCCATACTTGTAAATTAATTTGTGATGTTAATGTAAAATAACTTGTTCCACATCATTACGATTTATCATGCAAAATGATCCACAGGACATGAAACTAACTAACTGATAAAGTTTTTTTTTCAGTAAGTGGTGCTCCATAGCTTGGAAGAGTTCACTGAAATTCGTACTGAACCACCAACAGCTGCTACAATAAATAACTTTATTTGTGCAATGAGTTTCAACTGTGACACATCACCATCATTATAAAATTCTGTATGAACTTAGTATTTATGTATGGTTGCAGCCACAATGTCTACAAATTTACAACCTGATGCAACACACATGAAAAATTTAACCTTGACTGGGAATTATAGAGCTGCTCTAGTGTGATGACTGAGTCATGACATAGCAGAAAAATTTCTGATGATTTATGTACAATATTCTAAGAATAATGATGGTGATGTTATACATCTGTATCCAGTGCCAAGATTACAAAGGTATTTTTTGGATGTTAAGTTTCTAGCCGAACACAAATATCGAGAAGATAAACCTTTTTCGCATGTGAGAATGATCAGTTGCAATTGACAGTGGTTGCAAAAATAAAGTGATTCATCATAGGAGCTGTTGTTGGTGTAACGTGTGTGATGAATAAATCAATAGAAGACTCATATGCAAAAAACTAAAGGCAGCTGATTGTACATACTTTCAATGAAATAATTTCACAATGGAAGATTATGATATGGTAAATTAGAGCTCCAACTACATTACAGTGTTTAGCATTTATAAAATTATATAAACTGAGGCAAAAAATAGTATTACATCATACAAAATAAAATAAAAGAAGAAAATTTTTTATAGAGGTGTTGGAGTCTCTTTAATTTCTATTGTATTATAAATAACTATCTTTATATGATGATTTTACATGCTTATTTCAGCTTTTAGACTTTCAAGCCTACAGTTTTCTTGTTAGGTGTCTCAATAATAAAATAAACATTTAATTTGTCTGAAGAATTCTTTCTTGATCTTTTGTATTTCGTTCTCCACTTTTCTGGCACATTCTTTAATTTCGTTGCCAAAATATTATCAGCAATAAAACTGAACACACTTGAATATTCAAGATACACAAACTACAGGAAGGAATAATACAGCCCCTAATATCATACAGTAAAACTACAACTCCAACGACAAAATTATGTAGGTTACTCCAGGGTATCTTCTAAGTATTTTGGTGTAAGGGACTTAGGCTGTCTGGTGGTCCATTACAGAGTAATATGTAACTATGATTTATTCAATTTGTTACCAGAATTATTTTTGTTTTTGCGAAAATATTTTCACACCACTGAAAAAGCAAATACCAACACAGATATACCTCCGCCACGCACCGTATGGTGGATTGTGGAGTATGTATGTAGATGTAGATAACAAATAGATCTGGTTATTAGTAAGCGCCAATGTAACCACACAAAAATGCTGTGTTGTTGTTGTCATAGGTGTGGGAACAGCTCAGTACTGCACGGTCATGCCACTTTTCCACTCCATTCAGTGAATCAATACACGAGACACACATTGGCTGATTCTTCATCAGTAAACCTATCCATACTGCCATTATCACTGTTAATGTACAACTAACGTTGTCAGGAAAACAAACATGAGACAGGACTGAGCAGTACTGAATGCAGGCTTGAGCAGCAAGTGTAAAATAGGCATCACTGTTGTCAACAGCTAGTACTGTGAATGAATGGAACAAGTTTGTTTCCAAACAAGACACACAGTGCATAATGTCAACATCTGCACAGTCATGCAGATATTTTCAAAGCAATACTGGTATACAGGGTAAGAAATCAAACAAAATGTAATTAAACTGTAATGAGCCACCAGAGACCACAGGTCCCTTATATCAAAATACTTGGAAAAAATCCGTGAAGAATCTCTAAAATTTTGTGGTAGACTTCTGGTTCATCATGTACATTGAAAAAAATTAACTGGTATGAAACTTTACACAGTGTATTCAGCACTATCTATTGATTCTTTACAATGCAGCAGCACTACTGATACTGCAAAACCACAGATATCCATGCAGCCCTTGGATATCACTCACCAGGAGGCAGCATGCCACCATGTGGGAAAAAGGCAAAGATTTCATAGAGCATGATCAATCATTGTGTACCACAGATAAAAGACATGCAGCACAGCATACCAGCCACTTGTGTTGCTATGCTTGCTCACTGCCTGCCTCTGAGATTGCTTTAACAATGACAAAGACTGCTACACTACACCAGCTTTACTCACAAACTCTACCTGGATTAATGGCGATTTTGCTACTGACAAATCTAGGCTAAAAACAGGTTTTCAACGAGAACAGATTCTCATTACTCTGCTGAGTGACAATCAGCAGTAGCCGACCGAGACAGACACAAAAACAGGGAAGTAACCGATATTGTGTCATTTACGAGTTCCTAACAACGAGAGAATTTTATTGTATCATCTGTGTGCTTTAATAGTGTAGTTTCTTGAGTTTCTGCGTGTAAATTTAATATCCAATAGCCACAGTTGTCGCATTTTCGTCTGCGTCGGAAAGTAAACGAATTTTGTGACATATTACAAGTTCCTAATCAGGGGCAAATTATTTAGTTTCACCTGAGTGCTTCGGTAGTTAGGTTTTAGAATATCTGCGTATTACTAGACACAGTTTGTGCATTTCCATCAGGGTCTAGAGTTGTGCATCACGTGTCGATAGTCCATTTATCTGCCTAGTTTAGTTTTCCACGGTCTTTAGTATGGACAGGGACTGCGATTGTTGTGTGCAGATGCGAGCCGAGTTGGTGACACTTCGCTCTCAGCTTCAGGCTGTGAGGGCTTCGGTTACACAGCTTGAGGCTGCAGTGGATGGGCACCACTGTTGTGGGCCGGCTGTGGGAATCCAATGGACGTCCAGCACGTCAGAGTCCTCCGATCGGTCCTCACTGGTGGCCAACCCAGTTACTGCTCGCACTGAGGTTGACCCTTCACCTGTGGTAGAGTGGGAGGTCACCCCGGGGCGAAGAAGGCGGTGAAAAACTTCCCAGGCAGCCGCACGTAAGACCTCCCCGGTTTGTCTGACAAACAGGTTCCAGGTGCCGTCTGTGACTGACACTGTCGGTGAGCCAGATGCTGTCACCTGTCCTGTTTCAGAGGAAGCCACTCCACCTGCAAGATCCGTGCAATCGCAGAGGGTGTGATTATTGGTAGTTCGGAGCTCCTTAGGGGCTTGGCTGACAAGAAGGGTAAGAAAACCAATGTGCACTCTGTACCAATGATGTGTGTCACTTTGGATCAGAAGAGATTTCTCTGGTTTCGAGTGGCTAACAGAAGTGGTAAAGGCTGCCAGTCTTGCTTGCAAGATGAAAGCAGAGCTGACCATTTGCAGCATAGTCAACAGGACCGATTGCGGACCTCTGGTACAGAGCTGAGTGGAGGGTCTGAATCAGAGGCTCAGACGATTCTCTGACCATGTAAGCTGCAGATTCGTCAACTTGCACCAAAGGGTGGTTGGGTTTCAGGTTCTGCTGAATAGGTCAGGTGTCCGCTATATGCAGGAGGTGGTTACACAGGTAGCAGGGGCTGTGTGGCATGGACTGGGTGGTTTTTTAGGTTAGAGGGTCTCGGGAAAACACAAGAAGGGCTTCAGTCACAAAGGGTGCAGGCTAAACACAAGAAGAACGTAGATACAGGAACCATTGGTATAAGAGTTGTAAATTGTCGTAGCTGTATTGGGAAAGTGCCAGAGCTCCAAGCACTAATAGAAATCACTGATGCTCAAATCGTTATAGGGTAAAGCTGGATATAAGTTCAGCTGAAATTTTTGCGAAGAACCTAACAGCGTTCTGAAAGGACAGGCTAAACACGGTTGGCGGTGGCGTGTTTGTTGGTGTCAGAAGTAGTTTACCTTGTTGCCAAATTGAAGTAGAAACTTCCTGTGAGTTAGTATGGGCAGAGGTCATTGTTGGCAACCGGAATAAAATAATAATTGGATCCTTTTACCAAACTCCCAATTCAGATGATACAGTTGCTGAAAGGTTCAAAGAAAACTTGAGTTTGATTTCAAACACCTACCCGACTCATACGATAATAGTTGGTGGTGCCTTTAATTTACCCTCAATATGTTGGCAAAAATACATGTTTAATTCTGGAGGTACGCATAAAATATCATCCGAAATTGTGCTAAACGCATTCTCTGGAAATTATTTTAAGAAGTTAGTTCATGAGCCCATGCGAATAGTAAACGGTTGTGAAAACACACTTGACCTCTTAGCAACAAATAATCCTGAGTTAATAACGAGCATCAAAACCGATTCAGGGATTAGTGAACATAGGGCTGTCGTAGCAAGATTGAATACTGTAATCCCCAAATCCTCAAAAAATAAGGGAAAAATATACCTATTCAAAAAAGCATATAAAAATTCACTTGATGCCTTCCTGAGAGAGAATCTCCACTCATTCCAAATTAATAATGTAAGTGTAGACCAAATGTGGCTTAAATTCAAAGAAATAGTATCGGCAGCAATTGAGAGATTTATACCAAATAAATTAACAAACAACGGAGCTGATCCTCCTTGGTACACAAAACGGGTTAGAACACTATTTCAGAAACAACGAAACAAACATGCCAAATTTAAACAGACGCAAAATCCCCAAGATTGGCGATCTTTTACAGAAGCTCGAAATTTAGCGTGGACTTCAATGCGAGATGGCTATAACAGTGTCCACAATGAAACTTGGTCTCGAAACCTGGCAGAAACTCCAAAGAGATTCTGGTTGTATGTGAAGCATGGTAGCAGCAAGAAACAATCAATGCCTTGTCTGCATGATAGAAATGGAGATATTATTGAAGACAGTGCTGCCAAAGCAGAGTTACAAAACACAGCCTTCTGAAATGCCTTCACAAAAGAAGGTGAAGTAAATATTCCAGAATTCGAATTGAGGACAGATGCCAACACGAGTAACGTAGAAGTAACTATCCTCGGAGTAGTGAAGCAACTTAAATCACTTAGTAAAAGCAAGTCTTCTGGCCCAGACTGTATACCAATTACGTTCCTTTCAGAGTATGCTGATGCAGTAGCCCCATACTTAACAATAATATACAACTGTTCGCTCGACGAAAGATCCGTACCCAAAGACTGGAAAGTTGAACAGTTCACACCAATAATCAAGAAAGGTAGTAGGAGTAATCCACTAAATTACAGGCCCATATCATTAACGTGGATATGCAGCGGGATTGTAGAACATATATTGTGTTTGAACATTATGAATTACCTAGAAGAAAATGGTCTATTGACACACAGTCAACATGAGTTTAGAAAGCATCGTTCCTGTGAAACACAACTAGCTCTTTATTCACATGACGTGTTGAGTGCTTTTGACATGGGATTTCAGATTGATTCCGTATTTCTGGATTTCCGGAAGGCTTTTGACACTGTACCACACAAGCAGTTCATAGTGAAATTGCGTGCTTATGGAATATCGTCTCAGTTATGTGACTGGATTTGTGATCTCCTGTCAGAGGGGTCACAGTTTGTAGTGATTGATGGAAAGTCATTGAGTAAAACAGAAGTGATTTCTGGCGTTCCCCAAGGTGGTGTTATAGGCCCTTTGCTGTTCCTTATCTATATAAACGATTTTGGAGACAATCTGAGCAGCCGTCTTTGGTTGTTTGCAGATGACACTGTCGTTTATCCACTAATTAAAAAAAAAAAAAAAAAAAAAAAAAAAAAAAAAAAAAAAAAAAAAAAAACAGCAAGATAAAAACAAACTGCAAAAAAATTTAGAAAAGATATCTGAATGGCGCGAAAAGTGGCAATTGACCCTAAATACCAAAAAGTGTGAGGTCATCCACATGAGTGCTAAAACGAATTCGTTAAAGTTTGGTTACATGATAAATCAGTCTAATCTAAAAGCCGTAAATTCAACTAAATACCTAGGTATTACAATTACGAACAACTTAAATTGGAAGGAATGCACAGAAAATGTTGTGGGGAAGTCTAACCAAAGACTGCATTTTATTGGCAGGACACTTAGAAAATGTAACAGACCTACTAAGGAGACTGCCTACACTACACTTGTCCATCCTCTTTTAGACTACTGCTGCGCTGTGTGGGATCCGTACCAGGTAGGACTGATGGACTACATCGAAAAAGTTCAAAGAAAAGCAGTACGTTTTGAATTATCGCAAAATATGGGAGAGAGTGTCACAGAAACGATACAGGATTTGGGCTGGAAATCATCAAAAGAAAGGCGTTTTTCATTGCGACAGAATCTTCTCACAAAATTCCAATCACCAACCTTCTCATCCGAATGCGAAAAATATTTTGTTGACACCGACCTACATAGGGAGGAATGACCACCATGATAAAATAAGGGAAATCAGAGCTCGCACAGAAAGATACAGGTCTTCATTCTTTCCATGCGCTATATGAGATTGGAATAATAGATAATTGTGAAGGTGGTTTGATGAACGCTCTGCCAGGCACTTTAATGTGATTTGCACAGTATCCATGTAGATGTGGACGTAGATGTAGATGTAGTGATCAGTCTTATAAATTATTTGTATTTTGCACTTTTGCAGTAACATAGGGCTGTAAGCCAACTTCAAATTAGTGATATTGCTAATTCTTAAAGTTCATTATGCAATATATCCTTCACACAACACACACACACTTTGCAAAATATGTTGAATGTTTTTGGTACTCTTCTTAGGTTATGTAACTTTACTACTCCATGAGTTATGAGATAAATAATCCAAATATGAAACAATGAGCCAATTATCAGAGTAATAACAAAAATATCACTCAAAATACTAACAGTCTGTATAAATAACACAATAAGAAATTCCTATAGAAAAACGGACAGAATTTATCAGCTATTGTGTAATCATTGTTTAGCATTCTAGAATGAGATGGTTATATCAAGTTATTCATGAACAATGACTGGCCACAGGCAAACATTTACACACACACACACACACACACACACACACACACACACAATAGCATTACATTTCATTTCAATAAAAGTAACTCAAAACAAACTGTTTACCTTGTCAAAACATATAACTTTCATCTTTCCACAAACATTAATTCTGGGAGGTGAAATACAAAACACACCCAGCTTCTTCAAACGATTTTGTGAATAAACCGTGCCTGATGTCATGGCAGCTGGTAACGATGGTGGAACTACTATCGTGATGACATCCAATGTCCGCAATATCAGCTCTTTCAAGGTCGCCTGTAAAACATAAAAATATTGAAAAGCCTTATTTGATAAAGATCATGTTTAGAATCATCACTTTACAGACAGTTTCAAATCCAACAGCATGATAAAAACTATTTGTTAGTTGACACTTCGTGCCTATACAGAAATTGACATACTGTCCTTACTGGAGGAAATTTGCAATCCATGGTTGTACAACAAATTTTGTTATGCAATTAGATTGCATTTATTCTGAGAACAGTTCTGCTTTCATCAAATGATGTTAACATCTAGGTATATCAACTAAAAGAGTAACCTGTCAGTTTCTACACACAAATTTGTTCCAGAGAACAATACTACTCACAGAATAATATTTTATATGGCATACTATGTATATTTTTATCCCCGTTTTATGATGTAGCATATAAATATGGATAAAGAAACTGACTGGTTACTCTTGTAGCCTACATACTCATATCTTAAGATGATTTAGCCACGTGAAGGCGGTTTGATGAAACAAATCAGTCACAATTTTACAAATATATTCAGTCTAAACTGACAATAAAATCTGTTCTTTCTTTGTGCCTTGAAGCACAGTTTTAGTTTAATTTTTATACAAACTATACCTCACCTGATGATTACACTAGTCAACTGCCATTCTGCATCTGGGATGTGATACATTGAGTAGTATGTATTTTGGTGTGTAGAATCCGAATATACCTGTCAAAATGTACTATCTTTGAGTGTTTAAAGGTTTTTTTTTTTATTTTTGTATTCAGTATTTCGCTTTTTGCTGTTGTTCTGTTTTGATGTTTGTTTGTTTTTGATTTGCAGAGGAGAGCTAGAAGATCTACAACTCGTCAGTAAATGGTTGGTGTGGTAATCCAGTGGTGTGGAAGATATTGCAAACTCTTTGTGTTTAAAACTTACACTAAGAAAAATGGCAACTAGTAAATCTCATTGCTGTCTAAACCACCCCAACAATTTTCATTATGTGTGTGGGAAATTCACTCCTAATGCCCAAAGAAAAGCAATCACTGATTTGGTTAAGAAGGCATATAAATTGCATTTAGATTGTCCTGTTGGTGATCAAGATAAAAATTTTGCAACTCATATTGCCTGCATAAACTATACTACAACATTAACTGAGTGGTTGAAAGAAAAACGCCGAGCCATGCCACTTGCTGTTCTGATGGTGTGGTGTGAGCCTAATGACCATTATTCAGACTGTTACTTCTGTCTTACAAATATTTCGGAACATTCAAGCAAAACTAGACATAAAATAAAGTATCCCAATGTATCTTCAGTGCATTTGTCTGTTCCCCGTGATGAGAGGTTGCCTATTCCTGTCTGTAACTTGAAAGCCACAGGACCAGACACCATGTCAAGTTAATCAGAAAGTATTGAACATATAGAACAGTACAGCCCTCAGTATCAAGACACTTTGCTTCAGTTCTTTAATCAATGGGCAGCGAACGATTTGGTTCGCGATCTAAAGCTTGCAAAACAGCAAGCTGAACTCATGGCGTCAAGACGGCAACAATGCAACCTTCTAGCTCCAGGGACAACAATTTCCTGTTTCAGATGAAGAGGTGCTTCCTTCATTCAGTATTTCAATACGCAGAATTCAGTGTGTGTATGTAGAGATGTCAATGGTCTGATGATGCAGCTAAGTGTACAACATAATCCACAGAAATGGTGACTATTGACTCCAGTAAAACCAGCTTGAAAGCAGTACTACTGCATAATGGCAATGCATTTCCATTGGTACCTTTGACTTACGCAGTAGACATGAAACAAACTTATGAAACCCTGGCTTCACTGCTAGAGGTAATCAAATATAAGGTTCATGAATGGCAGCTTTGCTGTGATTTAAAAGTTGATGCACTCCTTACAGGTTTACAGGCTGGATTCCCGAAATACTGCTGCTTTTGTGCCTTTAGGAAAGTGGTGACACCAAGAACCACTAAACAGTCTAGGAATGACCTATAAGGAAGTCATATGTTCCTGGAAATGTAAATGTGAACAATACCCCATTGGCTGAGCCCAATAAAATCATTTTGCCCCCCTTCAAATCAAATTGGGCCTTATCAAGAACTTTGTGAAAGCTCTGGATAAAGAAGGTGAGTCTTTCAATCACTTAAAAGAAAAGTTTCCCAAATTAAGTGAGGCAAAGCTGAAAGAGGGTATATTTGTTGGACCACAAATAAGAAAACTGCTGAAAGCTCCAACCTTTGATACCAAACTTAGAGATATCCAATTAGCTGCTTGGTCTTCTTTTAAAGCAATTGTGAAGGGCTTTTTGGGTAACAGAAAAGACAAAAACTATGTTAGCATTGTGAATGATCTGTTGGACAACTAAAAGAACATGTGGTGTAGAATGTCAGTTAAAACTCACTTTTTACATTCTCAACTTGATTTCTTCCCGGAAAATTTGGGAGCCGTAAGCGATGAGCATGTTGAAAGCTTTCAGACATTCTTATCATGGAGCACCGTTACCAAGGCCATTGGAACCCTTTGATGATGGGTGACTACTGCTAGGGTCTTGTTAGGGAGAGTGATGAAATGGCAAACAGAAGAAAAGCTCTGTCATCACATTTTTCAAAAACCAAAGACAATTAAAGGTGAAAATATCTTCTGAACTAATTTGAAACTTTTATTGGCATCATGCCCATATATACATACAAAATAGTATTGATTTCAAACGTTCTGAATGTATATTTTTGTTTGACTTAATTGTGTCAATTTTCGCTATTACCATTATTTATTCTGCTGTGTATCTAGGAAATGTGACATCATAGAGAAAAACTGATTTTAGCAGTGTATTCAGCACCCCAAAATTAAGTAAATCCACCCATTTACAAACCAGATGCAGAAAAAGAAGTTTAAATTTGTTAACTAGTGTTATGTGCTTTTATTATATCTGACTACATACAACGTAGCTGAAGAGGAAGACTGATGATCTGAGGTCCAAAAACAACACAAAATAAAATTGCACAAGGCACTGTATTGAAAGGATAATCATGCCAATTTGTGTTCCATTTGTAGGAATGCTTTGAGAGGGAAACCTGGAAACATTTCTAGTGAAGATAAATTTATGAAAGTAAGTAACAAATCTTGATTTTTTTATCATATAAACAATCATTATTGTCACTTAATATGACACCAGTTGAGTCGAAACTATTTGATGGCAGTAAATATTTGTGAGTGGTTCACAAGAATCTCTATTTCAGGCACAAGTAAACTACCCAGAAAATCATTTACTCCAACTGCATATCTGTAAATATGCATGGGCTTAGATTCAAGAGGAGCGGGAACTAAAAGAAAGTCTTATAAAATTAAAACATAAACTTTACTGTGACATAAATAAGTAACAATAACCAAAATAAAAGTCTTCTAACTTAGAATGCGAGGAAACACAGGGATGTGAAAAAAAGACAAATTTATTGGGCCACATAGTGAACTCAAGAAGGAAACAATGCAAGCAGTGTGCACATATCAAATACATTAACAAATGAGTGTCTAGAGGCCTGTGCATGTCCGTATAAATATGCTATTCCATTCAGGTGTTGATTCTGTAGGGCTACATGTGCACAGCAGACCAGGTGACAGTGATCGGTGACCGGGCTGCCCCTAGCGGCCACCTCAGGTAGTTGTAGGTGTTCTGTCTGAATGTTGGTATGCACTACACTTGCTGTAGTGGCCAAACTTATGTCTGCTGGCAGTAGGTATAGTGACCAGTGGGTCACTACACTCCTCATTCCTTCTGGGGGGAAAGACCAGACAAAATGGCTCTGAGCACTATGGGACTTAACATCTGAGGTTATCAGTCCCCTAGACTTGGACATCGCACACATCCATGCCCGAGGCAGGATTCGAACCTGCAACCATAGCAGCAGCGCGGTTCTGGACTGAAGCGCCTAGAACCGCTCAGCCACAACGACCGGCGAAAGACCAGACAGTGCCATCCATGATGCTGTGACTGCTGAGACATCCATGGCATCTGTGGTGGTGCAGAGGTGACAGCTAAAGGAGTAAGAAGTTTCCAATCTACATAAGGATGCATAAGGGAAAAAATGAGTGGAACAAAATACCCCTACCCCTTGTGGACCCTGTGGCAACGGGTGACTGGACTGGCAGTGGGGAAGAGAGCCATCTCGACGGCAGATTCCACAGTGACTGGTGTGGACATGGGCAGTGACAATGGTGGACTGGGGAGGAGAGGCTCTCTATTGACAGAGACCAGGCTTCAGTCCACGTTGCTGCCAGCACCTGCTCATCGCAGTGGGAGGTGCCAGCAACTGCCCATTGCAGTGGAGGTGCTGGCACTTGCCACAGGAAGCAAACTGCCATCAGCATTGACAAAGCCTCGACTGCCAAGATAGGCAGAACCTGACTCCAGAATGGCCAGACAAAGAACAAGGTGTCGGGCACATGGCCCAAGGACGGGGCCCTGCACCCATCCTAGGATGTAATTGGTTATGGTGGTGTGAGTTGATATCCGGTGTGAATCACGTAGATGTGGTGACAAGATGGGCTGTGGGCGACAGCCAGAATCCAGTGAGTGCAACACCCCAGACTGGTGTGTCAGGCATGAATGTCAACGAAACCAGCACCACAGAGGGATGCCTGTCTGGCTTCAAGAGGCTGAATGGCATCCACGGCTGTTGGCCATGTAGGAGTTCTGCAAGAGCTTAGAGAAAAAATATGAGAACCTCTTTGGAAGGGAAACTTTTAAGTACTTGTGCATCTGAGTCTGAAACATACGGGCAAGGTGTTCCACCTCACAATTTGACTGTAGAGGGAATGGCGACACTGTGACAAGGTGCATGCCACTGTGCATACGAAAGTCCTTGACAGATTGTGCCACTGAGGACCAGACTCTGAAACCTGAGGGCAAGGAAAGTCTTTTATGAAGAGTATCTCTGATAGGGCCTTGATAGTGGTATCTGCTGTTGCAGAGGACAACAAACGACATAACAAAACCGAGAAAAAGCACCCACTGCCAACAGCCGTGGACACTCTCATAAGGCTGTATAAGGGTCGGCCATGGCGAAAGGACAGCGTACAGTGCTGCCTGCTGACCTCAACACTTGTGGCAAGCTGCAACAAGGTGTTGCCAATGGATGCCTTGCCAAAACATGTATTGGCTTGGAAACAGTTTTTTGGAGAGATTCTCCAGTGACCTTGATGTGACAGGCAACCCTTCTGTTAAGAGGAGAACAACACCCTCCAAGAAGGGAAAGTGATGGTGCAATGCAGAATAATTCTGAAGCAGCTCCAATGCCTAGCTCTTCAGATGGTCAGGTTACCCATGTTTTATCAGGTGTATGACCTGCCACAGCATCAGATCCACCGCCACAGCAGGGGAAAAATGGGAGACACTGATGGGAAAGCCATCCACTGTGTGCTTCACCTCCGTATCTAGAAGGAAACAAAGCAGTCCTTCCTGGTCAAATGAGGAGTCCAGGTCCATGAAGAGCTGGGATGGAGCATCTGCATTCACATGTTGCAACATGGAACAAGAATGGAATTTGTACTGGGATAAGAACAGAGCCCAATGCTGAAGGCAATGAGAGGCTTTGTCTGGTAAGGACCACAATGGCTAAAAGGGGAAACCAAGGGCTTATGGTCAGTAATTCAATGAAATTTTGTACCATACAAGAATACACGAAGTTTTCTTAAGGCATAGACAATAGCAAGAGCTTTTTCTCCCACTTGAGAATAATGTTGCTGAGCTGAATTGAGTTTTTTCAACGCAAAGGAAATAGGCTGTTAGGAGCCATCTGAATGGTGATGGCAGCACCACCTCCCAACACGTAGTTGGACACTCCCATGGCTGGGATCAGATGCTCGCCAGGTTGAAATGTTTCAAGACATGGCACGGAGCACACACAATCATTACACTGCACTAAAGCATGCTCACAAGCTTCAGACTGAACAAAAGGAGCATGTTTCTGCAGCAACAGGTGCAAGAGATTGATATACCACAGATAAGTGACTTTTTTTATTGCAAGAGGTCCACCTCTAGGGGCTACAGATATCATAAGCATATGCTTGCAGCGATAGGAGGACAGAAAACTACACATATAAACAGAAAGTGACACTGGTTCCTATAGAGGAGCTAACTGGTACAGGAGGCATTATAAGAAAAGATCTTTAGTGAACTTCCACTCAGAACACCATGAAGTGTCAGCTGAGCCACTTTTCATGAGTTCCAGTCTTTCATGGATTCATCACAGGGTGGGAACGAAGGTTGAACAACTGGTGGTGGAGCCTGGTTCAATGTGTCCAACAACTGTTCCAACATGGTTGTATGTGCCTGCTGCTGTTGCAGAAATGATACGAGTAGAGCCTCTATGGAAGAGCCAATCAGCAGAAAAACCACAGAATCTGGAACATGCGAAAAGTCAACCCTCACTAGTTGTCACTTGTGTTCTAACTAGGAACACAAGGAGACACACATGCGTTAAAATTATTGGGTCAAAGAGTGACATCAACACGATTACAATGCAAGTAGTGAGGATCATGGAGTGACACCAAGAAGAGCACAAAGCAAGCAGTGCACATATATCGAATACAATAACAAATAATGCCCTGGAAATCTGTGCCTGTCCTTATAAAGACACTGTCCACTTCAGATATTGCTGCTGTGGTGCTGCACACTCATGAGGGACCAGGTGACAGTGGTAAATGACTGGGCTGCTCCTTACAGTCATCTCAGGTAGTTGTGGGCATGCCGTTTGAATGTCCACACGCACTATGCTTGCCACAGTGACACGACTTCTGTCTGCTGGTGTTAGGTGTAGTAACCAGTGAGTTACTACAAAAGGCTATCTGCTCAAAAGTGCACACCTATTTACACCTGTGAAATCAAAATCTGTTTCTGGGTAATATTTAATGCAGTGTCATCCCACCCTGTGCATTTTAACATATTTGGATTCTCCTTGGTATTATACCCTCAATGTGGATGAGACATTGCTGCTCAAGCCATTTGCTGAAGGCAGTCTTCCTCAGTATGTCAAGTATGTGAGGATTCCTGCAACAATGTACTGCAAGTAGCAAGCATCCTCAGTTGGGTCTGTATCAGTAGATACCCAAATAATTCCATCTGGCTAATTTCTGTTTCCTGCTTGAAGGCATTCGTGAGATGGTTGCAACATGCATGTGCATTATAGTCTTGAAAAACAAACAAGTCACTGGAATGCTGCCTGCAGGTCCAGACAATAGACTAGACAATCTTCTCCCAATATTGCACAGTACTCAAATTACCCTTCATAGTGATCAGACACATTTGATATCATTATATATATATATGAGAGGCCCAGCTACCTGCTGAACCTGTGGTGCTACATTGATACCTGGTTGCTGTAACGCTCTTTTATAGTTGTTTTATTTTGTTTTAGGGTGCAAAAACAACTAAGTCATATGCACCCATGTCACAACTGTACAACACTAAGATGAAAAAGGAGTTAAAAGCGATTACACATTAAGCCCAATCGACAGAAGGGAAGACAGCTAAAAACAGGGACTTCCTCTTGGAGAAAGGTCCATAAAATACACCATAGAGACAACGGAATTCCAGAACTAAAGATTAAATGTCCTTCGCTGTACTGCTGCAATGGATAAAAAGTAAAACGCAGTTGACGGCCCACACGTTGTTACCCAATATGGCCTATAACTCAGACAGCAAATGTAAATTAGAACGTAAGTGGTTAAAGAACGGGCATTCGGCCAGGTAATGGCGAACCATCAAAGGTTGATGACAATGAGCACGAAGTGGTGGGGGATCATCACTTAACAAATGGCAATGGCTAAAATGGCAGTGCCTAATACACAACCTAGCTAAAATGATCTCCTTGCGGTGAAAGGGCCGAGAGGAGGTCGGTCTAGCTGCTGGGAGAGGTTTAATTCTCTGGAGTGAAGACCAGTGGTGATGCCAAAGTGGCACCACCTACTGACAGATGGCAACACAGGGATCATCGGAAGGAATGGAAGAACTACTTGGCTGGGGTAGGAGAGCTGCAGCCTTGGCAGCAGCATCAGCAGCCTCATTTCCTGTCAGACCAACATGACCAGGGACCCACATAAACATCACAGTGGCACCATCAAAGGTGAGCAAGTGCAGGCTTTCTTGGATCTGTTGCACTAAGGGATGGGCTGTGTACAGCATGCAGATGCTCTGAAGAGACAGAAAGAGTTGGAGCAAATGACACAATTGAAAAGTTGTGTCACTGGATGTACTGCGTGGCAGGACGAAGAGCTCCGCTGTTAATACCGAGCAGTGTTCCAGAAGTAGATACTGAAAATCATTGGTGCCAATTACAAAGGCACACCTGACACCACGGTCAGTATGAGAACCATCAGTGTACACGAAGGTACTATCGCGAAGTTCTGTGTGAGGGTCGTGAGACTACGGAAATACACTCCTGGAAATTGAAATAAGAACACCATGAATTCATTGTCCCAGGAAGGGGAAACTTTATTGACACATTCCTGGGGTCAGATACATCACATGATCACACTGACAGAACCACAGGCACATAGACACAGGCAACACAGCATGCACAATGTCGGCACTAGTACAGTGTATATCCACCTTTCGCAGCAATGCAGGCTGCTATTCCCCCATGGAGATGATCGTAGAGATGCTGGATGTAGTCCTGTGGAACGGCTTGCCATGCCATTTCCACCTGGCGCCTCAGTTGGACCAGCGTTCGTGCTGGACGTGCAGACCGCGTGAGATGACGCTTCATCCAGTCCCAAACATGCTCAATGGGGGACAGATCCGGAGATCTTGCTGGCCAGGGTAGTTGACTTACACCTTCTAGAGCACGTTGGGTGGCACGGGATACATCCGGACGTGCATTGTCCTGTTGGAACAGCAAGTTCCCTTGCCGGTCTAGGAATGGTAGAACGATGGGTTCGATGACGGTTTGGATGTACCGTGCACTATTCAGTGTCCCCTCGACGATCACCAGTGGTGTACGGCCAGTGTAGGAGATCGCTCCCCACACCATGATGCCGGGTGTGGGCCCTGTGTGCCTCGGTCGTATGCAGTCCTGATTGTGGCGCTCACCTGCACGGCACCAAACACGCATACGACCATCATTGGCACCAAGGCAGAAGCGACTCTCATCGCTGAAGACAACACGTCTCCATTCGTCCCTCCATTCACGCCTGTCGCGACACCACTGGAGGCAGGCTGCACGATGTTGGGGCGTGAGCGGAAGACGGCCTAACGGTGTGCGGGACCATAGCCCAGCTTCATGGAGACGGTTGCGAATGGTCCTCGCCGATACCCCAGGAGCAACAGTGTCCCTAATTTGCTGGGAAGTGGCGGTGCGGTCCCCTACGGCACTGTGTAGGATCCTACGGTCTTGGCGTGCATCCGTGCGTCGCTGCGGTCCGGTCCCAGGTCGACGGGCACGTGCACCTTCCGCCGACCACTGGCGACAACATCGATGTACTGTGGAGACCTCACGCACCACGTGTTGAGCAATTCGGCGGTACGTCCACCCGGCCTCCCGCATGCCCACTATACGCCCTCGCTCAAAGTCTGTCAACTGCACATACGGTTCACGTCCACGCTGTCGCGGCATGCTACCAGTGTTAAAGACTGCGATGGAGGTCCGTATGCCATGGCAAACTGGCTGACACTGACGGTGGCGGTACACAAATGCTGCGCAGCTAGCGCCATTCGACGGCCAACACCGCGGTTCCTGGTGTGTCCGCTGTGCCATGCGTGTGATCATTGCTTGTACAGCCCTCTCGCAGTGTCCGGAGCAAGTATGGTGGGCCTGACACACCGGTGTCAATGTGTTCTTTTTTCCATTTCCAGGAGTGTAGAACGAGTCTGGAGTAGTGTCGTTAGGAAGCGAATGAAGTCCAAGGTGAACAAGGGCCGCCACATGAAGCCAAGGTGGTGAAAGTGGCAGGTAACATGAAGTTAAGCTGCCAGAACAATAGCCGAATGCGAACACCAGGAGGTCACACAGAAGAGAGACGTGCCCCATACCGGCTGTCAAAGGAGTCATTAAAGAATGACACATACGATGATAGGCAAGGCATGGCAGACAAATGGCATGCATATCCACTGAGGAGAACATTGCGTCAGTATGACAAAGGTGATTTGGCAGTTTCTGCCTTTAGATTCAACAGGGCTAGTGTAAAAGGTGACAATGGCTAAACGGGTGCCACAATTTTATTTAGATGGCATAAGAGGGACGCACATGCAGATGCATAAACGAAACACTCATAGCCTGGTTTTGAATGGACAAGGGATCGGTACAAATGGAAGAGGGTGGTCCTATCTGCACCTTGGGAAGTACCGTTGAGGACATGCAGGAGAATGAGGAACTGGGTACAGTGGGTAGCCAGGTAAAATGTGCGAGGACCAAGAAAGTTTCCTATCAAGCATGAGCCCCCAGGAATTTCATAGTTTCAGTGAATCGAAGAGAAACAGGGCCATGGTTTAAGGACCGTGAAAGAAACCCACTGAGCTGCCAGAAATTCATGCAGACAGTTTTGTGAGTGGAAAAGTGAAAGCCACTGTCAATGCTCCACAAGTAAAGATGACAGACATCGCTGAAGATGGCACTCAAGGAGACAAGTCTTTGGAGAGCTGCAATACATACCAAAATTGTCAACAAAAAGGGAGCTGGAGATGCCCGGTGGGAGACAGGCCATAATAGGGTTAATGGCAACAGCAAAGAAGATGGCACTGAGGACAGAACCCTGAGGCACACTTTTCCTGGATAAAGGTGTCCAACAAGGTCGAATGCATACGCACCTTGAAAACTCAGTCTTTTAAAAATTCCTGACGGAGACAGGGCAGGAGGTCTCTGAAGTCACACGTGTAGAGAGTACAGAGGGTATGAGTCCTCCAGCAAGTGTTGTAGGCTTTTTTCCAAATCAACAAAACATGGCCACAGTCCAATATTTCCACAGAAAACCATTCATGACATGAGTTGACAAAGTGACAAAATGGTCAACTGCAGAATGGCGCACTCGAAATCCACATTGTGCAGTGGTTTGTAAATTATGATACTCGAGCCACCATACCAGCCAGGCAGAAATCTTAAGTTCCATGACCTTGCAAATACAGCTGGTGAGAGAAATGAGATGGTAGCTAGAAGGAAGGTGTTTGTTCTTACTGGCCTTGGATATGGGTACGGCGCTGGCTTCATACCAGTGTCTGGGAAATGCGCCCTCTGCCCACGTGCGATTATATGCATGAAGGAGAAAGTGCTGGCCCACAAGAGAAAGGTTCTGCAACATCTGAATGTGAACATTGTCCGGCCCTGGAGTTAAGGGTTGGCATGAAGTGAGAGCATGATCTAGCTCCCTCATAGTAAAAGCAGCATAGTAGCACTCATGATTTTGAAAGAAGAACAGTATCACCCGAGTTGCCTTCACTCATTTACAATGGAGGAAGACATGGTGATAGTGGGTGGAGCTCGAAATCTCTGGCTAATAGCGGCCCAAGGTGTTGGAGATAGCAACAGGGTTCACTATGAAATTACCTGCTATAGTCATGCCGCAAATTGAGGAATGGGCCTTGGTCCTAGAGAGCCGTCTGAGGTTGGTCCACACAATGGAAGAGGGGGTGAAACTGTTAAAAGAACTAGTAAACGAAATTCAGCTAGCTTTTTTGCTATACCGAAGAATTTGACGACACTGCACAAACAACTGTTTATAATAAATGTGGTTCGCCTTTGTAGGATGAGGGTTAGAAATGCAAAGAGCACATCTTCATGTGCAAATTGTGTTGTGGCACGCCTCCACCCACCAAGGTACTGGGACATGGCACGGTAAAGAAGTAGTGCGAGGAATGGAATGTTGCATGGCAGTAAGGATAACGTGTGTAAGGTATTTGACCTGGTCATCACAATTGGGAAAATCTTGTTCGATGAAGGTCGCCAGGGAGGAGTAAAGCCTTCAGTCAGCCTTAGAAAGCTGCCATTTGGGTTTGCACATAGGTGGGGTAGGAGTCAGCAAATTGATGGCACATGGAGAATGGTTGCTCAAGTGTGTGTCAGAGAGAATGGACCACTAGAGATGATGGGCAAGCTCGACAGTGCAGAAAGAGAGGTCCAAATGGGAATAGGTGTGCATGGAGTCTGAAAGGAACATGGGTGCTCCACTGTTAAGGCAAATGAGGTGTAGCTGATTGAGAAAATCAACCAAGAGGGCACCTCTTGGCCAGTTTCTGGGAGAGCCCCAAAGGGGATGGTGCATATTAAAGTCACTGAGCAGCAAAAATGGATGAGGGAGTTGACGAATAAGCTGGAGGAAATCTATCCTGGTGCTACCAAATGATGGAGGGATGTAGACAGTACGAAGAGAAAAGGTGAAGCGAGGAAAGAAAATGCAGACTGCAACAGCCTGCAGACAGGTGTTCAGTGAGATGGTTTGACTATGATCATCATCCCAGATGAGCACCATGACTCCCCCATGAGATGGAATGCTGTCATTGGGAGAAGGGTCAAATTAAACCAGAAAGAAAGAAATGCAAGAGGTCAAAGCAGTCATGAGGATGCAATTTTGTTTCCTGGAGGCAGAGAACAAGTGAGTGTTGCAATTTTAAGAACAGCTGTAATTCTTCCTTGTTGGATCTAAGGTCATGAACATTCCATTGAAGGAGAGTCATGACACGGAAAGGGGAGAAGGGAAACACTGAGGGGGTGTCACCTTGGCAATTGCCAAGTGAAAGCCTTCGAAAACACTCTGCTACAGTGTGCAGAGGCTGGAGGATCCTGCTCCATGAGATCTACAGAGGTGTCAGTGTTCTCCCTCAGTTGGTCTGCGGATTCCAAGGCAGAAAAATGATTGGCAGTGTGCACGGACGACATGGAGGTCAGCCGGGTGAGGGGTATCACGCAGTGACACTGCTGAAGAAGATTTTCCTAGTTGGCGAAGGAGGAGACCATTGATTTGTTTGATTTGTTGAAGTGTTTGCAGTTGGCAGATGAAGATTCAGATGTTTATTGGCTGGAGGGATGTACAAAATCTTCATGTGAGTATTCTTTCCATCATGTCCGACCTGCTGGTTGTGTAGCAGGTCATTCTGCTGCCTGAGGGGAAAATTTGGTGGCTTCTTGCACTGGTGGAGGAGAGGGAGATGGGAATGCTACTATGACACTGGGCGATTTTGCAACCGTGTTACTGAATTTGAGGCTGCAAGTCTGTGTGGCCCACGTCAACTAGTGTCATTGTTAACACAAAAATTTGAGTCACCAGGAGGTGTGCCATGTGGGAGTTTCTTCCCTGAACAACTTATACCTAGTTTACTTTCAACAGTGTGGCTTGCTTTGTTTGTGAAATCGTTACCACCGAATTTCCTTTAATTGAATTTCTTGATGCGTGGCATATTTCATATTTATTGCACACTAAAGGATATATACTTCCACAAATATATGTAGCACTTGGGAAACAAACATTCAGAAACATGAACAAACTGCTTCAGTGAAACAAAAGTAAATACTAGCAAAGGTAATCATTAACAGACACTAGAAACCAGCACTGTTACCAACATATACAATGTATCCTAAGTATAATCACTGGAAACAAAAATGTTCACAGTTTTTTTTTTCCGAAGTAATACTGGTTTCTGTAACAGAAATAAAGGGGGCATGGTGGCATACATGACTGTAACTTTAAAATTTGGTATATATAGGTCATTTTTCATTTAAAACCCTATGATTATATATAGACACACACACACACACACACACACACACACACACACCAGCGCGCGCGCGCGAGCGCATGCACAAGGTTCCTTTACAAATGTCTGCTTGTGTCTGTGTATGTGCGGATGGATATGTGTGTGTGTGTGCGCTAGTGTATACCTGTCCTTTTTTCCCCCTAAGGTAAGTCTTTCCGCTCTCGGGATTGGAATGACTCCTTACCCTCTCCCTTAAAACCCACATCCTTTCGTCTTTCCCTCTCCTTCCCTCTTTCCTGACGAAGCAACCGTTGGTTGCGAAAGCTAGAATTTTGTGTGTATATTTGTGTTTGTTTGTGTGTCTATCGACGTGCCAGCGCTTTCGTTTGGTAAGTCACATCATCTTTGTGTATATATATATATATATATATGGAAAGACTATAGAAGTTAATAAAGTCATTAAAAAAAATTCGATTTTTCCACCATTAATAAGTACCCTGTATCCTTAAGCAGCTAAAAGAGGTCCATCTGGAGATGAGATGGAAATTTCTGGTGCTGCCTCTGTTTGGCATGCTTTTTGAATGTGTGTGCACTGTCATGGAACCAAGCAGGTGATCTGTGCCATGTTCAATAGTTGAAAATTGATCCACAACCTATTTTCACTATTGTCTTGATTGTGATACAGTAGTCTTTGAGCCATCAGGGGTTCCACTTTTCTGGTTATTCCCAGTTCTTCAGAGAGAGACAGCCTGCCATTTCACTCTTTGCCATTTAAATTTGTTTGACCACAGCGGAAGCATCTGTTGCCACACACTTCCATCAAACTTGGTATGAACTGCTGCACTACTAACAATAATTTCATGTCGCTCATTGGCCTAGTGCAAGACTTTCAACTGGATGGCACTTCAACAACATGCTTGTACCCAACATAGCCCAGTTAATCCAACAGAGGCAAGGAGACTTACAGCAGTTTAACATGGAATCCAAACCATGTGTCATTCCTGGCGATTGCTCACATCATTGAGATGTGAAGGCTAGGTTAAAATGCAGACTGAAAAATCCATGGTCCAAATAAGATTATATCCCGTGAACTCTCAATTTCCAGACACGCGCTTTATTGCTAGACCACTGTGCCTAATAATTACCACATGATACTCCACATTAGCAGTGAGCTGCACCATTTTGTTTTGACTACTGCAGGGGCATACTATGGTTCTTTCGGTATGGTGATTTCAATATGTACTGGGACCAAGGACAGGCACGTGCTAAGAAATGCACTATTAATTATTTAACTCTATTTTTTGAGTCAATAATTAAAACTTTATGACTAACTCTTTTGTGTTCATTGTACAGCCACTGACATACTCAGCTTCAGCTTCATTTAATAACTATAAGTGTGTGTTCTGGCAGTGGAGACAGCAGTCTCCTCATTTGATTGAACCTTAACTGAGGAGCAACTGACAACTCTTGAGACATGTGAGGGATGGTAACTAACCTGTAGTTTCAATTAGACCACAGTATTATTACATGAGGATGCTGTACAGGAATATTTCTCATATTTATGGTAGATCACAAAAACTATGAAACATTTAAAGAATACAAATAACATAGAAAGAGAAACATGTTTATTATCCACCAAATTTGGCCTGCAAATTATATACTTCTTGTCTTATAAACCACTAAATGTTTGTTATTTGCTGAAAGAGAGAATTTATTTGCCTCATTAGCTGTGCAGTATGTTTAACTACCAGATATTTCTGTGTAAGCAATGAGATTTTCATGTTACCCATGTGCTCATTCCTACTTGGGGCATATTTTTATGCACAACTTGTTCCTCTTTCCCCTTAAACTTCCAAGATTTTTCAGTGAAAGAGAGCACTAATTTAAGAATATTTGAAAATAAAAAAATTTAGCCAATGTTGAACAGACTCACTCGTGCTAGCTACACCACAGAGCACACAATTTAGTAGATATTCAAAGTCTCCATTTAGTTCCATATTCAACAGAAAGCGTGTTAACTGTTTGCAACTCTAATTGACAAAGTTTTCATTTTGTAACACTTGAAGTAACCTACATAATTTTAATACTTAAGCAACCAGTCCAATTCAATTTCATTCTCCCTAACAAAAATTTACTGGAGAAAAGAAAGGGTTTATCATTTTAAGTTTTCTGTCACAGCTTTTGTCAGCCATAAATATTAGCAGACACAGTACTGAATGTCTACATTTCCTTTAATTAAATTTCCTGTGTGACTAAATTCTTGCACAAACAGCACAAGAATTATTTTGTGCAAAATTCTTGTGACAAACTACAATGATACTGGATCATGTCATGAGTCAGTTAATTGATTCAGAGAGTGTTAATAGGGACTGCATTAACACCAAAATAAAAACTAGTTAAAATATTATATAGATACACCTGGATTTTCTTTTTTACAAATGATTTAAATTAATATGAGTATGTAACTGATGTATTATTTGCTACCACATACCATTTTCTACAAATACTGCATCCAGCTTACCACTACGAAGGTATTACTTTACTTTGTCACATCCAGGGTGTCCCAGGAGGAAGGGTCAGTATTAACGGATATGACAGGAACAATTATCCGGAGCAAAAAAGTCTAGCAAACATGGGCTCTTAAAATGCATACCTTAAGAGCTATGAGTTCTGCTTCAGCTTCGATACTATGAAACATATCTCTTCTACTGCAAGCTCTTTGCTTTCCACATTTTGAGATGACATAGTATGGACCAAAAAAGAGGAAACTGTCCAGTAAACCTGGCCTCTGAAGTGCATACCTTAAGAGTTATGAGCACTTGTTCAGATTTGTGACTGTGAAACATCGCCTCCACCGAACAAGTGTTCATAGCTTTTAATGTATGCATTTTACAGCCCATGTTTACTAAACATTTTTGCTTCTAATGATTGTTCCTGTTCTATCCCTGACTAATGACCATTACTCCTGGGACACCCAACATAATAAACATTGTACACATTAAGTAAAAAGATTATTCATCAATTTGTATCAGATGTGTTTTTGGAAAGCAGTTAAAGCAAATTTTAAAACTTACTAATATAAAAAAACCTTAGATAACATTTACAAACCATCACATACTTTATGCCTCAGGAATACATAGATACAGAAGGCCATTCCCAGAAGAGAAATTGCGAAGAGAACCAATATAAACTTCACAGAATCTTGATAAAATTTAAACCCTATGGGTTTAGGGAACATGATGGATCGGATTAATTCGCCTTTTAGAGTAGAAAATCCTGTACGAACTACAAGAGCAGAAACCTGGAAAAAACACAAGAAGTACTTACACAACAACTAAAAGAAGCATGCATTCTCAATGCAAAATAATACAAGACTCCAAAATAATATACCACAAGGATAATTAAATTAAAAACAATAAATGAGCAAAACAAAAATAAAGTACAATTCAATTGATAAACTTTTTAAACTTCCAAACATGAAAATCTCATGAACATGTTTCTGAAATGGAAGGTGAAACGTCACAGTTTTCAAATGTTTTGCATCAAAAGTACTATTCACTTGAGAGATATGTAAAATTATAAGGAGACTGACTGGCTAGTACTTACATTCATACCACTAATGGACACATCTAAAAGAAGGAAAAAACTATAGCTAGCTTTCAGAACTGTTAGTTCTTTCGTCAGGAAGGAAACAGAAGTAGATTTGGGAAGGCCAAAAAGAAGAGCGGAGATTACTCAGACTACAGATTAAAAGGGACACACTGATGGTTAGAATGTAGGGAGACAAAGATGAAGGGGGAGGTGTCAATGGGAGGAGGAGGAGGAGGTGTCAATGGGAGGAGGAGGAGGAGGAGGAGGAGGAGGTCGAAAATACTACATCAGTAAGCACTGAGCCAGCTTCAGACCAGAGATGATAAGGTAGAGTGAGAAGTAATGAAGTATCAAGAGGAAGATAAATGAGACCCGGAATGAAGGGAACAATTAAGAACTAGCAGAAAACTGTATAAGGAGACAGGAAAAAACTAAACACAAACATGCACATACACATGCAGGAGTGGGAGGATGGAGGGAGGGGGGAGGGGGGAGGAGAGGGAGGGGGGAGGAGGGGGAGGGGGGAGGAGGGGGAGGGGGGAGGAGGGGGAGGGGAGGAGGGGGAGGGGGGAGGAGGGGGAGGGGGGAGGAGGGGGAGGGGGGAGGAGGGGGAGGGGGGAGGGGGGAGGGGGGAGGGGGAGGAGGGGGAGGGGGAGGAGGGGGAAGGGAGGAGGGGGATGGGGGAGGAGGAGGAGGGGGAGGAGGAGGAGGGGGGGAGGAGGAGGGGGAGGAGGAGGAGGGGGGAGGAGGAGGGGGGGAGGAGGAGGGGGGGAGGAGTGGGGGTAGTGGGGGGGGGGGGGGGTGTAGTGGGGGAGTGGGGGGGGGGGGGGAGTGGGGGTGGGAGTGGGGGTGGGCGTGGGGGAGTGGGGGGGGAGTGGGGGTGGGAGTGGGGTGGGGGAGTGGGGGGCAGAGGGGTGGGGGGGGGAGTGGGGGGAGTGGGGGGAGAGGGGGGAGTGGGGGGGGGGGGAGTGGGGGGGTAGTGGGGGTGAGGGGGTGAGGGGGGAGTGGGGGAGGGGGGAGTGGGGGGATGGGGGGAGTGGGGGGGAGTGGGGGGTAAGTGGGGGGGGGGGGAGTGGGGGGTAAGTGGGGAGGGGAGTGGGGGGAAGTGGGGGGAAGTGGGGGGGGGGGGGGTGAAGTGGGGGGGGGGGGGAGTGGGGGGGGGGGGGGGGTGAAGTGGGGGGGGAGTGGGGGGGGGGGGGGGTGAAGTGGGGGGGGGGAGTGGGGGGGGGAGTGGGGGGGGGGGGGGAAGTGGGGGGGGAGTGGGGGGGGGGAGTGGGGGGGAAGTGGTGGGGGGGGAGTGGGGGGGAAGTGGGTGGGGGGGAGTGGGGGGAGTGGGGGGAGTGGGGGCGAAGTGGGGGGGAAGTGGGGGGGAAGTGGGGGGGGGAAGTGGGGGGGGGGAAGTGGGGGGAAGTGGGGGGGGGGAAGTGGGGGGGGGGGGAAGTGGGGGGGAAGTGGGGGGGGGGGGGAAGTGGGGGGAAGTGGGGGGGGGAAGTGGGGGGGGGAAGTGGGGGGAAGTGGGGGAAGTGGGGGGGAGTGGGGGGGGGGGAGTGGGGGGGGGAGTGTGGGGAAGTGGGGGGAAGTGGGGGGGAAGTGGGGGGGGGGGGGGGGGTGGTGGGGAGTGGGGGGGGTGGGGAGTGGGGGGGGAAGTGGGTGGGAAGTGGGGGGGAGTGGGGGGAGTGGGGGGGAAGTGGGGGGGAAGTGGGGGGGGGAGTGGGGGGAAGTGGGGGGGGAGTGGGGGGGGGAGTGGGGGGGTGGAGTGGGGGGGGGTGGAGTGTGGGGGTGGAGTGTGGGGGTGGAGTGGGGGGGGGAGTGGGGGGGAGTGTGGTGGGGGAGTGAGGGGGAGTGAGGGGGAGTGGGGGGGAGTGGGGGGGAGTGGGGGGGAGTGGGGGGGAGTGGGGGGAGTGGGGGGGAGTGGGGGGGGAGTGGGGGGGACTGGGGGGGACTGGGGGGGACTGGGGGGAGTGGGGGGGACTGTTGGGGAGTGGGGGGAGTGGGGGGAGTGGGGGGAGGGGGGAGGGGGTAGGAGTGGGACAGAAGACAGAATGGGGCACAGAGGGAGAACAGGAAAGTGGAACAGGGGTGTGTGGGTGTGCGGGCGCGCGGTGTGTAACGAATAAAAGATGTTGTACACGAGATTAAGTCACAGTAAAATGAAAAAGGAACTAAAAGGAAGGCATAGGAAATGACACTAGCTGACCACTCATGTAAAATTTGGTGTGAGCAGTCACCCTGAGAACATGCTAAAACCATTGGACTAAAATCTTGGTGAAAACAATGGACAACTCACAAAACTTCAAAACTCTACTTACATTTGTTTGATCATTACGGAAAATAGATTGTAGATCCATCAGCAAATCAGCTGCAGCCCACTGGTTGGAAAATAAAACGCAGTGCAATAAAATTTAGTTCACAGTGATCTGTACGCCACAAGTGTCAGACATTGGTGGGTCCTCTCACTGGAGCAAGAAGCCATGCAGCAAGGGGCTGTGTCCTATGCAAAGATGAGTGATGAGAACCTCATCCCATCAACATGGCTGGATGGAGGTATGCCACGTCCAAGTTGTAGGCTTTACTACATGCAGCCTCTTGTCTGTCACTTCCAGCCACTCATCCTCCCATCGATGCCAGACACTGGAGCTCAATAGTGAGATGGTAGCATGCAGGGGGATGGCACACTGGAATACCAGAGGATGAAGACACGCCTCATTGGCTGCTAGATTCACTCTTTCATTCCCCACAATTTCCACATGCCCTGGTACCCAGCAGAAAGACACCTCCAACCCCACTTGTAGTTGGAGGAGGGCATCCTGGACAGTCTGACCTCCTTTATCTGCAGGGTACAAAAGTGTCAGCAAGAGTAGGACACTCAGAGAATCAGAAAAGACAAGAAATTTAACACTGGAAGAGAATCTTATCTGCTCCAGTGCCCGCAAGATCACAAATAATTCTGCATCAAAGACAGTAAAGGCTCGAGGCAGTAGGACCTTGAGGACACAATCTGGGAAAACAACAGAGCAAAGAACAAAACCCCGTTCCGACCCATACATAAAAAGAGCTACACAGTTACGGTGCTCAGATAAAATGTCACAAAATGTCGCAATAAAAATGGAAGCAGGAGTGCAATATCTCCTGTACCACACCAAATATAAAATCACTCTGGGCGTCTCCAGTAACCTGGGTGGCAGATGGTTCAAACCCCGGATTTAGGGTCGTACTTGCTCAACACCAAGTGATTCCAGCACATGCTGCACGCAGATCCCAAATGGCACTGTGACCCATGGACAGTTGGAGAAAAGAAGTTCCAGAGGTGGATGAACAACAGTATAGTGTGTGGGTGAAGTCAGAGCTGCAAGGAACTTATATGCCTGATTCATCACGAGGAGCTGCCGCCGAATAGTGAGTGGCAGTTCCCTGGCCTCAACACAGAGGCTGGGTATGGAACTGGTCCTATAAGTAGCCATGGCCAGCTGAATCCCCTCATGGTGGACGGCATCAATGATCTACAAATAAGAAGGCTCTTCAAATCCATACCATGCAGAAGCAGTCTAGCTGCGAACACACAAAAGCCCTATAAAACTGGAGGAGACGTGCCCTGTCCACTCCCAAGACCTGTGGCTAAGGCACTTTAAGATATTCAGTGCCTTCAGGGTTCTGGCTTTCACATCCCTCAGGTGTGGCAACTATGACAATTTCGAGCCAAAATATGATTAAAAAGAAAACACACACACACACACACACACACACACACACACACACACACACACACACACGAGAGAGAGAGAGAGAGAGAGAGAGAGAGAGAGAGAGAGAGAGATCTGCAGAAAACTGAAAACCCGTCTCTGTGGCCCACTCCTCTAACCTCTGTTGCAACTGATGGTTCACTGTTGCTGCACTGGAGAAGGAACAGAAAACAGTAAAATCATCCACAAAGAAGGAGCACTCTACGGGACTTCTCACCATGGATGTGATACTGTTCATGAGACCCAGAAAATATTAGATACAGGCTCCCAGGTAGATGCTATTTTTCTTGACTTCCAGAAGGCGTTCGATACAGTTCCGCACTGTCACCTGATAAACAAAGTAAGAGCCTACAGAATATCAGACCAGCTGTGTGGCTGGATTGAAGAGTTTTTAGCAAACAGAACACAGCATGTTGTTATCAATGGAGAGATGTCTACAGATGTTAAAGTAACCTCTGGTGTGCCACAGGGGAGTGTTATGGGACCATTGCTTTTCACAATATATATAAATGACCTAGTAGATAGTGTCGGAAGTCCCATGCGGCTTTTCGCGGATGATGCTGTAGTATACAGAGAAGTTGCAGCATTAGAAAATTGTAGCGAAATGCAGGAAGATCTGCAGCGGATAGGCACTTGGTGCAGGGAGTGGCAACTGACCCTTAACATAGACAAATGTAATGTATTGCGAATACATAGAAAGAAGGATCCTTTATTGTATGATTATATGATAGCGGAACAAACACTGGTAGCAGTTACTTCTGTAAAATATCTGGGAGTATGCGTGCGGAATGATTTGAAGTGGAATGATCATATAAAATTAATTGTTGGTAAGGCAGGTGGCAGGTTGAGATTCATTGGGAGAGTCCTTAGAAAATGTAGTCCATCAACAAAGGAGGTGGTTTACAAAACACTCATTCGACCTATACTTGAGTATTGCTCATCAGTGTGGGATCCGTACCAGATCAGGTTGACGGAGGAGATAGAGAAGACCCAAAGAAGAGCGGCGCGTTTCGTCACAGGGTTATTTGGTAACCGTGATAGCGTTACGGAGATGTTTAACAAACTCAAGTGGCAGACTCTGCAAGAGAGGCGCTCTGCATCGCGGTGTAGCTTGCTCGCCAGGTTTCGAGAGGGTGCGTTTCTGGATGAGGTATCGAATATATTGCTTCCCCCTACTTATACCTCCCGAGGAGATCACGAATGTAAAATTAGAGAGATTAGAGCGCGCACGGAGGCTTTCAGACAGTCGTTCTTCCCACGAACCATACGCGACTGGAACAGGAAAGGGAGGTAATGACAGTGGCACGTAAAGTGCCCTCCGCCACACACCGTTGGGTGGCTTGCGGAGTATAAATGTAGATGTAGATGTAGAACTATGGCAAAGAAGGTAACACTTGAAACACTCCCCTGAGGGACGTCATTCTCCTGCTCAAAGAGATCCGACGGAGTCACCAACTCAGGTCCTAAATAACCGCTGACACAGGAAAGGCCATATGTTGTTTTGCAAGAATACAGTGTCTTGTAGTAGTATCTTACACCTTACTGACATCAAAGAGTATACCAATACAGGAATGTTTCTGTAGGAAAGACTGCTGAACAGCTGCCTCTAACAGGGTCAGGTTGTCAACAGTGGACTGAAATCTCCGGAATCCATACCAAGAGTGGCTAAGGAGTTGCCTGGTCTCTAACAACCAGACCAGACAATGGCAAACCATTTGCTCCATGGTCTTTCCTGCACAGCATGTTTAGGCAATACTCCGATAACTACTGGGACATGTGCAATCCTTTCCTGGTTTCAGGAGAGAAATGAAAAGTGCCTCTCCACGAGCTGGGGAAGTTACCTGTCTGTCATGTAAGATTAAAACATTTTTAAGAATAATTTCCTTTGACGCTGCTGGCAAATGTCGAAGCATGCAGTACAGGATTTTGTCGCGACCAGGTGCAGTATCACGAGTCTCAGACAGGGCCGATTCCAGCTCCCACAGGTAGAAAAGATAGTTGTAAGTCTCAGAATTGTGGGATCTGAAGGCCAATTCTCCCCTTTGTACAGATGCATGGTAACGATGAAATGCAGGATCCTGGCTGGCATTGGCAGTGGTTTGTGCAAACTTCTCTGCCTGCGTCTGAGCTATGTCTCTGGGAGCTATTTGGAGACATCCCATTTCAGCACTGCTGCTATTGGTTAAATGACAGTGTTTACCAGAAATCATCCTGATTTTTTCCCATACTTTCATAGAACAAGTGGAATTGTTGATGGAGTTCAGGAATGCTTGCTATGACCTGTTCTTGCTCTCCTTAATTACACATCCAGCTTTTGTACGCACGACTCAAAAGGCTATGAGGTTTTCTGCTGTAGGGTGACATTTTAACCGTGAAGAGCCACACGCCTGTCCCAGATGGCTGAATGCCACTCATGTGTCCACCAAGGTACAGGATGCCTCTTATGACGACCTGAGGACTTTGGGATGGACAAGTCAGTAGCATGATGCATCACCTGCATGATGTGGTCCACCCACCCATGGACGCTGTTGTGGTGTCCAAACACAGCCAATTGTCTGAACAGCATTCAGTTAGTCCTGCTGACCATCCATGTTGGTGACTTCACTTCAGGTAGTGTCCCATTCAATAGATGAATGAGGAGTGGGAAATGGTCACTGGAATGAATACTGTCAATGACCTCCCTCTGAACAGAATCTACGAGGGCGGGAGAGCAGAAAAAGAGGTCGATGGCTGAGAATGACGTACTAGCAGTGCAGAAATGAGTGCGAGTAACTGTGTTGAGGATTCACAGCTCGTGAGACATCATGAGACTCTCCAGATCCTGAACCCGATGCCAAGTAGAGGTCGAGTCCCACAAGACACGATGGGCACTGAAGTCCCCCAATAAGAGAAATGGTCACGGTAGTGAGAGCCTCAGAGTCTATTGCATCTGGTGGACATAGATACAGTGAGAAAGCAGTGATCCTCTGATACCCATGAATTTCGACAGCAACTGCTTGCGTGTCAGTAGCCAGGGGGAGGTCAGAGGAGTGATGCGCGTTGTTGACAAACACAGCAACACGTCTCTTGGGTCTCTCCCAAGTCAGGTCATCTTTTCCGTGAAGGGCATAGCCCCATATCACAGGATTGTCAGTGGCTTTAAAATGTGTTTCTTATAAACACAGGCACAGGGGGTGTTGTTCCTGCTCTAGCAGTTTCAGTTCCTCTGCATGTATCCTGAACCAGTTACCACTCTACTGTAATATAAGAGCTATCTATCATGAGGGTTGCTTCTTTTACCCCATCTTTCTGCTGAGGAGGAGAGCCCGTAATGGGTGGGGGCTCTGTCTTGGGGCGGATAATTGCCCCCATCTGACATCAAGCTTTATTAGCTCTACCAGAGAGTTAAGAGAGATGTCAGATAGTATAATATTGACATCGTCAGACTGTTTGCTACCCAACTCAATCAGTGGGGGACACTTGGCCTTTGACTTTTTGCCCTGGGTAGGCTTTGGAGCCACAACAGGGGCAGCAGTAGTAGCAGTGGACCAGACTGAACCTTAGGGGGAGCAGGGAGCCCTGCAACATTAGCAACCACAGACTCGTCCGATGTTTTGAGAGGAAGTGTAGCCTGTAAAGAAACTGTAGCAGCACAATTACACTGACAAACACAGGTACTTGTGCTAACACTAGCTACCTCTGTGTAGCAGCATCAGTTTTCTGTACTGGCTGTTTAACAAATGACGCAAAGCAGGTAGTGAATGTTTGGGGGCGGGGGGCTGCATGGCCTTATAAATTTCCTTGGCCTCACCATAGGGGATCTGTTGTGTGGTTTTTATCCCCGGTATCTTCCGTTCTTCAAGGAAGACGCAGCAGTGCCTATTCTAGACAGGATGAGCCCCAGAGCAATACACACACTTTGGAGGAGATGAACATCTGACTACTCCATGGGCAGACTTGCCACAAGTGGCTTCTCCCTTACATCCAAGTGCAGTGTGCCCAAATTGATGGCATTTAAAACAGCGGATGGGACTGGGGACATAGGGCCACATGGTTATGTGAAGAAAACTTGCCTTAATATGCTCCGGGACTTTTGTGCTATTAAAAGTGAGGCTTAACAAGTTGGATTTAATCATATTGCCTTCCACCTTTTTCATAACATTCTGCACATCTACAATTCCTTCTTGGGCCCATTCAACTTTCAGGCCTTCTTTGGGGATGCCTACCACATCTGTGCAGGTCACAACACCATTACTGTAATTTAATGTGGGATGGTATATTCCCCAAGGGTTTTGGCTTCTGCAGGTTTGTTACTTGTTGGGAACTTGATGTCTGCACCAACAATGTTCCATTTTGTAACCACTTTACTGATTTTAAAGTACCTGCAGTCCCCTCTAAACTCTTTTCAAAACTCCCCTCCTTCCATTTACTCAATAAAAACATACTCTGGCCAGCAGCATGCATTCTGTTACAAACCCACTTAAATTCTTTAATGTCCCTGTGTCTGGAGGACTGGGTACATGAGCCCTCTCATTTGATTGGGTGTTAGTACCTAAGAGTGGCCCACCCATTCCGCTGGGAGGTGGAAGAGAAGACTACGAAGGATCCATCTCGGTTCCATGAGCAGCTAACGAAATAAAAGTCCACCCAGACAGAGCCCTACATACCCAGGCAAGCCTTGTAAAACTGAGGTGCAGCAGTTTCCCCAGAGGTTGCCTGAAGATCCCTGTTCCCTATGACACACAATGTTCCACTGCTGTGCCTTACAGTGGTAACTGAAGCATGCTCAGAGCTTATGGTGACAAGGGTCTGGTGGTGCTTACCAGTCCCCAGCTCAGGAACCCTGGGATCACTAAGCCTGTACCCAGCAAATGAATGATAAGCTCGAGAGTGACAGGGGGTGGGAGATTTATTTTTACTTCTCACTCCGTCCTCCTGTCATCTCTCAACTGAAGCACTTACTAACGTACTATTTTTGGCCTACTACTCTCTCTAACACAATCTCCCCACCCCTTTTCTCATATTTGTCTCCCCTCGTCCTCACAAGACGTACATCTTTCTCAACCTGAGGCATGAGTGATCTACTCCTCCTTTCCAACTGTCACCAATTTCTGCCATTCTTCCCCCCACCCCCTTTTCTTCCCTGAGGAACGCAGTAACATTCTGAAGGCTAGGTAGTTTTTTCCTTCATGTACTTTATGAAGTCCATCACCTTCATCAGTACAATAACTGAGGTGCTAAAATAAAGCACAGTATGACTCAGCATAACTTGTCAGTTGGCATCAATAGGCACCTATGATGATCGTATGACAAATTTCAGCTGTTTGACCATTTAGTATCAACAGTTTAACCATATCAAATTTACTTTCTAGAAGTACAGGCAGACAATTTAGAATATCATAAGTAATGGAATACATACAATGAGACAGTAGTGAAGACCATACAACGAGTTGCATGTAGTCAGTTAAAGAAATCACACAAAATTTATTCAGATTATTTCAGAAAAGTGGGGGAGGACAGATAATTTTAGTTCTAAGAGCAAGGATTGAGAAACAAATTTAAATGTGCGAAGTCACAATCAATCATTTTGGACTTGAGTAACAATTAAAATAAGTCCCATGAAACCAGGCCATAATGGATGGAGTCAATATTTATCGTTATCTAGTAGTTAAAGTTATCTACTTAAGCCATTCTCAAGTGAAACGTAAATGGAATATGGACACCTACATCGTTAACAGAAAAAATACATTGCACGACAGAAAAAGTTAAGCGCCCAGACGACACAGTCAGGTGTTAATGTAACTTTCTATATTTACATACCATGGGCAGTTAGAAAATGACTTGGAGTTTCAGTTCTCTGTAACAAGTAGAACTGCAACCAGTGTACACAGGTGTTATTCATGTTTGGTGTTGTTAACTGACACGGTTTGGTATATACGAGGGTCACTGCAAAAGAAATGCACACAATTTTTTTTTTTTTAAATCCATCTTTCATTCTACATGTTTGAAAGTTTTACAGTGTGTGCATACATCCTTTAGGAACAATATTTTCATTTCTCCACATAATTTCCCTCTCTCTCAACTGCCTTACGCCATCTTGGAACCAGCACCTGTATACCCGCACGGTAAAATTCTGGACCAACCTGTTGGAGCCACTGTTTGGCAGCCTGCACAAGGGAGTCATCATCTTCAAACCTTGTTCCATGAAGAGAGTCTTTCAGTTTCCCAAAGAGATGATAGTCACATGGAGCCAGGTCAGGACTGTAAGGTGGGTGTTTCAGTGTTGTCCATCCGAGTTTTGTGATCGCTTCCATGGTTTTTTGACAGACATATGGTCGTACATTGTCGTCCAGCAACAAAACATCCTGCTTTTACCAATGTGGTCGAACACGACTCAGTCGAGATTGAAGTTTCTTCAGTGTCATCACATATGCATCAGAATTTATGGTGGTTCCACTTGGAATGATGTCCACAAGCAAGAGTTCTTCGGAATCGAAAAACACCATAGCCATAACTTTTCCAGCAGAAGGTGTGGTTTTGAATCTCTCTCTTGGGTGAATTTGCATGCCACCACTCCATTGATTGCCTCTTCGTCTCTAGTGAAAAATGATGGAGCCATGTTTCATCACCTGTCACGATTCTTCCAAGAAATTCACTCCACCATTCTTGTACTGTTCCAAAAGTTCACTACATACCGTTTTCTTTGTTTCTTTGTGAGCCACTGTCAACATCCTGGGAACCCATCCGGCACAAACCTTTTTTAACGCCAACACTTTCAGTATTCTGCAAACACTTCCTTCCCCTATCCCAACATAGCATGACAATTCGTTCACCGTGATGTGATCTGTCTGTCAGCAATCACCAATTCATTAACACTCTGCACATTGTCTGGAGAGTGTGCAGTACAAGGCCTGCCACTGCGAGGACAATCCTCAATATTGCCGTGCCCGCTTTCATCACGTAACCTGCTTGCCCACCGACTAACTGTACTGCGAACGACAGCAGCATCTCCAAACACCTTTTTCAACCTCTTGTGGACGTTTCCCACTGTCTTGTTTTCACAGCACAGGGATTCTATGGCAGCGTGTTGCTTCTGACAAACGCCTAGTGTAGCAGCCATCTTGAAGACATGCTGTGACGGCGCCTCTCACGGGAACAGGTTGAACTAAGCTTGAAAACAAGCGGGAAGGACGTATCTACACACCGTAAAGCTTTCACACATTCAGAATGAAAACTGTATTTTTACAAAAATAGTGTACATTTCTTTTGGAGTGACCCTCGTAAAATGGACATGAACAGTGCCATACTGCAGATCTGAAATGGCACCAAAATGCTCTTTTATTTAAGATAAGGGAGATGGAACATTAAGAGCTCTCTGAGAACATCAACAATACTTTTGTTTACTTGTTCTCTCCATTTCTAACCATAACTGTATCACTAGTTCATCAGCTCTATTTTATGCAAGACATAATCAGGATTGATAAATCAGCAGAAATAATGATCAATGAATCCCATCCTATGTGGGTTGCATCTGAGATCACCAAAGCTTGTCAGCACAACCTTTTCAAGAATCACCAGGGTATCACTTCACCGGTATTCAACATGCTGACACTACTCAGGTGACTGTTGTATCACCAAGAATCAGCTTACACAGAGGCATTTGATTTACTATTGCCTAAAACAAGTTGCAGTCTGAAATTGGGATCAGTTCAGAGGAGGTAAAGATATTAATTCTTATGGCTAGAGTTACCTAGAACATCCTCTGAGAAATTAAAAATTTGGGACCAACTGCAAATACATTGATTACAGACACTTACACCATCACATAACAATAATTAAACAGTCATAAATGTACTTCATCTTATTTCCCCTCACACAGTTCATTCTTTGAGAGAAGGTGATAGGAACTTATCCTTAACGAAGATTACACGGTGCCCAGAATATACCCTTGTGGGGACATAGAGATAACAGATTACTGCTTGGTGAAGGCAGTCAGGAGAAAGAAAGTGGATTGCTGAAATTTACTTCAGAGTGACACTTTAGTGATTTACAGAAATTTTATTTTATGATATTACCAATGTTGAAAAAGACCATAAAAGCAGCATTTGGAGATTAATTGTGAATCTTGTTAAGATTTGCTGCTTGTACTTGTATTCTGAGAGGTTTCCCAGTATTCTTGCAAAAGTGAATAATGTGAACAAAAAAGTAAGACAAATCAGACAGCTGTTACAGAAAAAACACACCAAAACAAAATGACTTTAAAGAATTGGTATAAAAAATTTGAAAGGAATCTCACAATGGTAACTACCGTATTTACTCGAATCTAAGCCACACCTAAAAAATGAGACTCGAAATAAAGGAAAAAAAAATTCCCAAATCTAAGCCGCACCTGAAATTTGAGACTCGAAATTCAAGGGGAGAGGAAAGTTTTAGGCCGCACCTCCAAATCGAAACAAAGTTGGTCCATTGTAATATGAGACACAATTTAGGTCAAATGAATGACGATACAGCTACAGTAGTTTGATTCGAGTCGAAAGCTTAGCAGTTAAACTTTACCAGGTAGCCATTGCTATGCGTCAGGCGCTCCGTCCGTATTTATACGGATACCCTTCCTTTTTCACGTGCTTCGTCTGGTTTGAATCGATTGCTTATTTTGCTTTGATCTGATAAGTGCCGTGTTCTATGTTATAGGTGTTTACGTCAGTCACTCTAAGCTGAAAATGCATTACTATACTGTGTCATGCATTGTTTGTCGCATTCTGATAGTGCGTGTTTACGGCATGTCGCTGCTCGCAGCATGGCTTGCTTTTGTGCGCGCTACCGCCGCCTACAATTAAAAAAAAAAAGAGAGGAATCGTCTCATTAGCGAAACAATGGCAAGAGACTGCTATTTGTTGTTACTTACACTGCTGCTTTCTTTGACAATGATCAACAAGAACCAAATAATAGACTGCGTATGATAGAACATGTACTGAACGAGAGTTAGGCGAAAATTTTTCTCCGTTTGAAAATCTTTGCGGCCGCTTCTTTAGTACATCAAATTCTGCACAGAAATTAGTCGTCTTAGATTTAAAAATCTGGTCAGTTGCCGTGCTTCATTTCTGACTGTATCACTATTAGGCATAAGAGTAATACGAATATAAACATGACACGATACGTATATTCTTCCGCGTTTGCTGTTGTCTCACACTAGTTTCGTAGTTTATTTGGCAGACACGATTTAAATGAGATAGAAGTAAACACGAAAGAATACATGGCAAAATGTTTATATTCGTATTATTCTTATGATGAAGACAATACTGCATGTGATTCACATTTCATCAGGTTCCTATTAGCAACCATCTCTTCTCACAGGTAGGAAAAAATTCAGAACGTAGAGTTGGCCATATTGACAAAAATCCCAGTATTACCAGTCGGATTTTCGTAGTACATTGAAATTCGAAGATGAACAATACGGACTTTGTATTTACTTCATTGGATAATGTATGAAAATGCAGTGGTCGAAACTCGGGCGGAGAAAAAAAGCTCGTCTTCCAATTTTTTTATTTTTATTTTATTTACTGACGCAAAGGTTTTGGCGCCAGTATTTGTCTTTGTGCCTACAAAGGATGCCTGTGTAGCGCTACATATATTCGACGGCAGAAGTTAGTTGTGGCGGCACCTATCAACATTTTTCAGAACTTCTGCTTGCTTTGCACTCGATTCTAAGCCGCAGGCGGTTTTTTGGATTACAAAAACCGGAAAAAAAGTGCGGCTTAGATTCGAGTAAATACAGTATTTAGCTTTTGGTTGGTTGTTGTGGACAGTTACCCATTCCATCAAATGGCTTTAGTTCAAAGTCCAGGAAAAAAATTATAAGGTGATTGGTGACACGAGTCATTAGGAAAAGAGGGGCAAGTTCTCGGCCAGCACATGGGCTGTCTGTCCTTTAGTAAAGAGGACTCACTCATGCAAAATGTGTCTTAGTGATATTCTTCAACCACATATTTGCCCCCCCCTCTTTACCTATCTTATGACTTCCACATTGCTGGCAATGGGTTATACATAATGCTGGTGACTACTATGAAGGTCAGTAAAACTTTGAAACACGTATCTATTTTGTACAAGCTGTAAATAAATAGTTGCCACTATTAAAGTTCCAACCCTCGTATAGGTACAGACAAAAAAATGATTACAGTTCCAGAAAACATGGATGATTTATTAGAGAGAAAGAGCTTCACAAATTGAGCAAGTCACTAACATGTTGGCCAGTATCTGGCCCTTGTGCAAGAAGTTATTCAGCTTGGCATTGAATGATGGAATTATTGTATGTCCTCTTGAGGGATATTGTGCCAAACCCTGTCCAATCGGCACATTAGATCATCAAAATCCCAAGATGGTTGGAGGGCCCTGCCCATAGTCCTCCAAACATTCTCAATTGGGGAGAGCTCTGGCAACCTTGTTGGCCAAGATAGGGCTTGGCAAGCACTAAGACAAGCAATTGATATTCTTGCCGTGCACAGCAGATGTTATCTTACTGAAATATAAGCTCAGGATGGTTTGCCATGAGGGGCAACAAAATGGGGTGTAGAATGTCGATGTACCACTGTGCTGCAAGACTGCCACAGATGACAACCAAAGCAGTCCTGATATGAAAAGAAATGGCACCCCAGGCTATCACTCCTGGTTGTCACACTGTAAGGCTGGAAACAGTCATGCTGGTATCCCATCACTGCCTGAAGTGTCTCAGAAATGCCTTTGCTGGTCATCAGGGCTCAATTCAAAGCAGTTCGCAGCACTGCACACAGTTCTTCTCTAGTCAATGAGATCCTAAGTCTCAAGACTTTTTGCAGGTGATGCAGTTATCTATAATGAAGGATTGTCTGAAAGAAGCTGCACAAGTATTCAGTTAGAGATTATGATATGATTTTAAAGTACTGCAAAGATTGGCAACTTTCTTCAAATGTTTAGGAATTTAAAACTGTCCACTTCACAAGATGAAAAAACATAATGGCTTACAACAACAACATCAATGAGTCACAACTGGAAGGAGTCAACTTATACAAATACCTGGGTGTAACACTTTGTTGGGATATGAAATGGAATGATCATGTAAAGCCAACCATAGGTAAAGCAGTTGGTAGACTTTAGTTCGTTGGTAGAATACTATGGAAATGCAATCAGTCTACGAAGATCATTTACAAATCACTCGTGTGACCAGTTGTAGAATACTTGTTTGTATTGCCAGTAATATGTAACCACAAAAAACAAATTTCATTCATAATTTCATTTAATGAGTGATGCCACTAGGTGGGAATTTTAGGTGTTGGTTCTTGTTGCACTGTTCAGGATTTCAGAAACAAATTCGTTGGTGAGTACTGTTCAAAAGGTATCCAAAAGAACAGATACCATCTTCACATAGATAAGACTTACCAGCCAATGTTCTTCAGTGCAGATGCCCTCACATAGCCATAACTCTTACGGTAATCAGTAGATTGACTACCGCGAGCCATGAGTATGGTGGGAAGGACACTACAAATGTAGTGTGTGGACAGTGCATTGGAAATGTGGATCTCACAGGGAGAGTGCCAGAGATAAGTCCCTGCAGTCGCACTATCCTCTGTGTCCTCGATGGCTTGGTTGGATAGAGCGTCTGCCATGTGAGCAGGAGAACCCGGGTTCGATCCCGGTCAGGGCACACATTTTCAACTGTCCCCATTGATATTTATCAATGCCTGTATGTAGCTAATGGTCTGGATTTCATTTTAATTTCAACATCTAGTGAGGTTATCATGGATTCTGAATGTGAATTAATCTGGGTGAAGTTAAGCATTAAAGGTAGGACAAAAATGATAACCAGATGTTTCTACAGACCACCTGTATCAGAAGCAGTAGTGGTACATCACTTCAGAGGGAACTTTCAGAATTTCGTGATTAAGATTCCTGATCATGCTGTTGTAATAGGGGGTGACTTCAACTTGCCAATAGAGATCAGTGACACCCTACTTTTACTCTTTTCAAGGAACTAGAAAAAAGGTGTAAAATGCAGGATAATGGAAAAAGGGGGAACTAATGTTGTAAACATTAAAAGTTATGTATAGGATCCCCACTTGCATTTTTGCACTTTATGTATGATATTTGTACATAATAGGTATCGAAGTACTTGTTAGAGACTTGTTTGTATCTAACGATAGTTTATTAGCCAATAAAAACTACCGATGTAACTGGAAATGGTAACTGTCAGGGAAGTAGAAATGTTTGACTTAATTTAATTTCCCTCAATCTGTGTTTGGAAAGTCTGCAAATGTCATTCATTACATAAATAATGAAATACGGCATCAGTTACGTATTTTTTCCATGCTTAGCATGACATGGTTCGAGAATTTGTTCTTGTTGCGAAGTGCAAATATTTACATATATATTTTTTTTGTGGTGTTTGCATATGTATCGTTCTGCGTGTCTTGTACTATAATCATCTTTTCGAGATTATCATGTATTGTACCTCCTTAATTGTGTAGAAAACCCCACACATGCAAACTATCACTCATATTATCTGTTTGTGAAACATCACAAAAAATACTTACATAAATATGTGCACTTGACAACGAGAATAAATATTTGGAACATGTGCTGGCAAGCATGAAAAAATATGTAATATATGCACAAACAATGTTGACACTCGGCAGGGTGTCTGATGGGAGTGATTGTGTATGGAAAATGCCTTTGTGGTTTCCCCCAGAAGCCACTGCACCGAGTGTCAACTTAGTTTGTGGATAAAGTAACTGGTGCTGTGTTTAAACCATAAACATTTGCCGCAAAGTGAGCAACTGTGTCAACTAGCACTAAAAGTGGCCAACAATGAAACACATTAAATATGGTTCAAATAATGCAAATTACGACAATCACAACAATCCCAAAGATGCACATGTGCAGTAGAGACAGTTTGGAAATGGTAGTGATTGGTCATGATACCTTTATTCTAACGAACTTAGTTACTCTCATCAGCCACCACGTCTAACATTGCTTGGCAGAGTCAGGAGACAAAGATGAAATGTTCAGACGTTTCCCAGTTTACCACTTCAGACCTGCTGAGTAGATGCCCTGGTGCCAAGAAACTTAACCATATAACATTTGTAAACACTACCTGATGGCCAGTGCCATGACATTGTAATGTAACGTCTGTCACACCAATTCTTTCCATGTGCCATTGGCAAATGGGGAAGGGAAGGGGGGGCTCCGTGGTACCAGAAGTACCTCTGCCACACACACCTCCAGGTGGCTTGGAGGGGGGAGGAGGGGTACTGATGTAGATGTAGCTGTAGATGTAGATGTTCTCTCAAGAGTTTAAACAATAACACAGACACCAAAATACTTATAATGAATATACAACACAAACTCTTGTACTCTGCACATCCAGCATTACCATCAGTTCCAAGACGCAACCGCCACGTTTGTCAAGTTCCTTGAGCGAGTGGCTAGCCATCATCCGAACAAGCCAATGTGGAGAGAAATTTTCAAATTTGAGCACAGCAAGGTCAGCAGTCATGAGGTAGCCTCGATACACAATTGTGCATACATCAAGATCAGACTGTTAGAAGATGAAGTGAAGGAGGCAATGACTTCAAAAACAGGAATCGACATCAAGATTATACAGCTTTAAAATAAATCTTGTCTCAGTTGTATGTTAACAGAAGACTTCAATTAGTAATGTCCCACAGTTAACTAATGACTCCTTTAGTAATGTTACATCTAACACATCAGAGGTAGGAGACAATACTGTTAACAACACCACAGTGCACAGGACATCAATGCATGGAGAGGGCTGCAGCAAATGCAAGCCTGACAAACTTAAAAGTTTTGAATAGTGAGCAGAGCAAGCAGAAAAGCCAAAGGGATCTGATTGACAACAAAACAAGCATGGAAAGTTGCAACAACAACAATAACTTTAAGTGTGTAATACCGTAGAGACCTGGAGATGACAAAGAGCATTCAGCAGTAATTAAGAACATTGATTACGGCCCGATGATGAAGTATTATTAAAAATTCTTTGTTAAGTCATACTACGTCCCTTTCTTGAAGAAAGGTTCCACAAAAAAGGGAATAAAGCATCTGTTAGATTGGGGCATCATTGAAAAGGTAACCATTGACTACCTTCTTCAGAAACATAGCAGAATCACTAAAAACAGTTTGATCAGGGCAGGTTCCTGACTCCAGGAAACTAATGAGCAACAATATTTACACTGACAAACATAAAACATAGCTGAGAAAATGAATGGAGCCACTAACAGTAGCCACTGTAAGTAAAGTGCAAATGATCGTATTTAATTAAAGATTCAGTCAGTTTTAGGCAAGAGATGGGTATAAGAACTCAGCTACTATGAGCATCAGTGATAAGTAATGCACTGTGCACTTACAGCCTGTGGTAGAGGAAGTATGAAAAGTAATAACCTAGATTGCTCCACAACTGCTTGGCCAAGTTCAAAAAAATTTTAAGGTTTCATATATGATGGAAATACCAGAGAAACAACAAATAATTATGTCATACTGTAAGGCTTCTTGTGACAAAATATAATTAATTTTATAGCTGTATAAGAGGATCAAATTTATTTTGTACATTTGTATATAAAAGCAGTAAAAAAAGGAAGTGCTAAGCATGTGTAGTGTGGCAGTATTTATATAAAGATGAAAACAAATATTATTATGATTATGTTAATCTGCATTCAATGGAACTGAACCAAAAACAGATGAAAATAGCTCCTGCATTATTAAGGTAAGAAATCAAAAAGTCTTCAGAGCTTTTGTGGACAGCTTCTACTAATTTATGTTAAATGAGAATTATGAAGTACATATGTCAATCCCAGAAATTTGAAGAGGAACAAGTTCTTGTCAATTATACCAGGAGAAAATGTTTTAAGAGTAAAGGAGGCACTCACTGAAAAATGCTCACACATGCGTTTGCCCTCACACACCCATGTTGAGAAACGATTTACTCTGTAAGCTAGTAAATTTTCTGATTTTTTTGTGTGTGCCTGTTGGTGACTCATGTTTCCACTTTTTGGTACGTGGACTCACTTGCTTCTAAAGTATTTACATTCAACCAAAACTTTCCCATTATACAACAACAGGGGAAAAAGTTGTTAGTCTATTCCCTGTACTTCCTGCTAGCAACTTGGAGAGAAAACATGAGCAATGTGAAGCTTAGGCTAGTCTCAACCCTACTCTTATCAACAGTGGTGCCACTTGCTGTCTAGGTCACTGCCATCACAAACACCTGCAACTAACCCACAACTGAAACCACTTTTGCTGTCCCTGGAGAGCTATCATCATTTGTGAAAAATCCTGCAGACTTCTCACAATTTTCAATGTATGTTTCAGAAGAATATTAAGTATTCTTTATTCCACAGTACAGAAAATAATTTAACTTTAAATTGTGTAATATAAGACAAAATTATTAAGAATTAATATAAGTTGTTGTTACATTTCAGATTCTGATAGTCTTGTGTAAAATGTTGTTTATTTTAAAAATATTATGGCTTCTTTAATATGTTTCACAGAAAGGGGCTTCAAAGTGGCTGTGTGAGGAGTACCAGTGTTCTCAAAGTGCTCTTCTGTAAACAATGATCTGTTTAATTTATAATCTCATAACATTTGTTTAATACTGTGTACTGAGTGATAATACATACTGAGATGTCAAAAGTCATGGGATATCTCCTAATATGTTGAACCACCACCTGCCTGGAATAGTGCAGCAACTTGCCATGGCATGGCCTCAACAAGTTGTTGGAAGTCCCCTGCAGAAGTAATGAGCCAAGCTGCCTCTACAGCCATCCATAATTGCGAAAGTGTTGCTGGTGCAGGATTTTGTGCACGAACTGACCTCTTCATTATGTACCATAAATGTTCGCTGGGACACATGTCAGGTGATCTGGGTGGCCAAATCATTTGTTCAAACTGTCCAGAATGTTCTTCAAACCAATTGCAAACAGTTGTGGGCCAATGACATGGTGCACTGTCACCCATAAGAATTCAACAGTTTGGGAACATGAAGTACATGAATGGCTGCAAATAGTCTGCAAGTAGCCAAACATAACCATCTCCATCAATGATCAGTTCAGTTGGAACAGAGGATGCAGTCCATTGCATGTAAACACCATTATGGCGCCACCAGCAATTTGCACAGTGCCTCATTGACAACTTCGGTCCATGGCTTCGTGGGGTCTGCGCCACACTTTAACTCTACCATCAGCTGTTACCAACTGAAATCAGGAATCATCATCAGACCAGGCCACTGTCTTCTAGTCTTCTTCGGTCCAACCGATATGGTAATGAGCCCAGGAGGGGCGCGGCAGACAATGTTGTGCTGTTAGCAACATCACCCGCATCAGTCGTCTGATGGCACAGCTCATTAATGCCACATTTTGTCACACTGTTCTAATGGATATGTTCATTGTATGTCCCACATTTATTTCCATGGTTATTTCATACCGTGCTGCTTGTCTATTAGCACTGACAACCCTCTGCAAATGCTGCTGCTCTCAGCCGTTAAGTGAAGGCTGTTGGCCACTGTGTTGTCCATGATGAGAGGTAATGTCTGAAGTTTGGTATTCTCAGCACACTCTTGACACTGTGGATCTCGGAATATTGAATTCCCTCAGTTTCTGAAATGGATTGTCCCATGTGTCTAGCTCCAACTACGATTCTGCA